>NC_058095.1:41595000-41908000 GCF_020171115.1 Neogale vison | reverse complement strand
TGGACTAAAAAACCCCACGTGACCAAATGGCAAGTGGATTGTTAGGTCTAATGACATCCTTACTGTGGCCCTAGTAGAATGTCATCCAGGAACCATCACCTCTAATGGACCTATAATAGTGAGAAGAGGATGCACAATTTGTTCAAGAGGGTTCCTGAAACTAATACTGAGAGGGGCCACTCCTACTTCCAATCCTGAGGTCTCTACCTCTTAGGACCCTGCAGCATACAATGGCTGTTGATTCAAAGTAAATATCGCATCTAGAAGGAAAGCCCTCCAGCCCCAGAGAGGCATGCCTTTAAGAGTTCTTTTCGAGTTTCTCAGGCTGAAAGCTTCAGGTTGTCAAAGTCTATAGCAGGACTAGCAGATCCCATGGCCATATTCCCACTGCAATGCCTTCTTTGCTATAAAATGGGTCAACGGTTAAAATTGCTACATAGTGGAGACATTATAGGAGATCCCATGTCAGCAAAACAGACATTCTCTGAATCCTCCAAGAGTAGGTTGAGGCACTGCAAATGGGAACTGAAAACTTATCCCCAGAATATCTATCAATTTCAGTAAGCATGAACCGGTGTCACTTTCAGTTTGGAAGTATTTCCCTGTGATCAAGTTAAAAACAAATACATGTTTGGTCTCTCTTCAACGGATGGTATAATATGATGAGCTTGGAGTCAATCAGCTCAATTCGTGTCTGCGTGAGGGAGCAAGCTGTTGGGGCTGTGAATAGCTCTAGCCTAGAAAACATAATTACTACATACTACATTCAAAGACTCACAATTCAATCACTGGAATAATTCAATCAGCTGGTTTACCCACCCAGTTGTTAAATGTTATACCCTCAAGGCACATCTTCCCCGGTATTTATGGAAGACACATGGATTCAGTGGGGATTCTTTTTGTATAGGTACACATACATGCTTCTTCCTCAGACTTCTCTATTTCTTTTTTCTTTTTATTTTAAGATTTTATTTATTTATTTGAGAGAGATTTTATTTATTTATTTTAATTAAATAAATTTTATTTATTTATTTATTTATTTATTTTAAGATTTTATTTATTTATTTGAGAGAGAGAGACAGTGAGAGAGAGCATGCGTGAGGAGAAGGTCAGAGGGAGAAGCAGACTCCCCATGGAGCTGGGAGCCCAATGCGGGACTCAATTCCGGGACTCCAACTGAGCCACCCAGGCATCCCAAGACTTCTCTATTTCTGACATCCAATCATGTTCCTTCTAAGGCATCTCCCCAAACACTCAAGTCACTTGTCAGTGCCAGGGAGTCCACGCATATAGTCACTTCTGTCCATTTTCCTCTACACAAGTTGATGACCAGGTCGATTTCTTGAAGCTCTGTCCACTGGGAATATTTCTCTCACCCCTTGGTCAGTCTGCAATAGAGCAACAGTCCATTCCCAATCCACACCAACAAATGTGCTGCTAAATCCAAAGAAAAAGAAAAAGAAGAAGAAGGAGGAGAAGGAGAAAAAGCAGCAGCAGCATGATCCAAAAAACAAGGAAAGGAAACTAATAAATAAACAAAAAATTTTAAGTCTGATTCCAAAGAGAAAGGGAAAAAAAAAAAAAAGGTGGGGGGAGGGAAGCCTGGTCCTGTTTCTACCAGAACTGAAGCTGATGCTTTGGAACACTCTATGATCAGTAGATTTGGTATATTCGGGGGCCTGTGCTGGTCCTCTGGGTGAGAGGCCCATAGGGCTGGCTCACAGTCAGATCTGCCCTGGTAAAGATGTCCCTCCCAGGCACAGCGGGACGGGGCTCTGTGTTAACTCACTGAAGTCTGACTCTGCTAGGGAGTGAGGAGAATGTCAGATGGCCTCGCCCTACCCTCTCATTCTGGGGAGGGGAGCTCCCACCTATGGCTGTTGAGGAAGCCCTCCTAGAAAAGAGAACAATCTCCCCTCCTGTGGCCCAGGCTTCTGTGAGATCCCTGCCCTCAATCTGGCTGTGCCTGGCTGTAGGCATGCTGAGCACCAGTTCTCCTGTGTTTTATCTCTGGTTCCAGGCTGGGATTCAAAACTCCCAATCTTAAAGGGACCGTTCCCCTCCCCAGGGGAGAGCCTCGTAGTACTGTACTCAGCACCCTTCTGTCTCAGAAAAGCAGTGGCACAGCTGCACAGGTGCTTAGAATCTATGGTGAAGGGCGCCTGGGTGGCTCAGTGGGTTAAGCCTCTGCCTTTGGCTCGGGTTGTGATCCCAGAGTCCTGGGATCAAGTCCCACCTCAGGCACTCTGCTTTGGTGGGGAGCCTGCTTCCCTCCCCCCACCCCTGCCTGCCTCTATGCCTACTGGTGCTGTCAAATTAAAAAAAAATTTTTTTTAATCTTTTAAAAAATTAAAAAAAAAAAAAGAATCTATGGGGAAGCATAGCACCAGAGCTGCAAATACATTAGCTGCCCTCTGCACATGCCTCTGTTCCCTGTTGAGAGGCCATTCAGTGGTGCCTGCTGGGGCCCTTGTCCCTGGAGAGGCAATAAACCCTCTTCCAAATGTACTCCAGGAAGGGGAACGTTCTCTCCCAGGGCGGCCCAGGAGATCCCCACACCACTCTGTTCACCATCTGCTCTTAGCCTCCGGCCTTTCTGTCCTCCCTCCTTCCCCAGGAGCACTGCTTCCTGCCCTAGCATGAGCTTCTAAAACCTCAGAATTTGAACTCCACTGTTTGCAAAAAAAACTTGCCATAGTCAGTTCCACTTGATTCCCCAGTCACTGGTCTTGGAGGAGTGTTTATGTGACAGGGACCCAATGCACTTCTCTCTCTTCCCCTCTTTCCCTCTCTCCATGAAAAGGGCTTGTGCTGCTAAATCCATAAACAAGGCCTGAGGCTCTCCTTCTCCATAAAAATCAAGTGGTGTGTGAGGATTGGAGAAATAAAGGGGGAAGATTATATCCATAATAATTGAAAAATCCCCCAAGCTGGTAAAAAAAAACAGCAACCTACAAACCCAAGAAGCTCCGTGAAACCCAAGTAGATAACTATAAAGAGAACCGCATCTAGGCAATTACCGGATTGCTGAAAATGAAAGATAAAGTCTTAAACTAGAACAGAGCGGGGGAAGCAGACAAAAATTACATACAGTGAATAATAATAATCATGACGTCTGACTTCTCATCAGAAACAACAGCGGCCAGAAAACAGTGAAAAGAAAGATATGTTAAAAGCAGTGCAAAGAATGCTGTGATATTCTCTATCAACCCCTTCGAGGAGAGATGGGATTTATTTATATTCCCCTTGGAGGTGTGCTGGCTCTGCCCTTGCTCAGCCAATGGAAAATGGCTAAAGTGACACCACGCCAGTTCTAAGTCTAACCCTTAAGAGGGATGGCAGCTTGTGTTTTCTCTTTCTTGGAATATTCTCTCCCCCTCTGAACCCAGCTGCCATGCAGTGAGAAGTCCAAGCCAACGGGGAGGTCATGTGGAAGCACACCAGTCAACAGCCCAGCGGAGCTACCAGCTGAGGGCATCAACCTCAAGCCATGCAAGTGAGTTATCTTGGACTTCTTAACTCATTTGAGCACCCAGATTGGTGCCTCTCTGGCTGACTTTACATAGAGAAGAACCATGGAGACGATCTCAGTGAACCCATGGTATCATGAGATATAACGAAATGCTTTTTCAAAAGGGCCCTAAATATTGTGGTTGTTACACAGGGTCCAAGAAGAAAACAAAATAAGAAAACAAATCCGGACACAGTAAGGAGAGACTGTGTTCAAAAGGAGAAGAGGAAGGGACAACTGAAATGGAAACAGCATTTTGACGATAAGATCTGTAAGCATCTTGAGGATCAGGTAAAGAGGATTTCTCTTCTGTAGAAAGGAATAAACAAGGCTATTTTGGGATAGCCTTGGGTTGGAAGACGGTCATGATCAGACTGTCGATCAGAAAATGTTGTACCCTGAAGCCAACCTACTTTCTGACACTCTTAAGAAGGACTATACATGGTGGAGAGGGTGGGCGGCACCTGGGTGGCTCAGTCAGTTAAGCGGTCGACTCTTGATTTCAGCCCAGATCATGATCTCAGGGTCTTGGGATCGAGCCTAAGTCAAGCTTTGCGCTCCCCGGAAAGTCTGCTTCATGAATCTCTCTTCCTCTGCCTCTCCCCTCTTTCTCTACAATAAATACATAAAAAAAGAAAAAAAAAAAGCAGATTGTACATGGGCACAGGAGGCATCATTCAAGGGATCTGGGGTGGGGTGGGGCGGGGAGAGAATCCTACACAAGTCTGGTGAACAAGCATTTTGTTATGACTGATCAGTTGATCAGTGGACACAAGCAGTTCAGTTAATAACTAGCAAAGCAGGGGCACCTGGGTGGCTCAGTGGGTTAAAGCCTCTGCCTTTGGCTCAAGTCATGGTCCCAGAGTCCTAGGATCGAGCCCCACATCGGGCTCTCTGCTCAGCAGGGAGCCTGCTTCCTCCTCTCTCTCTCTGCCTGCCTCTCTGCCTACCTGTGATCTCTATCTGTCAAATAAATAAATAAAATCTTTAAAAAAAAAATAACTAGCAAAGCAGAGAATGGGAATTTAGAGGGTCTATGTCCGGCTCTGCCACAGATAAAAAGGAGGGCATCCAAAAGTCTTATCCAGGTCATATGGGAAAGAGTGGTTCTTTGCAGTAAGCTGTCTTCCTGAACACAAAAGCATGAAAGATTTCTTCAGTCACTATTTCCCAGGAGCAGAGGACTAGGCAAAATTCAACCCTGTCAGTGTTTATAATGAAAACAACTGTCAACCCGGAAGTTTATTATCAGTAAAAATGTCCTTCAAGAATGAGGGTGAAATACAGACATTTTAAAGAAAAAAGACAGTGAGGATTTATTGCAGTAGGCCTACAGTATAAAAAAATGTTAGGGAAGCCTGAGTGGCTCAGTGAGTTAAGCAACTGACTCCTGATCCCGGCTCAGGTCATGATCTCAGGGTTGTGAGAGTGAGCCCTGCTTCCAGATCCATGCTGGGCATAGGCTGCTTAAGATTTTCTCTCTCTCCCTTCCTCTGCTTCTTCCCCTGCTTGTGTGCCCTCTCTTTCAAAATAAATAAATATAAAAACCAAATTTTAAAAAGTCATGAGACCGAAGAGAAAAAATACTAGATGAAAACTGTGATCTACAGGAAGGAATGTAGAGCTCAGGAAATAGTAAATAAAAATATTATATTAAGTAAAAGAAGCCTATGGGGATGGTGGCTGTCTAAAGGGGACAAGAAGAAAATTTCTAGATGGTGGAAATGTTATAAATTCTTGTTTGGTGTGTTGCTTACATGGGTATATGGCATTTCTAAAAATGTATTGAACTGTACAAGTAATCACATTTGTGCATTTCACTGAGAGTAGATTTTAACTTAATTTTAAGAAGCAAAATAAAATCCAACTTTACTTCATATATAAAAATTAATAAATAGGGGTGCCTGGGTGGCTCAGAGGGCTAAGCCTCTGCCTTCAGGTCAGGTCATGATCTCAGGGTTTTGGGATCGAGCCCCACATCGGGCTTTCTGCTCAGCGGGGAGCATGCTTCCTCCTCTCTCTCTGCCTGCCTCTCTGCCCACTTGTGATCTCTGTCTGTCAAATAAATAAATAAAATCTTTAAAAAAATTAATAAATAGAAGACAAAATTACAGAGTTTTAGAAGTTATTTTCATAGCCTTAAGGTAGGAAAGGATTTATTAATCAAGACAAAAAGCAGTAACCATAAAGAAAGAAATAATAATTTTTTTTTAAATTAAAATTTTCTAGTCAAGAGACCATAAAGAGAAAACAAGCCACAGGGTTTCCAATATCTGTGAACTACTAATAAATCAACATTTAAAAAAAAAAAAAAACCAACATCTCAGGGTGCCTGGGTGACTCAGTCAGTTAAGCATCCAACTCGTGATTTCAGATCAGGTCATGATGTCAAGTCAGGAGATTGAGCCCCCACATGAAGCTCTACGCTCAGCATGGAGTCTGCTGAAGATTCTCTCCCTCTGCTTCTCCCCTAACACATGAGTTCTCTCCCCGACTCCCTCTAAAATGAATAAATCTTTAAAAAAAAAAATCTCAATATGCTAACAACCAGGACAGGGAATTTCATAAATAAATTCAGAAAAACTTATACATATATAAAACCATCTGCATTAATAATCAGGCAAGTAATTATAACATAAATCACATTACATCAGTACAAATTCACCAGATGGGTAAAAAAAGAAAAAAAAATCTGACAAAAGTAGGTATTGGCAAAGAGAAAGTATAAAAGAGATGGTAAATCAGTACAACCACTTTGGAATTATCCAATAAAGTTACAGGCATAAATACCTTATAATTATGCATTTCTATTCTTTAGGTATATATTCCAATGAAACTCTTATACGAGGACATATGTAAGAGAATATCATAACCTACTATTAACAATGTCTAATAATGTCCATCAAAAGAATATGCAAATAATGGCATATTTGTACAGTGGGCTATTTCACAACAAAGACAATGTACGAAAACAGCTCACCTAGCAATATAAAGGAGCCACACAAACAATGTGGAGTGAAAGAAGAATCAAGCGAAGAAGTATACCATTTATATAGTTTGAAAAATAACAAACTAAAAAACATTTTTAGGTACGTATCTGTAGATTATAAAAACTGAAAAAAAACAAGGAAATGACTGTAGCAAAGGCCAGGACAGCTCTCACCTCTGGGAGTGGGAGGGCTGCTATAGTCTTGATACATGGAGGTGTACCATTTTACACTATAGATAGGTCTTTTATGAATACATCTGTATACATGATATATTCCAAAATTTTTAAAAATGAACATGCGTGGTGTATTATATTAGCCAGGACCATGACTCTGGCTATTGTTTCAGAGCAAACAGTTTTATTTTACTGCATACTTACTGGGAATTGGTTAATGTCTTTATGTTAATAATATAGGATAACAGTCTTTCAAACAGAAATAAAATTTGGAGACCATCTTTGTCATCACAGCTCAAACAAACAAAACAAAACAAAACAAAACAAAACAAAAAACACATGAATCCAGATTTGTTAAATGACTTCCCCAAATAAATTAGACTTCCATTGATTGGGACAATGAGATTAATCATTCATTGATATTAATCATGAGAAAAATCTCTAACGTCAACTCTCATATCTTGTCTGTACTATGATGGCCTCCCTGCACTTGGAAACAGAATATTGTATGTCCTTTAACCCTGGTTGCTTGTCCATGACATAGGTCATCAGATGCAGGATGTCAACCCACCCAAATAAATGCTATACATCTACAGTTTTCTAGGTAACCAAATAATTTTCACCCAAACAGGATATAATTAGAAAAATAAACATATTGCTCAGCATTTCAATTTACTCAAATGAGCAAATCTTTATTTTTATTACCTTCCCCACATCTGAGGGACATGATTTCTTTTTTCCTAAACCTTAGTTTGATTGTTTTTTTTTTTTAACTCATTGTTTCTCAATTATTGTCTTTGGCTTCACTGGCATTAGAATTATTTGGACCATGAGACACATTAAAAATGTAGTTCCCTAAACTTAAGCCCAGGTATATAGAATAATCTAATATAATCTTTGAGGATGAAACCCCAAAAATTCCATTATAACCAGGCTCCCTAGATGATTTTTATGCCCAGTAGTAGAAGAATTTTACTCAAGCTTATTTTCGAGGACTTCATGATTTATCTTCTTAATCGTGTATGTTTTATTATTTAATGCCTTTGGTGACAAAGCAGCATTGACTTGAAAGGTAATTTGAAAGATTATATTTAATGTATATGGTACTTAAAAAAAAGAAAGAAAATTGGATCTTTTGCAATCTTACAACTGAGTTTCCTTTTTTTAAATTTCTAGTGCCCTAGCTATAAAGAGGCATAACTTGTCACAGTTGCAGCAAACATTAGGAATCAGTTAACCCAGCCTCCTCACTGGCTGAGAAAAACCTAAGCCCAGAGACAGATACATACTGGCTAAGGTCACACAAAGAGTTAGTATGCAAACCTATACCAGGACTTGACTACCTTGGCCTAAGGCCAATATATATATATAATTTTTAAGTGTGAATGTATACAAAATCTAGAAGTACTATGCAATGGTGAAAATAAGATTTTTGTTGAGCTTTTGTAAGAAGACTATGATTTATTTATAAGTTATTTATAAAAAGGTATTTAACTTTTATTCATTAATTCTGTTACATGACTTTCTCAGTAGAAAGTTATACACTTGGCCAATGTACTATAATAAAATGTATTTTCTCTATGTTTTATTTCTATCTCAATTGATTCTAAAAAGAAGCTGAATAATTACAGAAAAAATACATATATATATATTACAAATATAGGACACCAAGATTAAAAGTAGACGAGATAATTGTACCTTATTTTCCTTTGCCATGTCATCAGGAGAAGAGATGTGGAGGGTACAAAAACAATGTTCAGGCTTCCGACTTTAGTACAGTCTTCAGTCAAACATTCTGGAGAAGGGGACAAAAAGAGGGTAGTGAGTTACATCAAGAAGCTGAATTTATTTTTCATTATTTCTTAAAGATTGAGAGAAAGAAAAAAAAAGTATCCGGGTATATCATTCCTTCTTACCATACTCCAATCAGGCTTTTGTACTTAGTACTTGGACACTGTTCTTATCTAGGACAGTAACAACCTCTCAGATATCAAATCTAACAGGCAAGCTTTCTTACCATACTTAAATTCTTAGCAGTAGTCAATATTTTGGCTATACTCTTTTCAAATACCTTCTTTTCTGGGTTTCCAAGGTTAATACCCCACGATGGTTAATTCTGTATGTCAACTTGGCCAAGTGACAGTATCCTGATATTTATTTGGTCAGACAAGTCTAGATGTTGCTGTGAAGATACTTTTTAAATGACATTAATATTCAAATCAGTAGATTTTGAGTAAAGCAGTTTACTTTCCCTAATGTAGGTGGGTCTCATCCAATCATTGAAAGCCTCAGGAGAAAAACGACTGAGGAACCCCTAAGGAAGAAGAGGGAATTATGCTGCCAGAACTAACTTTGGACTAGAATCTCAATATCAGTTCTTCCCTGGGTCTCCAACCTGCTGGCCTACCTCACATATTTTAAACTTGCTCTCGTGTCTTGCTCACTCTCTTTCTCTCAGTGTTGTATATATTGTTGCTCCTCTTCTGGGGAGCCTTGAGTAATGCACACCCCTTTCTACACTGTTGCCACAACCACTCAGTTTCTTTGTTGGCTCCTCCTCCTCTGCCTGGCTTCCACATATTACTGTGCCTAGGACTTCGTCCTGGTACCCACTTCTCTGTCCTCACATTCTCTCCAAGAGATCGCTGCCTGTTCCAGGGTTTTAAACACGAGATAAACACTAAAGAATCTTGTATCGTCAACCTTGACCTCTTTCTAGAACTTCAGGGGACAAATCCAACCAATTCTTCATTTCTTCCTCTACACCTGCTTCTTGCCCAGTATTTTTTTTCTCCCAGTAAATGCAACCACCATTCACTCATTGCCTTCCATCATTCCTAACATCCAGTCCATGAGCAAGTTCTGTCAACTCTACATGAAAACATACTTCATATGCTTTCACTTTTTTGCAAACCACTGTCATCTCTTGCCTGGAGTGTTCCATAGCCTTCTAATTTACTGTCCCAGCTTCCGATGATCCATTCTACATACAAAGCAAGCTGAATCACCATGTTCGATGATAAATCAAATCATGTTTGTCCCTTACTTAAAAGATTCCAATAGCTTCCAACTTCATGTGAAATAAAAACCAAGTTTTTCATCATAGAGTAACGGACCTCTTCCCAACTCTTGAGATTTTTCCTACCAGTTTGTACATTATCTGGTACATCCCAGCCTAACAGAACCTCCTTTCTCTATTTTGAACATGACAGGCTTGCTCCCCTCCTAGTCCTTTGTTAGAGCTGTTTCCTTTGCTCAGAATGCTTTTGTGCCATATCTTCACACCCCTGTTTCCATGTCGATGAGAGCTTAAATGTTAGATCAAAAGAGAGGCTTTGCAGGATGACCCAACTTTGACTAATCACTCTGTCTCTGCCATGTTGCTTTATTATTTTTTTAAATTTTTAAAATTTTTTAACTTTTTAAAAAAGATTTTTTTTATTTATTTGAGAGTGAGAGTGAGAGAGGTCATGAGAGGGGAGAAGGTCAGAGGGAGAAGCAGACTCCCCGTGGAGCTGGGAACCCAATGAGAGACTCGATCCTAGTATTCCGGGATCATGACCCAAGCCGAAGGCAGTTGCCCAACCAAGTGAGCCACCCAGGCGCCCCTGTTATTTTTTGTTTAATGTGCATCTTACATTTCCATGACCCCCGCCTAAATGGAAGTGTCCAAGCAAAGACCCTGTCCATCTTTTTATTGTAGTACCCCAGGTACCCAGGATATCACCCCGCATGGCTCACATACTCAGTAAAGAAGAAAGGAGTACAAAGACAAGCACATGCAGTACAATGTTATCCGTTGTTAATTCAGGGTGATGAAAATACAGGCATTTGTTATATCAGCTTTTTCACTTCTCTGTATTTTTAGAGTATTTCAACATTGTACATCGACAGACAGATAGAGGTATAATTTGAGGATTCATTTGGAAGAAGCAGCTTGTCTTATTACCAGAACTTGTCAACCTGAACTGGAATATCAACTCACTGAAAGAAGCACCGCTTTTGAATGTTCATGATGCTGCATGAAATCTGTGACTGAAAATTACGAGTTGGGGCTCACAGGTTTTATCTAAAATAGGTGGTACACTTCCTCCGTCCTTCCCAGATCGAGAGGGGCCACCCACCCTGCTGTCTGCACCAAGTTAATAAATACCCAGGGTACCTGGTAGAGTGATCTAATTCAGTGTGTGGAAGATGTTCTATTAGAGAAACAGCTTGACTCCATGAAGACCGCAATGTCCTTAGGCCAGGAGATCTATCCTCTTCCACTAGCTTGTTGGGAGTGAGACATGGTGAGGGATTTGAAAAAGCATTCTAACTTTGTGTGTACGCGTGTGTGTGTGTGTGTAGCTTCCTTGTACATAAAAATGAAGGAGTTAAACAAAACAATCTTTTTTCTAGATAATCTGTTTCAGTGTTTACTGCCCCAATGTTTTTAGAAATTGTTTAAGAATATTTAGTACTGGGGCACCTGGGTGGCTCAGTGGGTTAAGCCTCTGCCTTCGGCTCAGGTCATGATCTCAGGTCCCACATCGGGCTCTCTCCTCAGTGGGAGCCTGCTTCCCCCTCTCTCTCTGCTGCCTCTCTGCCTACTTGTGATCTCTCTCTCTCTCTCCCTCACTCTCTCAAATAAATAAAATAAAATCCTTAAAGAAAAAAAAGAATATTTGGTATTTCGCCTTAGCCTCATCAATCAGACAACAAAAAGAAATAAAAGCAAATCAGCAAGAAGTCAGACTTTCATCATCTGCAGACGACATAATATTCTATAGAAAACCCAAAAGACTCCACCCAAAAATTGCTAGAATACATGAGTTCTGCTAAATCACAGGATATAAAATCAACTTACAGAAATCGATTGCATTTCTATATACCAATAGTGAAGCAGCAGAAAAAAGAAATCAAGGAATCAATCCCATTTATAATTACACCAAAAACCATAAGATAACCCAGGAATAAACCCAACCAAAGAGATAAAAGACTTATACTCTGAAAACTATGGAATGTTTATGAAGGAAATTAGAGAGGATACATTCTCATGGATTAGAATAAACACTGTTAAAATGTCTATATACCCAAAGCAATCTACACATTTAATGCAGTCCCTATCAAAATACCACCAGCATTTTTCACAAGACTTACAACAATCCTAAAATATTTATGGAGCCACTAAAGACCTTGAAGAGCCAAGCAGTCCTGAAAAAGAAAAGCAAAACAGGAGGCATCACGATTCTGGATTTCAAGCTCTAATACAAAGCTGTAAACATCAAGACAGCATGGTACTGGCACAAAAAAAGACACACAGATCAATGGGACAGAATATTAGGCCTACAACTCTCTGGTCAACTAATCTTTGACAAAGCAGGAAAGAGTATGTACTGGAAAAAACAAAACAAAAGAAAACAAAAAAAACAGTCTCTTAAAAAAATGAAGTTGGGAAAACTGGATAGTAACATGAAAAAGAATGAAACTGGACCAATTTGGGGGCACCTGGGTGGCTCAGTCAGTTAAGTGTCTGACTCTTGGTTTCAGCTCAGATCATGATCTCAGTTTCATGGGATCAAGCCCCACGTTGAGCTCTGCACTCAGCAGGGAATCTGCTTGAGATTCTTTCCCTCTCTCTCACCCCTCCCCCACTCTTTCTAAAATAATCTTTTAAAAAAAACTGGATCATTTTCTTATACTACATATAAAAATAAATTCAAAATAAGTGAAAGACCTAAATGTGAGACAGGAAACCATCAAAATCCTAGAGGAGAATACAGGTGGCAACATTTATGACCCTGGATGGAGCAACTTCTAACTAGACATGTTTCCAGAGGTAAAGGAAACAGCAAAAATGAACTACTGTGACTTCATCAAGATAAAAAGCTTCTTCACAGCAAAGAAAACAAGCAACAAACTAAAAGTCTACAGAATATGAGAAGATATTTGCAAATGACACATCTGATAAAGGATTAGTGCTCAAAATCTATAAAGAATTTATCAAGGTCAACATCCAAAAAACAAATAATCCAGTTAAGAAATGGGGAGGAGACACGAATAGACATTTTTCCAAAGAAGACATTCAGATGGCTGACAGACACTTGGAAGGACGCTCAGTATCACTCATCATCAGAGAAACGCAAACCAAAATCATGATAAGATAACACCTCATTCCTGTTAGAATGGCTAAAATTAATGACATAAGAAACAACAAGTGTTGGCAAGGAAGCAGAGAAAGGAGAACTCTCTTGCACTGTTGGCGGGAATGCAAATTGGTGCAGTCACTCTGGAAAACAGTATGGAGGTTCCTCAAAAAGGAACTACCCTACAACCCAGCAATTGCACTACTAGGTATTTATATAAAGGATACAAAAATACAGATTCAAAGGGATACATGGACCCTGATGTTTACAGCAGCATTATCAACAACAGCCAAACTATGGAAAGAGCCCAAATGTCCATTGACTGATGAATGGATAAAGATGTGGTATATGTAAGAAACAAAACAGATGAACATAGGGGTGGGGGGTAAGATATAAAAAAAAGAGAGAGAGAGAGAGAAGGAAACAAATCATTAGAGAATCTTAAAGAACAAACTCTGGGTTAGTGGAGGAAAGTGGGGGGGGTGGGCTAGATGGGTGATGGGTATGATGGAGAGCACTGGGTGTGATATGTACGTGATGAATCACTGAATTCTCCTGAAACCAATATTATTGCACTCTATGTTAACTAAATAGAATGTAAATAAAATTCTGAAAAGAAAAAAAAAAAGAATGTTTTTTACTTCAGCCTAAATTTTCAAACCCCAGAAACTGTATTAATAACAATGGCATTTTCTGTAATGTGGGGCACTCACCATTCAAAATGTGGTCTGTGGACCAAGACCACACTGTCACGAGATGGGAACTTCCCAGCTACACCCCGGAACTACTGAATCTGAATCTGCAGTTTAACAAGACCCCAGGAGATTCCGATGCACATTAAGAGGTTAAAAGTACTTTACTCTAGTCTCGTTCATTATTTTCTTCACTGTGCAGTTTTATTTTGATGCAACCCACAGTTTATTTTTGCTTTTTATTTCTCTTGCCCCAGGAGACATATCTGAGAAAATGCTGCCACAGGATTTCATTCGTATGTGGAATTTAAGAAACAAAATAAACAAGCCAAGGAAAAAAGAGAGAGAGAGACAAGGCAAGAAACAAGACTTTTATTTAGAGAACTGGTTGGTGGTGACCCAAGGTGAGGGAGGTAGGGGGACAGAGGAAATCGGTGATGGGCTTGAAGGAGCTCAGTTGCTGTGATGAGCACTGAGTGCTGCATGGAAGTGCTGAGTCACTCTACTGTACACCTGAAGTTAATACAACACTGTGTGTTAACTATACTGGCATTAGAGTAAAAATTTAAAAAGAAGAGGAAGAAGGAGAAGAAGAAAACAGGGATGCCAGCTCAGTTGGGTAAGCATCTGTCTTCAGCTCCGTTCATGGCATCCAGCCCCACATGAGGCACCCTGCACAGCAGAGAGTGTGCTTCTCCCTCTCCCTCTGCTGCTCCCCCTGGTTGTGTGCTCTCTCTCTAGAATAAGCGAAGAATCTGGGGAGGGGGGTAGAAAAAAAATGAAATGTACTATACAATGGCATCTAGTCTGCAACAGCAGACTATACTAGTCACTAGCACCTGGTGACTTTTAGGGCAATGAAATTTACATTTGTACCACATTTTTAAAATTCCTTTTATGTACACAGTTTTGCTTAATCTTCGCAACAATCCTACTGAGGGGTCAGATAGCTCTTATTGTCCCCAGTTTATAGATGAGAAAACTGATACAAAGGTGGAAGGATGTGTCCCAACCATACAGCTCACGGTGACAGTGACAGATCCTATGCATTTCCAAGTGCACGTTGTCACCAATGCCCCTGTTAGGATGGGAGACTTCTTAGCAACATTTCCTCCCTTCCCAACCCACGCAAGTTTATATCATGTCAGTGAGGCCCCGCTGGGGCTGCTGCTCAATATAGCATTTTAACATTCCCGTAGGTACTGAAAAATAAATCACATTCTCCAAGTCATTCCGAGTTGAGCTAAAAATCCAATTATCACCTCCCTAGCTGACATCGTAAATCTCGACCAATTCTCAGCAACGAAGAGATAACCTTAAAAGCACTGACTCCACTGAGCTCATGACCTTCTCCTTCGGAAGTTTCTCGGTACCTCCTCTTAGAGTTGGGACAAGAGTTAGAATGTGAAGCCACAGACCTGGATTCAAATTCTGACCCTGACTGTCTTTTATTAGATGTGACACACGGCAAACTATTGAGCCCGTTTCAGCCTTTGAGTCCACTTATATGAGCCAGAGATTGTTTATCTATTTATGACAGTGTTCAAACGAAAAGAGATAATGAACCACTGTGCTTAACACAATCTTAAGCTCCCAGGAAGTAGACCATAATGGTGGTTCTCATTACTCACCTAAGAAAGTTTTCTCATCTGTCAAACTGAAGGAAGTGAACAGAACAATCTCTAAAGTCCTTCTGTTTCCCATTTGAGAAGTTTAATTCATGTTTCTACGTCCTGCTCTAACTCTTCATCCAGAAATCAGCACTTGCCTTCATTATCAAAAAAAAGAAAAGAAAAGAAAAGAAAAAGGTAGATTTGCATGATTGAAATATGAGACTGTTTTCTGATTGAATGAGATCTCCAAGAACACATGAGGGACACAGACTGGAGAAGTTATTATATTTTTATTTGAATTTTATAAATTTAATGAGATGGGTCCTGCCAAAAAATATATTTATGTCCTTTAAATCATGAGAGTTTTAAAATTGCTTTTTCTAAATTGACAGAGTAAGTACTGATAGACATTAGCCTGACCCCAAAAGTTCACAAAAATGAAAAGAGCTACAGTAGCAAGGTATGTATTATATTCTGCAACATCAGACCTCCCAAAGAACAGGACAACCAACGGAAGGGAAGTGATTCCCAACTGGACGGGTCATGTACTAATTCCACTAGATAAAGGGAGTCTCTTTTTATCTTCTTACTTAGATATTGCCTGCTCCTGAAGGCCTATAAATATTCTGCTCTTAAAAGAAAGAGAAAAAATGAAAAACCTACATACATGCTTAATCACCCAGTGCCCCTTTACTGCAAGAGCAATGAGGAGGTACCTCTTTACTTCCACCTCCACTGAGCATAACTTTCTGCAAAAACACTTCCACACAGGTCCTTAAAAATCTGTATTTTCTCTTTTTTGGATCACTGTTGCTATTATTGTGACCCAAATGACATTTTATGATTTATTTATTTATTAGAGAGAGAGGGAGAGAGGGCACACACATGGGCAGGGGGGGGGGTGCAGCGCCACCAGGGGAGGGGGAGGGGCAAAGAAATCCTCAAACAGACTCCCCACGGAGCACAGAGCCCAACACAGGGCTCAATCTCACAACCCTGAGATCATGACCTGAGCAGAAATGAAGAGTCAACACTTAACTGACTGAGCCACCCAGGCACTCCAGAACACTTCTGATTCTTCTGATCTTAGAGTAGAATTATAGACTTTTCCTTTTAAAGGTCTAAGATGTTTGAAAAAAATAAAATATTTTATTCTTATGAAAAATAAGAACCATAAGAAGTGATTTCATTTCCTCACTAGATATTTGATTGTCTCTTCTCTAGGAAGACGCTGTGTCTCTATCCTCTATTCCCTCTTTTTTGGCAAAAAATTAAAAATGTAATTAAAAAAACAACAACATTCTTTCAGATACTTAGGTATATATCATGGGTGTTCTGCATATCGAACAGATGATACTGTAACTCCATCACCACGTTAAAATCTGTCTTTAAGAAAAAAATCCACCATCTCTTCTCCCTGACCTAACATTAACTAGAATGTATACAAAATGAATCAGAAAGGAATTTCAAGGTCAACTCTGATTTTGTCATCCAACCACCATTTATTGTACACCCAGTTTTGGTCAGAGTTTCAGTGGGTCTTGAAATAGAAAAAGTAAAATGAACAAAACAGAACACAAAGCAAACAAACAAACACCTTTCCTAGTTTCAAGAAGCTTAAACTCCCTTAGGGGAGGGAAATACTAGGAATCAAAATAAGATAAAACAAACAAACAAAAAAACCATTTAAATAGAAACATATAAAAAATACTTTGGAAACAATGAAAAATAATTACACCTTGAGGCTGAAGGAAGGACTCAAGAAGAACTTCATATAAGGAAGTATATTTTCCCTAGTCCTCAAGAAATCTGGGTCCCGGGGTACCTGGCTGGCTCAGTCAGTGAAACTTGCAATGCCTGATCTCAGGGTTGTGAGTTCGAGGCTCACGTTCCACATAAAGCTTACTTAAGAAAAAACAAAAACAAAAACAAAAAAACAAAAAACACTGGGCCCTGTTGGTCTATGATGAACTATACAGACATAAATCTTTTTCCCTTAGTCATTCATCCATACAATCAGTTCAGTGAAAATCTCTGTTTACCAGCATTCAAGGGGGTCAGAGTTACTGTATCTCACAGAGTAGAAGTGGCTAGATGGTATTTCTATGTCCAAAGTAAGTGGTCCAATTCCTCACTTTAACATGCTCTGATCCTAACCATTATACTGTATATTACTTCTAGTAAAGCACAGAATAGGTACCCGATCAAAATCTTCCTCAAATTCTGGTCTGCAGACCCTTGGGGTTTCCTAGAATCATTTTTAGGGGTCCCATAAAGTCAGAGCTCTTTTCATAACAGTGCTATGGTGTAAATTGTCATTTTCATTTTGTTGCTATTAACACTGATGGTGCAGAATTAGTGGTGGGTAACCTGCTGCCACCTTTCCACTAATCAAGGTAGTGAAACAAAATTGTACTTGAACTTGTATCTACGGCCACACATTCACACTTTTGTCTTGTTTTTTGTAAAAGCCTGTTTTACTGAGAATGTCTTTGGTAAAACAGGAGATCATTAGTGTCACTAAATCTTCACCTATGCGTACCTATTTTTAATATTCTTTAAGACAAAAGAGGACTTCTCCTAAAGCATTCCTATTGCAGAGTAAAGTATAATGATACTCTTTTTTTAATAAATAATAAATAAAATTTAATTTATAATATTATATTTCCATAAAAGAAATTTTTAGAAGTAGATCAAAACCTGGTCATTCTTTTTTTTTCTTTCAATTTATTTATTTTCAGAAAAACAGTATTCATTATTTTTTTCACCACACCCAGTGCTCCATGCAATCTGTGCCTTCTACAATACCCACCACCCAGTACCCCAACCTCCCACCCCCCCACCACTTCAAACCCCTCAGATTGTTTTTCAGAGTCCATAGTCTCTCGTGGTTCACCTCCCCTTCCAATTTACCCCAACTCCCTTCTCCTCTCTAACACCCCTTGTCCTCCATGATATTTGTTATGCTCCACAAATAAGTGAAACCATATAATAATTGACTCTCTCTGCTTGACTTATTTCACTCAGCAGTCAAAAAAACAAAGAGACAACCCACGGAATGGGAGAAGACATTTGCAAATGACAGTACAGACAAAAGGTTGATATCCAGGATCTATAATGAACTCCTCAAACTCAACACACACAAAACAGGCAAACATATCAAAAAATGGGCAGAAGACATGAACAGACACTTCTCCAATCAAGACATACAAATGGCTATCAGACACATGAAAAAATGTTCATCATCACTAGCCATCAGGGAGATTCAAACAAAAACCACATTGAGATATCACCTTACACCAGTTAGAATGGCCAAAATTAGAAAGACAGGAAACAGCATTTGTTGGAGGGGATGTGGAGAAAGGGGAACACTCTTACACTGTTGGTGGGAATGCAAGTTGGTGAAGCCTCTTTGGAGAACAGTGTGGAGACTCCTCAAGAAATTAAAAACAGAGTTTCCCTAGGACCCTGCCATACCTTTGGAGTAAATACCCACTACTGGGTATTTACTCCAAAGATACAGATGTAGTGAACAGAAGGGCCATCTGTACCCCAATGTTTATAGCAGCAATGGCCACGGTCGCCAAACTATAATGATACTCTTGAGCAACGTTTGAGACTGTTCGAGCTGTGGGCTGAATCAGACCCCTTTTTACTTGAAAAAGCAACCACCAGACAAAGTCTTGATTATTCAGACTTGGGATATTTGGTAGGTATTTTCTCAAAATTAAATGAAGTGACACGATTGGAAAATAATTTGTCATTATTTATTGCCAATGATAAAATCTGAGCTTTCAAAGGAAAATTAAACTTCTAGAAAACTTACATCTGCTACAATGAGCCTGAGAGCTTCCCGATAGTGGAGATTTTTTTTTTTTTTCCTGGTGGTATCTTTGGTGAGACTGACTAATGTAATCTTTTTCAACATTGTCTAATGAAGTATCATACCATGTGGAAGATCTGTATACCTCAGCAAATCAGTAAAAAAACAATGCATAATGTTATAAAACCATGTTTGAGCCTAAGATCCATTCCAAGTGAGAGAAAGACTAAAGGATTTTAAATATAAGGAATTCATTGATGTGGTTTCAGATTCCAATTTACAAATAACCTTTAAGAAACCAGTTTGTCAAAGTGAGAAATAGGGTCAAAGAAGAGTATCCACAATTACCTGAAAAGGGTATTAAAATACTCCTTCCTTTTCCAACAACATGTATGTACATTTGCTTCATATATTTCAAGCAAAACAACATATTGCAACCAATTCAATATAAATGCAGTTTCAAAGCATTGTGATCTGAGAATATGCAGGGAATAATCTCAGTCTTTTGGTTTCGGTTGAGTCCTGATTTGTGACCCAGTATGTGGTCTATTCTGGAGAAGGTTCCGTGTACACTTGAGAAGAATGATTATTCTGTTGTTTTAGGGTGGAATGTTCTGTAAATATCTATGAGGTCCATCTGGTCCAATGTGTCATTCAATGCTCTTGTTTCTTTATTGATTTTCTGCTTCGATGATCTGTCTTTTTCTGAGAGAGGCATGTTAAGATCTCCTACGATTAGTGTATTCATATCAATATGACTCTTTATCTTGATTAACAGTTTTCTTAAGTAATTGGCTGCTCCCATATTGGGAGCATAGATATTTACAATTGTTAGATCATCTTGGTGGAGAGTCCCTCTAAGTATTATGTAGTGTCCTTCTGTATCTCTGACTACAGTCTTTAGTTTGAAGTCTAATTTATCTGATATGAGAATTGCTACCCCAGTCTTCTTTTGAGGCCCATTGGCATGAAAGATGCTTCTCCATCCCTTCACTTTCAGTCTGCGTGTATCTTTAGGTTCAAAATGGGTCTCTTGTAGACAACATATGGATGGGTCCTGTCGTTTTATCCAATCTGCAACCCTGTGCCGTTTTATGGGTGCATTTAGGCCATTCACATTGAGAGTGATTATTGATAGATACATTTTTATTGACATCGAGTTACCTTTGAAGTCTTTCTTTCTGTAGACTGTCTCCATATTTCTGTTCAATGCTATTCGTGGGATTTTTCCTCTTTTATAGAACCCCCTTTAATATTTCCTGCAGTGTCGGCTTGGTGGTTGCATAGTCTTTTAAGCCTTGCCGGTCTTGAAAACTCTTTATCTCTCCATCCATTTTGAATGTCAGTCTTGCTGGATAAAGTATTCTTGGCTGCATGTTCATCTCATTTAGTGCCCTTTATTTGCATATATATTTTTTTTCTCTTGTCATATACTTGTATCAGTCTTTTTATCTCTTTTTGTTTGTCTACTTCATAAATCTTACCTTGGGTCCCATCTGGGATGAACCTTCTTTTTCATCTTCCCTTTCTTTCCTGTCTCTCTCTCTCTCTTTTTTTCTTCTTTTCTTTTTCTTTTCTTTTGTCTCTCGTTTGGGTGGGGAATCCTGATTGCTCAGAAGTGTTCCAGGGTACACCTTGACTGCACCACAGTTGATACAACCAGCTACATCTGTTCAGTCATCTCCCACCAAAATGACTAGGAGGAGGAATGCCCAACAGAAGAAAAATACAGAGGATGGACCTTCTGCAACAGAGCTAACAACTATCAACATAGACAATATGTCGGAAAAAGAATTCAGGCTAACAATTATCCAGGCAATAGCTAAGTTGGAGAAAGCCATGGATGACCAAAAGGAATTGATTAGGGCCGAACTGAAAGCGACCAGACAGGATGTTCACAATGTTAGGGCAGAGCTTAAAGCTACCAGGGAGGAGGTCCACAATGCTCTCAATGAGTTCCAATCCAATCTAAACTCTCTCAAAGCTAGGTAACTGAGACAGAAGGTAGAATTAGTGATCTGGAAGACAAACAGATAGAGAGAAAGGATCAGGAGGAAGCCTGGAACAAACAGCTTAGAAACCACGAAAACAGAATCAGGGAAATAAATGATGCCATGAAGCGTTCCAACGTCAGAATTATTGGAATCCCTGAAGGGGAGGAGAAAGAAAGAAGTCTAGAAGATATCGTGGAACAAGTTCTTCATGAAAGTTTTCCCAATCTCGTGAATGGAACCAGCGTTCATGTATTAGAGGCTGAACGGTCTCCACCCAAGATTATACATTCCAAAAAAAATCACAACACCTGATAGTCAAATTGAGGAATTATAATTGTAGGTATAATCTCTTGAAAGCCGCCAGGGCAAAGAGGCTCCTTACTTACAGAGGGAAGCCCATCAGAATAACGTCAGACCTGTCCACAGAGACCTGGCAAGCCAGAAGAGGCTGGCAAGATATATTCAGGGTAACCAATTCAATATAAATGCAGTTGAGATAATACAAGTGGATAGAAAATATTAAGCCAGGTTTTAAAGAATACTTGAAACAATTTAAAACAATGAAACAATACAATTCTTAGAAAATGGTTTTTTCATAAAATATTTTTACAGATTAATGCTATTTTTATAGAAATTGCGAGCTATTTTTAAAGGTCTTCAGCTTAATTCTAAGATGGGAAATTTTGATAGATTTGTCTCTCATCAACAAAAACTCTTTGGATTTGTCAGTAATTTTTAAGAGTGGAAGGTGTCCTGAGGCCAAAAGTTTCAGAACTACTGCCCTATCAGATATAAAACTATACTATAATGCTAGATTAATTAAAATAATATGCTATTAGTATAAGAACAGTTAAAAACATCAATGAAGACAGTAGAGTCTAGAAATACTCATATATATGATAATTAAATACTATGATAAAGTTTGCATGTTAAATTAGAAGTTATATCATGTGGGATCGTGACAGGAAACAGATGGCACTATGAAATGAGGAATAAAAGAAATTTTGATAAAGGGACTATTTTCAGGAGTATGAGCTGGATTAAAGGAAATTCATAGGGATAGAAAAGCACCATTTTGCTAGAAACAGTGAGATCCTTTACCATCCTAAGTCTGAAAATCAAAGGGAAGGAAGTATGAAAGCTGGAGATTGAACTGTTCCCATAGTGGGGACAGGAGTGGACTTCCAAGCAGGAAGTTGGGCTTCCACAGTTTTTAATTTTTTTTCAAGTAATCTCTACACCCAATGTAGGGCTCGAATTTAACAACCCTTGAGATGAAGAGTCATATGCTCTACTGACTGAGCCAGTCGGCCTCCCCCTGGAGTTGGGCTTCCAGATGAGAAACATCTGTTGTCAACAAGCAAGCCAACAGGGAGGGATCTGGAAGAACAACCAAACCTCAGTCCCTTCCCATCCTCTGATCTCTGGATGGTGCTTCTTGTTGGCCAAACCCAACAGAGAGCCAGACTATTCCAAACACAGATGTAGATAATGGTGGAAAGCGAATCTGGAGGGACAGGTAGAAGACATCTATTTCTCTGTCTACCTCCTTTTCTCCTCAACAAATCCTCTTATTCTTTGCCTGGACCTGCTTACACAAATATACCACTTCTATTAAGTAACAGAATGCTGAACAGAACGTCTAATTTTATGGTTCAGTGGATTAGATAATACCCAGATCACTATGGGCAGTTTAGAGGGCAGAGCTACTTAGTGTCCCCAATCCTTCCTCTGGAGAAGGCTTTGATGCAGAACTGCAATCCACACCTGTGACTTACAGTAAAGGAACTAATAAGCAAATCATCGAAATAGAATCCTTCATTTGACATGAACACTACGTTCCTTAGGAAAGAGACCTGGAAACTGGATAAGAGGTCATTAATGTCCTCTACAGTGACTCAAGCTGGGTATCTGCTTACCAGAGCTAAAATTATGTTGCTTAATCTATCAAATATCACTTTGATAGGCTCAACTATTTCATTTCCAGGGGTTCTACAATCAATCAGCCATTGCCAAGACCCCTACAGGTTTAAACACTCTGATTACAACTGCATTCCCAGGGTTTAGTGTGGTAAATATTGCTCCCACCAGGACTCTGATGGTTATGTACCACATTTATTTGGCCCCTTACCATTCAAGGATCCTGTTATTTCCTGCTGAAATGAAAAACCCCAATTCTATTGCATCATCTCCCACTGCCATCTGTGACCAGCAGAAGATAAGTGAATTGGAACTTTTTAACAGACTGAATATCCTCTATCCTTATTTCCTAATCTGGGCAAGTTAATTTCTAGGTCAAGGCACACATAATTTACTGAGATTTTTCCTTTTAGCAGCAATCTGGGGATACCCATCACCAATCTTCAGGGCTCAATCACCTTTTTTTCTTGGATTCCAAGCTTTCTATTTCTTGATTTACTTCTTCATCTGTTTTATCATTGCCCTTTTGAAGGTAATCTTTTTTACTCTGACTATTTAAAGGTTATCTCTGGTTTAGGTTTTCAGCACTTTTTCAGAGAGTACCTGATTTTGTTTTGTCTTTTCTATTTATACTGCTTGGCATTCACAAAGCTTTGTGAATGTCTGTGCATTTTTTTTCCATCCATTTTGGATAACTCTGAGCCATTATCTCTTCAATTACTATGGAATAATGGGTTCTGCCCCATTTACTTTCTCTTCTCTTCTTGTAATTCCAATTACTTAGTATGTTAGACCATTTAGCTATGTTCTGCATATCTCTTACATTGTTGTCTTAATTTCTATCATTTAGTTTTCCTTTGCTTTCATCTGGATATTGTCTTCTGTCTTCTCTTCCAAATTGTTAACTCTCTCTTAAGCTATTTCTGATGTTAAATCCATCTTCTGTATTCTTAATTGCATTTTATTTTCCATTTCCAGAATTATTTGATTATAGTTTCAAGTTCTCTGCTGAGATTCCTAATTTTTCACTCTTTTTGCACATTAATGAAGTCTTTGATATCACCAATATCTGAATTTCCTATAGGTTGAAATATATATAAAACATATATATATGCTATATACACACATATACATAAAACAAAGAGTAACCAGTTATTGTCTTTTATATGCTTGATATTTTTTTTATAGAGCATTAGATGTTTTGCATGAAAATTAAAGAGGGAACTAGAAGCCCTAATTGGTCCTCCTTGGTGGACTTAAAGCCCCATCGTATTTCTTAGTGCTTGCTGAGCTTCTCATTCCCTTAGCCATGGCTTTCTGTTTACATTTTCAGGCTCTCAGGGCAGTGTTTTAAACCTGTCAACTATCTCATGAGGACTCAGAATGAAATGTCAAGCATATCTCTCTGAACTTTGGTTTCCACAGGACCTTGGACCTTCAAGTCCTCACCACACTGATAAGCTTTCCAATGCTGTTGCACAGATTTTCTTTTTTTTTAAACAAGTATCTTACCCAAATTTTCTGCTTATTCTTTGTGGAAAGATTGGTCTAATTCAAGCTACTCTTCTGTTACTGGAAGGAGAAGTTCTACTCTCATGTTCTGATTTATAGTTTAGTTATAGATAGATAATTTGATTGGGAAAAAATTTCCCAACAGAATATTGAAGACTTTGCTGTTAAAATTTTTCACTCATCGCTATTGCTTTACTATGTTTTATTTTTCTTCAGAGCATTTTTATTACCCTCCCTTTTTTTATTTTGGTGGGGTCTCCCATTCTTTGAAATATCAAGATGATATGCCTTAGAGAGATCTTTCTTTATCCTTTGGTCACTTAAAGTACCCTTTTAACCAGGAGATATGTTCTTCAACTTTAGGAACTTTTTTTAAAAAAAATTCTTTATGATTTATTCTTTGCCATTTTTATTGTTGTCTCCTTTTTACATTCTCTTACTTGGGTGTGGATTTACTCAGACTGACTCTTCAGTTTTATTTCTTTCCCTATTTTACAACTCTGTCATTTGATCTTACTTTCTTTTTTTTTTTTAAATTTTAAACTTTTTTTTTTTTAGATTTTATTTATTTATTTGACAGAGAGAGAGAGATCACAAGTAGGCAGAGAGGCAGGCAGAGAGAGAGGGGGAAGCAGGCTTCCTGCTGAGCAGAGAGCCCAATGCAGGGCTTGATCCCAGGACTCCAGGATCATGGCCTGAGCCAAAGGCAGAGGCTTTAACCCACTGAGCCACCCAGGCGCCCTTGATTTTACTTTCTGAGAGCGTTCCTTAACTCTGTCATCCAATATTTCTATTGGCTTTTTCATTTTTGCAATCATATTTTAAATATGCATATTCTCTTCCTTGTTTCTGAAAGATCCGTTTTACTGCGTGCTTGTCTTGCTTCATGGAAATGAAATGTTCTTTTATATTCCTGAGGATATTAATGATTTTTAAAATTCTAGTTTTTAACCTTCCTGCATAATCTTTGATTTCTTCAAATTTGGTTATTGCTATTTTTGTTCATATTGGTTTCTATTTTTCATGTAAAAGACTTTCTTCAAATATATAATGGCTTGTTCCTTGGCAGCCTGCTCATAGTGAACAATCTGACAAGAAACAGATCACCAGGAGTTCATGAATATGACTGGATCTTGGTGACTGTAGGTTTCACTACAGAGTGATCTGTAGGGATTTTTCTCTGAAGACGGTGAGATTCCTCAAAAGAAGACTTCCAGCTCTCTTCCTGCAGATGTACTTTTGGCTTCTAGTGTCCTGAGAATCTCTTGTATTTAGTGCATCCCTCCCCTCAATTGTGCCCAGATGTTCTGTTTGAAATCTTTCAGAAAGTGAACCCCCAGTTCTTTGCCAGCATGGGTCAGAGCTAATAACGGGGAGAGAATCTGACAGTTCACTACTTTTTAAAGAATCTTTCAGTTCGAGTTGCCTCTTAACTCCTCATCTTCACCACCACTTTCAGTGTGGTGCCCACTGTCTTTGACCTCTGTTATGAGGTTTAACAAAGCAAATTAACTTGCTAGTGACCTTCGCACAACGAAAAGTTAGATTTCAGGTTTCTCAAGTTGACGAATCTAGTCACGACTAGTCCGCCTCCCGTCCTGCTTCCTGTCGGGTTCATGCTTCTGCAGTGATACTCTTTACAACCTACTGTTTGGGTGAAATTTCAGAAGGCAGCAGATAAAAACATGTATTCAAATACCATCATTAACTCGATGCCACTGTTTGCTTTTGACGATATACCATTTTATACTATTTTACAAGGGCATATATCATTTTTTTAAGATTTTATTTATTTATTTGATAGACAGAGATCACAAGTAGGCAGAGAGGCAGGCAGAGAGAGAGGAGAAAGCAGGCTCCCCGCTGAGCAGAGAGCCCAATGCAGGGCACGATCCCAGGACCCTGGGATCATGACACAAGCCAAAAACAGAGGCTTCAACCCCCTGAGCCACCCAGGTGCCCCAAGGGCATATATTATTTTTAATAGAAAATATATTAGCAAGTATTTTAAAATATAAATGTTAAAATACAAGTATATCAGTTTGTTGTCCCAGAGAATGGCTGTGATATTCAGAATTTTTGAGTACCAAAGACATGGCTGTTACTGAAGAGGAATTTTTTAGGCATGGTACATGAAAGAGTTCTATGTTGTTTGATTTTTTTTTAATTAACAAGCATTCATTCATAAAGTAATTATATTTGAAAATATGTATATAAATATATAACAGTACAGCTACCTTGGCATGAATAACTCAGATTAATGGTGAAAGGGGATGAGCATTAGTGATAGAACATGCATTTGAAAAATGAAAAAACATGTTGGTATTTGAGGCTCATGAAAGGCAAGTTTATATTTTGCCAGGACTTAATTATCTTAGAGAAAAAATATGTATGTATGTATGTATGTATGTATGTATGTATAAATGCCTTTGTGTGGGTACACATCAAAAATTTTTAACTTAATGGGGCACCTGGGTGGCTCAGTGGGTTAAGCCTCTGCCTTCGGCTCAGGTCATGATCCCAGGATCCTGGGATGGAGCCCCACATCGGGCTCTCTGCTCAGCAGGGAGCCTTCTTCCTCCTCTCTCTCTGTCTGCCTCTCTGCCTACTTGTGATCTCTGTCTGTCAAATAAATAAATAAGATCTTTAAAAAAAATTTTTAACTTAAATAAAAATCAGGTAAGATCCATCCAGGACCCAAGGAACATAATACACGAATAATTTGAAGACTTTCCATTAGATGCTAGAAGTTTAAGTTTATAGATTTGATGTCATTCAAATATTGATTAGCAAAGCTTCAAAACTCATAAATTTGTAAAACTTTAATCAGCAATGGCTTGGCATCATAATCACTTTGCCTCTTCTCCCCTTTTTATGGGCACTTACTGAATATCAACATTGTAGCAAGCAGTAGATACACAGAAGCCAATCCTTGATACCAGATTTCCCAATTCTACCCTGGAATTTGTTATTGACCCCTGAATGAATCCTCAATGTCCTGCCTTCCCTACCCAGCGGGCAGCCTCTGAACAGCCATTTCACAGATTATAGACAACACTGTCAATTGCTCTGTCAACTGTTACTCCAAGTTCAATTCCTTCTGCCTCAGCTGCGCAGCACTTTTTAACTACTCGTGGTATTTCTTTCAATTGTGTTCTCCTTCAGGTAAATCTACTAATTTCTGTTCCTGCATTCTATTCCTCAAAAGTTCTATACTACAAGAGCTACAGTGAGGTTTTTCAGAAACTCTAAGGCAACCCCAACTCTAAAATAATTCCAAATCAGGAATTGTAATTATAATTAATAATTTTAATCATCTAGCTGTTAAATTATATTCTTTGAAGAACTTTCCAATTACTGACATCCCCTGATCCCCTGATCGCTCTCTTTAGACTTGACCAAATTCATAGTTTATATTAGCTCTGTTTCATTTTTTAGATGGGAGGTATCACTGGGAACTTAGAAATGTTTGGGATCCTCACATTCTCCTTCTAGTTCTGTGAGGTGGGTAGGAAAGTTATGCATAAAAAGGAGGTAGAGAGCCAGAAGATATGGGTTAGAAGCCTGGCTATGCCACTTACTAGCTGTGTTAATTATAAGTTATTCATTCTCTAAGAGCTTCAGATAACAAAAGTACCTGGCCCATAAACTTTTCATGAGTAGTCAATGAGTTACTATATGTACAAATACTTACAACAGTGGCTGCATACAATCAGAACTACAAAAATGGTAGCTACTAGTATTTTACTTACTTTCCAAAAAGGAGACAGGCTCAGAAGGATTTAAGTCCCTCAGGTTCAAAGAGCTAGCATCATGCCAATTAATGGCTTCATCATTATTTAAATGGTTTTCTCTTTTTGGACACCTGTATTATTCTAATCCTTGACATCCTGAAAAATGCTTCAAACAACACTCTTACATCTAAATATTCATGTACATGTTAGTCCTCTCCACCACACACACAGGATAAAATCCATAAAGTCCAAAAGTATGCCAAAATTTAAGATTTGGGGGGTACTGCCAAAGTATCTCTCAACTTCATCTCCTACCAACCATATGTGAAGATGTTCCTTCACTTAAAATCTTACCAATATTGTGTAATAATTTGCTTTCTACACTAAATCCACCTACCTTCAATTTTAACAGTGTTAGGACAATTTAGTTTTTTTTTTAAAGATTTTTATTTATTTATTTAACAGACAGAGATCACAAGCAGGCACAGAGGCAGGCAGAGAGAGAAAGGAGGAAGCAGGCTCCCTGTTGGCAGAGAGCCCAATACGGGGCTCGATCCCAGGACCCTGAGATCATGACCTGAGCCGAAGGCAGAGGCTTTAACCCACTGAGCCACCCAGGCGCCCCAGGACAATTTAATTTTTTTAAGTGGTTTCTTTTTTGTTAATATTTGGCAAGAATTAAATAACATAACAATCTCCGTTTGTTTAGAAAATGTAGATAAACACTCCAAAGTATTATCCCTCTTTCCCAGCACGAAATATCCAATTTTTGGAAAAGTACCTCACATCCAACATATTGTACTTGGAGGAATATTGGATGGGCATCTACTACATGTCTTCTGGATAAGTATTTCCCTTTCTTCTCAATGTTCTCTCATGTGGCATTTTTTTTTTTTTAAGATTTTACTTCTTTACTTGAGAGAAAGAGTAAAAGAGAGAGCATGAGTGGGAAGGGGGTCAAAGGGAAAAGCAGGCTCCCTGCTGAGCAGGGAGACCAATTCGGGACTCAATCCCAGGACCCCCAGGATCATGACCTGAGCCAAAGGCAGTTGCTTAACCAGCTGAGCCACCCAGGTGCCCCTTGTGTGGAATGGTTTTAAGTCACTTATCAGACGTCCCTCTCCTCTGAATATGCTAACTGGAAATGATACTTAAGTTTTCTAGATACATCTTTGAGACAATTAATGTTTGCACATGTTTGTGTTTGTTTTTGCTTTTCCCTAAAGAATATGCCTTAAACTATTCTGTTTAAGCCATAAATGCAATACCACTTATTAGCCTCTGAAGATCTTTTCTCCCTTTCTAAAGTTACAAGCTGGGAGTAGTGGTCAGGAGGGAGAGAAGAGGAGGAGAGAGAAGGACAGGAAAACAGATTGATTTGAGGTTTCTTTATTGAATGGGTGTTTGGGGCCACCATGCTAAACAAATAAGAATATTAACATAGAATATTAACATAAATTTTTGTATGACTACTATTCAAAGGCTTCTTAAGTCTTAGCAACTAAAAACAAATCCAAAGTTGACCAGTTAAATACCTGAGAGAGGAGTAAAGAGTAGACATTTCTGGGTAACTGGCTGAAAAAAAAACAAAATTTCCAAGAAGACAGCTAGGAATTTAATCTCTGCTGCAAGTAGAAAGAGAATAAAGTTATTCAGTTGTATTAGATACACACACACACACACACGAAGAAAGAGAGAGAGAACAGTGGTACATATTTAATAACTAGGTCTCTAAACAACAGAGAGCCCTGAATTGTGGCATTTGCCAGTTTCCGTGCTATAAATGCTCCCACCATTGCCAATTTCAAGCTACCCAAAAGATGTCACTGATTGTGGTGCTGGGGAGAGGTTCACACAATCACCTTTCACGAGTCTGTGCAAGCCAGCCTAGCATGCCCATTTGTCTTCAAAACAAATAGCAGTTTAGAATATTGCCACAGGAATCTGTAACCTCAGCTGCCTACCTCACTGCACACAGTTAAACCTAATGTGTGTTGTCAAATAGAAAAATACATAACAAGAACAGAGGAATAAACTTCCTACTTGTTCTGTCCCTTAGCTTACATGGTCAGTGCTGCCCCTTGATCTGCCTCTAAAAAGTTTCCTCCTTGATCTGTGGAAAATAAATGAAGATGACCTTCTGGAGGCTGAAGAAAATAAATTATTAACCCCTAGGGCCACAGAAAATAAATAGGGAGGCTTTGTTCAAACTAAAGAAAATAAATTAAACATAAAAGATGCTATTTCAGGGACAAAGATTTATCATTTTTAAAGCTGGTTGAGGGCTACACCAACACTGCAAAGTTCCAGAGAACAGCTCTCCATTGCTTCCCTAAAAAACTCATTATAAACCAATGACGTCCATCCTCTGAAGTATAAAATGCCCTGGCAGTAGTCTGGTAGTTTGGTCCCTCCTCCAATTCTTCAAAAAATAAATTGTCTTCTTTCTTTATGGAAGACTATGCCCCTGTTCTCCTTCCTTCCCAAGTTGCACTACATGTAAGCAGTAAATTGTCCTAGCTCAGCTGAGAGACGTTACTTCCTAAAGAACATATTCAAAGTTATCTTTCCAGCTTCCCAGTCTCCCCTGAAAACGTTTTGGAGTGTCCTATGATCCACTGTCTACCTAAAGTTAACAACTATTTTAGTGGCTGACTTGTGTTTCAAAGAGCCTAACTTTAAATTATTATTTGGTAGGCCAGTATTCCTCGTTACACCTATAAAAACAAGGAAATAACTGAATCTGAAGGAAAGAACGTAGGACACATGGATTTGAAAAAGGGTCCATTTAGTTATTCGTCCCTATTAAAGATTTCCTGTTTGTTCTCTGTAAGATACCACTTAAATGTAAGAAAAACTGAGGATGATTTTGCCGTTTTGCTCCCAAACTGAGAAGCATTTATAACTGAAAAAATTAACGCTTTGTTTTCCAGTTTCTATTGTATATAGTTTAATCCCAAAACATATGCTGAGCACTTGCCATATGACGGCAACGGCACTAGTTCCTAAAGTCGTACTTCTCATTTCTATCTGCATATCAGAATAAACTGCACAGCATTTTTAAAGTAACAGGTATGTAGGCCCTCGCCTCAGAGGATTAGATTCAACTCATCCAGCATGGGACCAAGCTGTTAGTATATTTAAATTACTATGTGATATGCATCCAGGGTTCTGAACACTCTGCTTGATATGCAGGAAAGAATAAGACCTAGTTACTGGCCTCAAGTCACTGGCCATCGCAAAAGGAAGTTGTCTTAGCGCCGGTGGCCATAATACAGATTATACCCATCATCTCACATGTATATGAATTTGGTTGCACCGGAGTCCAAATATTGAGTATAACAGTCTCAATACAGATTACTACTTTCAAACCTTTAAAATGTTAAAAATGATCTCAATATCATTGATTATATTCCTTACGCTGTCCCTTTTATTTCTGTGACTTATTCACTTCGAAATCGGATGCTACACTTGTGGTGGGTAAAGCATAACGTATAAGCTTGTCCAGTCACTGGGTTTGCACACATGAAACTAATGTAACATTGTGTGTTGGCTATACTAAAAAAAAATTTAAATTTAAAAAAAGAAAATGTTAAAATATTAAATAAATAAAAATGACCTCAATATATTGTTACAAAACATTACCATACTGCTGCCATGAGAATATATGCTTAGAAAAGTAACATTTTTGGGGGTGCCTGGGTGGCTCAGTGGGTTGGGCCGCTGCCTTCGGCTCAGGTCATGATCTCAGGGTCCTGGGATCGAGTCCCGCCTCGGGCTCTCTGCTCAGCGGGGAGCCTGCTTCCTCCTCTATTTCTGCCTGCCTCTCGGTCTACTTGTGATCTCTCTCTGTCAAATAAATAAATAAAATCTTTAAAAAAAAAAGTAGCATTTTTTGGAAGTTCACATTATTGAACAATCTCGTCTAACTGGAACATGACCAAGAACCAAATATCAGGCATGTGTGTGTGGTATGCATGTACGCACGCACACACACACACACACACACACACACACACACACCCGGCAGTAGATATCCTAAACCCCATACATTTAACTACATTGTAATTACTCAACTACACCCACTTTGTGTTCCTCAGGCAACAACCAATTAACAGGGGTAGAGGTTGCTCGTCTAAGAGAAATTGCCAGCAATAGGTGATGTTAACAGTCTACAGATGGGTAAGTGATAAGGGAGAGGAATGTTCAAAATCAGACATAATGACATGAAAACTGAAAGCTGCCTCAGTTGGACCCTTTTACTGAAGGGTTATATAAGGACATTTCTGAAGTCCCTGAGGGATTAAATCTGTTAGTACCCCCATAAAGTACCCAAAGACTAGTGCTGACTGTGCATAATCTGGAAAGGATAAATTATATTCAATACTTTTTTTATTTAGTAAGGCAAGGCATTTTTATTACCTGAAAATGTAATTCTTTAAATTTTACAAAGTTAATTTCTGACAGTGCCTGGGTGGCTCAGTTGGTTAAGTGACTGCCTTCGGCTCAGGTCATGATTCTGGAGTCCTGGGATCAACTCTCTCATCGGGCTCCCTGCTCAGTGGGGAGTCTGCTTCTCCCTCTGACCCTACCTCCTCTTATGCTCCCATGCCCTCTCTCTCTCTCTCAAATAAATAAATAAAATCTTTAAAAAAAGAAAATAGAAAATAAAAATTAAAATTTCTGTAATGGTAGAGTTTAATTTCTTTCAGTCATCTGAAATCCTAATTCAAGAATAACAGGTAATGGCTTATAAAGAGCAACGTAAATACAAAGGCCACATCTTGGTAATAATACAAGCAATGTGTGCTGTTGGGTTTGGTTTTTTTTATTGTTCTGTAGGTATATTTAAATCTCGGGCTTCAAGAGGCACCTGGGTGGCTCAGTGGTTAAGCCTCTGCCTTAAGCTTGGGTCATGATCTTGGGGTCCTGGGATCAAGGCCCGCATCAGACTCTCTGCTCATCAGGGAGCCTGCTTCCCCCTCTCTCTCTGCCTGTCTCTCTGCCTACTTGTGATCTTTCTCTCTGTCAAATAAATAAATAAAATCTTTAAATCTTGGGCTTCATGAAGAATCTAGCATGATCATTCCATTCTAACCCTAAAACACAAGCCCTTCCTGATATACCAAAACAATTCTTCAAAATGTATATGAGGGAATTCAACAAGATAGGAATGCTTCTTTGATACAGGTTATTTAAATTACCCTGAAAAGATAAGTGGAACTCGTATCTGCTAAATAGGCATAACACTTGTAAGTATTCCAACCCACAGGCTTAAAAATTACATAAATACATAAATAAAAAGCAACATCCTGAAAGGGACCCCAAATTTGTTTATTCCTCCATTAACAAGAACTATAATCTTTCCTCTGCAAAAGGGTGAACAACTCTGAAATCAATTGTTAAGAGTGTAAATGAAGGGACGCCTGGGTGACTCAGTGGGTTAAAGCCTCTGCCTTCGGCTCAGGTCATGATCTCAGGGTCCTGGGATTGAGCCCCGCATCAGACTCGGTGCTCAGCAGGGAGCGTGCTTCCTTCCTCTCTCTCTCTGCCTGCCTCTCTGCCTACTTGTGGTCTCTCTCTCTCTGTCAAATAAATAAATAAAATCTTCCAAAAAAAAAAAAAAAGTGTAAATGAAGACTTTAATCAGGCACAGTCACAAACCTTATTTGAGGATCATGCATTTCCATATGACCTAATTTTAGGTGTCCTAAAAAGCTGTTGTTATGCTATTATAAAAGCCTTAAAGGGTTTTAAAACTTTCTGAGTTAGCTAGAGATCAATAAAATTAATGAGACTTTTCCTATGCAATTAGGTGTTGATAAGAGACTGTCATCCCATTCTATTTTTTTAGACATCAATAGAATTTCATATGGACTATTTAATTTTTGCATACTTCTTTAAGATTTTCGTACTGTTTATAAAATTATAACCATTTTTTATAGAAAACGACAACAAAAAAAATAATGGTCATTATACCCCTCACCCAGAAACAATAACTCTTTACATGACAGTGTAGTTTAAGTTAGTTCCGATCATTTTACATACACAATTTTAAATCCTGGGACTTTGTTATTTTCACTGAAAAAATACCTTAAATAATATTTTCCCATGGAGGGCTTTTGTTAATATCATTTTAAATGCTGTATTTCATTCTAAGGTCCAATTTACTGAATTTATGTTGTTTCGAAACATTCCACAAATTTCATAGCCTTTATGAGAAACATAAATAGTATTAAATGAGGTATCAATAAAAGCCTTCAAGTGATGTGGAGGCATTAGCTGATCAATCGATCACCATGTATTTGTTTAGCATCTGTGATGAGTTTCACGCTCCACTAGGAGTTGTAAAGAATAACATAGTTCCGAAGGACCAGAATGTGATGTGAGCAGGAATGAGGGGCAGGGTTGTCCTCCTGAGAAAGAACCCCCATCTGAGCCTAGAGTCCTGGGTTCTCACCCCAACCTCAACCCCCAGAGCCCTATAACTAACATTAGGCAAATGAAATTGCTCTGAGCCCATTTCCTCTGTATTTAAATGAGAGTAAGTGACATAATCCACATAATCCTTTAAGCTAGGTCCCTGACTGATAGAAAATGTTGGTTAATTGCTACTGTTAACAGGTTTTTTTTCTCCTGCGGTGTGTGTAGTTCTTGGTCACATCACTTCGAAGAATGAAGAGGTAGTAGACCAGACAGAGTGGTGGGCAATAAAGGAAGGTTTATTGAGCAACAGCAAAGCGACAGTACAAAGCTCCCGAGAAGGGAGAGGACCAGAGAGGGTTGCCATTGGAGTTTCCAAGTCTAGGGTTTGTTGTGGTGGTGGTGGTTTTAAAGATTTTATTTATTTACTTGAGAGAGAGAAAGAGTAGGAGAGAGAGCATGAGAGGGGAGAGGGTCAGAGAGAGAAACAGACTCGCCGCCGAGCAGGGAACCCGATATAGGACTCGATTCTGGGACTCCGTGATCATGACCTGAGCCAAAGGCAGATGCTTAACCAACTGAGCCACCTAGGGAAGCCCATCGTCTCGGGGTTTTTGTGGGCTTCTTGGTGGGCTGTCTTAATCTGATTAGCCCTCCTTGTGCCTGTCATCCCATCAGTTTTTTTCTGTTATCTGTCACAAGAGAAAGGGTGCTGGGCTCCTTTCGGGGTGCCGTAAGATCCTTTTAAGGGTGGTTTCCTCTTAGGATGGGGCCCCTTGTCCCTGCCTGCCTGCCTTCCAACTGTCCTTCATCACTACTACTATTTTCACAGTTACTTGCTTTGTGACCTTGAACAAATCCCCACACTCACACAGAGCGTATGCAGGTTTCCTTAAAGCTCCCATAGGGACCATCAGAAAAGGTAGGACAGTTCCTAGGACAGGAGAGGAAGCGAAATTCAGTATCTTATAGGAAGACAGCACATGAATGGTCATTGCACATGGTGGGGCTGTCACTGTGCCACAGATACCACTATGTGTGTGGCTTACCTTAATATCCTTTAATAACCCTGTGGAACAGATCATTCTAACACATGTTAGGAGATGAGGAAACTAAGGTTGGAAAGCTAAAAGTCACTTCCTCAACCACACTAAACTTGTGAGCAGCCCAGCGAGGGTTCAAATCCAGTAGACTGATTTCACAGCAAGCCCTGGTGTTCTGTACTTCCTTGCTATTAAAAAAAAAAAAAAAAAAAAAAAAAAAGTATGGGAAGGAGGAAGGAAATGTTTTCATAAAACAGGAAGTATTTTTAATAACTAGTAATTATTCCATTTGCAAATCTAATTTTCAAATAATATGTTTGCTTTTATTAGGGCTAATTTAGTTAAAAATTGTATTGAGGGACCACCATATATCAGGAACTCGGTAAAGATGCTGGAGTTAGAAATAGGAATGAACCAGCATTATCCCGACCCTCTGGAAGGAGAGACACATATGTAAGGTTTGTGCAAGGGTAATGGTAAAAGTATGAAGAAGCAGACTGGAAGGTAGCTCAACAGTGATATACTGGCTCACCCTGGGGAGAGCTGAGGATATCTGGATCTCTAGATGAGGAAGGGCTTCCAAGAGAAGGTGTATATGAAAAGTGTTTAAAAGGTCAAGGAAAGAAGGGACATTCTAGGGAGAGGGACAATATATTTGAAGAGACAGAAGTGTGAACCAGCATGGGATATTTTGAAAATAATATACAGTTTCAGACAATGCCAGGCCACTCAATGCAGAGCTGGGGAAGTGGCAAGAGATCAGATTAGAGAGGTGACCTCTCTACTAGTCAGCCCTATTTAGAACACTTAGAAATCTCGGGGCGCCTAGGTGGCTCAGTGGGTTAGGGCCTCTGCCTTCAGCTAGGGTCATGATTCCAAGGCCCTGGGCGCTCTGCTCAGCGGGGAGCCTGCTTCCTTCTCTCTCTCTCTCTCTCTGCCTGCCTCTCTGCCTACTTGTCTGTCAAATAAATAAATAAAATCTTAAAAAAAAAAACCACTTAGAAATCTCATCAAAGTCTCCATTTAACCAAAACACACCTCCTGCTCTGTTTTGAATACTGGGGTTTAACGAGATTAACTGACATTTTTCCAGCCATACACATAAAGTCTTGCCCACTTAAAGTGTTGCCATGAAAGCCAATCGTGCCGTACAACATTTTGTAGATATACATTCAGACGCCCTCAAGTGACCTCCACCTAACCAACTTGCCTGATCAACTTCCACACTCCATTCCCTCTGTAAGACCTACTGATTGAGGCTCATGCTATATTTAAAACTCACAGCTAGTAGACAGTTTTCTAGTGTGCCCATGTACTTCCGCATCCATTAAGTCAACTAGGAATATATTTGCAAAGATCAGAAAACCCCAGGGAACTACTTTTCTAACGTTATAAAAAGTCAAATGTAGACAGCTACAATTCAGTAACTCAATATGCTGGAATCTAAGACGTGATCTGGTATTGGCACCCCCTTTGTGTCCAAAATGGCTGCCAAAGCTCCAGCTATCATGTTCATGTCCTTATCATAGAAGAAAAAAAGCAGGAGGGAAAAATGGGGTTAAGAGTCTTACCAAGTACATTGGGTGTTTGTTTGCTTTTATTTCGGAAAAGAAAAAAAAATTTCCAAAATTGTCTGCAAGAGAGTTCCCCTTAGGTTTTACTAGCCAAAACTGTGTCTTCGTGTGGCCAGTGTTAGCCTCAAAGAAGGCTATGAACTAGAAACAGGACTGTAAATGGACATAAACAATTAATTGCCCAGAGCTGGATACATTGTACTGCAAATAAATCTGTGAATCAGTTAGTGAGGAAGGATAAGGGATAAGGTCACCAATTAGGAATGCACCACCCATAAGGTTAAGATGTTGATTTCCTAAACCAATTTTAAGTTTTTAAATTTATGTATGTTATATTTGTGGTCCTAGTTATTATATTTAATTGTATAGACATAAATAAAATGTGATCATGAAAATAAAGCTGTTTTGGGTGCCTGGATGCTCAGTTGGTTAAGCATCTGCCTTTAGCTCAGGTCATGATCCTAGGATTCTGGGATCAAGTCCTGTATTAAGCTCCCTGCTCGGTGGGGAGTCTTTGTCTCCCTCTACCCTTCCCCACTGCTCATATACATCCTCTTTCTCTATATATATAAATAAAATCTATAAATCTATAAATAAAATCTATAAATCCATAAATAAAATCTCTCTTAAAAAAGTTGTTCTATCTATTAAAAATAAATTGTACATTTGGAAATAGCTTAAAATGGCTATCGTAGCAAAACAGTGCCCGCCCCCGCCACCCAAATGCCCATGTCCTAATTCCCACAACCTGCACTGTTATATTATATGATAAATATGTAATATAAGATTGCAAGTGATATTAAAGTCCCTATTCAGCTGCTCCTGAGTTAGGGAGATTATTCTGGATTATCTGGATGGGCCCAGAATAGTAACAGGAGTCCTTTTTTTTTTTTTTTTTTTTAAGATTTTATTTATTTGAAAGAGGGAGAGAACACAAGCAGGCAGAGAGGCAAGCAGAGAGAGAGGGGGAAGCAGGCTCCCCACCGAGCAGAGAGCCTGATGTGGGGCTTGATCCCAGGACCCCGAGATCACAGCCTGAGCTGAAGGTATAGGCTTAACCCACTGAGCCACCCAGGCACCCAGTAACAAGAGTCCTTTAAAGTGAAAGCAGAGACCTTAGGCAGAGTGGCAGGATGTGAGAAAGAAATCCACAGGCCATTGCTGGCTTTGACAATGGAAGGGGGCCAGGAGCCAAAAAATGCAGACAGCCTCCAGCAACTGGATAAGTCAAGACAAAGGAATTCTCTCCTAGAACCTCAAGAAAGGAACACAGCCCTGCTAACACCTTGATTTTAATCCAGTGAGACCCATTTCACACCCTGACCTCCAGAACTGTTAAGATACAAATGTGTGTGTTAAGCCACTAAGTCTGTGGTCATGTGTTGCAGCAGTAACAGAAAACGAACACAATAGCTTAAAATTGCTACCAAATTAGGTACAGGGAAGAAACTAAAACATCTGGGGAAGAACTCAAGAAATTCTGTACTCAGATTACATTTGTCTTGCTCCCCTTTGAAGACAATAACATTGGAAACGGCGAAAGATGCATTATTTGTGTGCTTTGTGCAAGACGGAAAACAAGACATTCGTAACAGTAGTCAGTACATCGAAGGACAGGAAAATAAAGCATCCCCTTTTGATTTAAATAAAACAACATCTCTATGTATACTTTATACGATTCTCTACTTTAACTCCTGGACAAACCAATCGTTTCATTTCTTTGGGAGTCCTTCATTCATCTTTATCTACTTACTTAACAAACACCAGTGAGTACTCTATGCCAGCCAGTGCAGGCTGTAACAAGGTGCACACAAATGAACAGAGCATAGTCCTGTCTGCTTCAGAAAACCAATGCCAGAGAGGTTTTAAAAATACCAGGGGAAACTCCAAGTCAGATAGGGAGCCCAACTTCCTAACAAGAAAAAATACTATTGCATCCCATCCCTGCCACCCATTACTGAAGGATGTTAACAATTTGTGCTGCGAGTGATTTGTAACAATCACAGGGGAAATTGTAACAGAGCTTCTTTTTATGTTTCTTTCCAAAAATATTACCTGTGTTGTTTAAAACGCACACCATCACATTTGAAAACGGCTATCGCGTGTTAACTGCAAAGAGAATAAAACTGTTTTGTTGGGCTTAGCATTATTCCAAAGCTCTGGGAGCTTCTCATCAAAATAAAAACCCATTGTTCAGGGAGAGGTAAACAGCAAGAACATCAAGAATCCTAGGGAAGATTATTCATTTACAGTCCTGTTTGGCAGGATGTCAAATCTGTGAGCTTCGCTGTGCCCTGAAATGCTGAAGTCACACTGCTTGGTCTGACCAATTTTCACCTACTTGGCCTCTCCTCACCAGTTGGGTCAATTTATCGTACTAGACCTGCCTCCAGGCTCTGCTGGCATTTTTAATGAGGATTTTGCCTCCTTCCCCCTTGCCTCTGAGATATCTTCACTATGCTTGAGTGGATTCAAGATCGTGTAGAAGTAATGGAATTAGGCTGTCAGCACAGCTCTGCTTAATATGTTTTTAGTCTGCTTTTGTTTGAGGGATTCATCTTTCTTAAATTCTCAGTGCTCTTCAGCATCACCGAACAGAATAACATTAGCGTGCTCTTGTCATTATATCACTAGTTAGACATACCCTTCTTTCGCAGGAGAAAACTCAGAGCAATAGTACTCATTAGCTACTTACATTAAAGCCTTGACAAAAGCCAGGTTGGAGTGTGAAAACTCATTTACACCTGCTGGAAGGGGATCATTAGCCAGCTGAGTGATTAGAGCAACGGCATGCCCGGGACTGGGAAGGACAAGAGGGTCCCAGAGTTCGAAGTCTCAAAGCTTTTAATGCCAATGGTGTTGAGCACTTAAAAATTCCGATCCCAGAATCAGAATGAGTTCTATGACAAGCCTGAAGTGACACAGCTCTGTGTCGCTTCAGGGATTTTTTTTTTCACTCTTAAGAAGGGCAAGGTCAAGAACAGGCTGTTGATTAGAAAGTGCCAAGTATGATGATTAGCAAGCCCTTCTTAAATTTAGTATGCTTTGCTCCAAGAGTCTTCATGGTGTGGGTGATTTTTTTTTTTTTCTCTTCCCTGTATCTTTTTTTTCCTGAGGAGTGGAGTTGGATGAAAATATGGTTACACTGTTTTGTTTTAATGGAATTAGGGGATGCACAATTAAGGACAAAGAAAATTCAACACACAGAATTATAGACCATCTAGTCCAATTCTCCGGTAGGTAGCAGCCTGCAGGAATCGTACACCTCCTCACCATTAAAACAGGAGGCACATAGGCAACAGCTCCTCCACTGTTCTTCTCTTCTCCCTCCTCCGTCACTCCGATTCTCATCTTCCCTTCTACAAATGCACAGAGAGCACAGGTGCAAGTCCTGCATCTACGCGGTGTTCATCCAGGCAACGTGATGCCAGGTTTCCCTTCTTACGGGTGCGTCCCTACCCACAACCTCTTTGAAGAGCTCTCTGTTTCTCCCATCATTTGTCTTTGATACAAGAAGGACCTGTGCCCTCCCATAGGATTCTTTTTTTTTTAAATTAACTTATTTATTTTCAGAAAAACAGTATTCATTATTTTTTCACCACACCCAGTGCTCCATGCAAGCCGTGCCCTCTATAATACCCACCACCTGGTACCCCAACCTCCCACCCCCACCCCCGCCACTTCAAACCCCTCAGATTGTTTTTCAGAGTCCATAGTCTCTCATGGTTCACCTCCCCTTCCAATTTCCCCCAACTCCCTTCTCCTCTCTAACACCCCTTGTCCTCCATGATATTTGTTATGCTCCACAAATAAGTGAAACCATATCCTTACTCACACTTCTCATTCATGATATTCTCCTCTCTTATTGAGCCCTAGAGCAGGAAAGGATGAAATTGTGGTTCTTAACAAAGCCTGATGGGCATGGATGGCCCCACTTCGTGAGGCTCCTTCCCACATTTCTGTTTAGAATGTTGAGTATTTAGTGCATCTTCATCCAAGTTCTGGACCCCTATTAGCACCAAGATGGAAAGAGGTAAATTCCATTTAAAATTACTTCCACTGGTGCGCCAGGGTGGCTCAGTGAGTTAAAGCCTCTGCCTTCGGCTCAGGTCATGATCCCAGGGTCCTGGGATCCAGCCCCGCATTAGGCTCTCTGCTCAGTAGGGAGTGTGCTTCCCCATCTCTCTCTTGGCCTGCTTCTCTCCCTACTTGTGATCTCTCTGTCAAATAAATAAATGAAATCTTTAAAAAAAAATTACTTCCATTAATCTGACTTAATAATATACAAGAGCTAGTCCTACCCTCCTTGTTGGCAGGCTTCATAATCCCACTCTCCGACTGCCTCAGCAACAACTCAGCTCAAATCTTGACCCAACAGAGTCGATGAACAAATGGGGGGAACGAAGGCAGAAGAGCTCCCTAAGGAGACTTTGGAAGAACTAACTTCACCGCCAATCCCAGCAAACATCTGCTCCTGACACTTTGTCAGAAACCCTAACAATCCCCGTTGAAAGAAAGGGAGGAAGGAAGAGTTGGACAGGTCTGCATTTCTTTTGATTGAATAATCACCACTGTCCTAACTGTTTAATTAGACGAGAAAGGGAAAGGTTCACTTTCAGGATGAAGGAGGAAGAAAAGTTACCTCATCTAAAAAATACGGGGGTCCTGGGATCGAGTCCCGTATCGGGCTCTCTGCTCGGCGGGGAGCCTGCTTCCTCCTCTCTCTCTCTCTGCCTGCCTCTATGCCTACTTGTGATCTCTCTCTGTCAAATAAATAAATAAAATCTTAGGAAAAAAAAAAAAAAAAACATTCGCCACCCCCCAAAAGAGCTTTTGGCTTGTGGACCCAATCGCCACCCTTGCCTTCTATATTTTGATAAAAGGGAAGTTGAGAGCTGAGGGTTGAGGGCGACTTATCAGCAAGGTTTCTCGGAAGGAGTTCTGGCAGGGTGCGGGTTCTGACCTGGGCTAAGAGCAGCTACAAGTGCAGACCAAGGAAGGCAAGCGAGCCTGGGTGAACTTTATTCTGGTTACGGATATGAGTCTTCAACTGAGAAGCATGTAGTTCACCTGTCTTAGAGGGGACAACATAGAGATAACCAATCTTGCAAAGAGAGATTCTGACATTGCTTTTACGTAATCACTTTTCTCCCCAAAGCTAAGCTGAATCCCAACGTTATTACTATTTTTTTTTTTTTTTGGTCTCATACAACTTTTTACTTCCCCAGAGAAAACAGGCCTCAAAAAACACATGCGATGATACACAAGATAGACGAAATCCCCTTAACTCAGGAACTCTGATATTATTTCTTTGCTTGGAGTACAGGTAAGTCAAAATACCCACAAAATTCATATCCTTACAATAATGCTACGAATAATTTCTAGAATTTCTGTAACTATTCACGACTTACAGAGGACTTTCCCTCCCAAGATCTCATTTAGACCTTGGAACGATCTTATAAAATCGCTATTTGCTATCTCCAATTTTATAAATAAGAAAGCAAACACATTAAGTGTAAGGGATCTGCTGAATGTCTTATAGCCAGGTAATGTCAAAGTGAGATTTTTTTTTTTTAAGATTTTATTTATTTGACAGACAGAGATCACAAGTAGTCAGAGAGGCAGGCAGAGAGAGAGAGGAAGGGAAGTAGGCTCCCTGATGAGCAGAGAGCCCAACACGCGCGGGGCTTGATCCCACGACCCTGAGATCATGACCCGGGGCTTGATCCCAGGACTCTGAGATCATAACCCAAGCCGAAGGCAGAGCCTTTAACCCACTGAGCCACCCAGGCACCCCTCAAAGTGAGATCTTGAAACAGAGTCATGGTTCCCTTTCCCCATACTGTATTTTCCCCTGAATTAGCTCACTGAATTGTCCAATACCCTTCTATCTATTTGACTTTGTTTTGTAGTAGTCTGATACAAAGACCAAACTTAAGTCAGGGCACTGACTTCACTCTTCCTTCAACAGCAGCCAACTCAAGTGTTACACATTAAATAAATGTTTGTCTGATAAACGAATGTACACATTATTTACTGAGAAGGCATCTGAAGTGCCTTCCTCGATGTTTTTTTTTTTTTTTTTAGATTTTTATTTATTTATTTGACAGACAGAGATCACAAGTAGGCAGAGAAGCAGGCAGAGAGAGAGGAGGAAGCAGGCTCCCTGCTGAACAGAGAGCCCGATGCGGGGCTCAATCCCAGGACCCTGAGATCATGACCCAAGCCAAAGGCAGAGGCTTTAACCCACTGAGCCACCCAGGCGCCCGCCCTTCCTTGATGTTCTTATACCCCACTTTGTCCGGTCCTCTATAAGGTGTCATTTCTGTTTTATAGGTAAGAAAGCGAAGGCCCAGAAAAGTTACTTTTCCCAGGTCACTCAACTTGAATGTTTGTAAATCTGCATGATATGTTTATCCCCATCTTTCTCTTCTCCCATTTCTCCCCGCCGAATCTGCACGATCCGATCCATGAATCACTAGTGACAGGCGGATACTGAGCACTTGAATGTGACAGTCCAAACTGAGATCTGCTATTAAGTGTATGAAATGCACCATATTTCAAAGACTTAATATGAAAAAAATGCAAAATATAATAATACTTTCATGTTGATCACATGTTACATATGTGATAGATTATAGATTTGGATAGATTAAATTAAATATACCAAAAAACTAATTTCTTCTGTCTCTTTTATTTTTTGGTGTGGCTACTAAAAAACTTAAAATTATGTAAGGGGCTCATTTTTGTGGCTTGTCTTGTATTTCTATGACAGTGCTGGTCTAAATAATCCTTATGACCTTTCAAGTTTTACCTTCTCTAATATTTAACCAAATAGTCCTTCCTTAAAGTTATAAGTCACCTGAAGTAAATACATACCATGAAACATAGTACTTGCTTAACTTTTTTTTTTATTTCTTTTCAGCATAACAGAATTCATTATTTTTTGCACCACACCCAGTGCTCCATGCAATACATGCCCTCCTTAATACCCACCACCTGGTTCCCCAACCTCCCACCCCCTACATCTTCAAAACCCTCAGGTTGTTTTTCAGAGTCCATAGCCTCTCATGGTTCACCTCCCCTTCCAATTTCCCTCAACTCCCTTCTCCTCTCCATCTCCCCATGTCCTCCATGTTATTTGTTATGCTCCACAAATAAGTGAAACCATATGATAATTGACTCTCTCTGCTTGACTTATTTCACACAACATAATCTCTTCCAGTCCCGCCCATGTTGCTACAAAAGTTGGGTATTCATCCTTTCTGATGGAGGCAGAATACTCCATAGTGTATATGGACCACATCTTCCTTATCCACTCCTGTCCGTTGAAGGGCATCTTGGTTCTTTCCACAGTTTGGCGACCGTGGCCATTGCTGCTATAAACATTGGGGTACAGATGGCCCTTCTTTTCACGACATCTGTATCTTTGGGGTAAATACCCAGGAGTGCAATTGCAGGGTCATAGGGAAGCTCTATTTTTAATTTCTTAAGGAATCTCCACACTGTTCTCCAAAGTGGCTGCACCAACTTGCATTCCCACTAACAGTGTAAGAGGGTTCCCCTTTCTCCACATCCTCTCCAACACACGTTGTTTCTTGTCTTGTTAATTTTGGCCATTCTAACTGGTGTAAGATGGTATCTCAATGTAGTTTTAATCTGAGTCTTCCTGATGGCCAGTGATGATGAACATTTTTTCATGTGTCTGATAGCCATTTGTATGTCTTCATTGAAGAAGTGTCTGTTCATATCTTTTGCTTAAGTTTGTTTTTAAGTCTTCAGGGAGAAAGAGCCAAGGAACAAAAATATTGCTTTAATCCACTTTCTTCAATTTGATTTAATTTCGATATGAATTCAAGTTCTCATTCTTTTCCTCTATCCTCTCTTGCATCTCTGCCTAATAATAAGAACCTTTCTAAAAATATGTACTATTGTATTGGTCAGTATAGGCTAGAATATGCTCCAACAATCAATGATCCTAAAAACTTAACAACAAAAGTTTATTTTTTCACTGGCATAAAATCACCTATAGATATGGGTTTCTCCTTAAGTATTGGCTCATACTCTAGATCACTTTGATTTTATGGTACATCCATATGAACATAGCTTTTGTTGTCATAATAAGGGCACATAAAGTTAATACTTCCACTCAGAAGAAATATGTGCTACTTTCACAACATTTCACTGGCTATAGCAAGAGTCATGGCAGGGTGCCTGCATGGCTAAGTTGGTTAAGTGTCTGACTTAGGTTCAGGTCATGATCTCAGGCTCCATCCCCTATGTGGGGATGGAGCCCCACATAGGGCTCCATGCTCAGAGGGAAGTCTGCTTCTCCCTCTCTCTCCCCCCGCCCCGTCCCTCCCTCTACTCATGCTCACTCTCTTTCTTTCAAATAAATATAATCGTGGAAGGAAGGAAGGAAGCAAGCCAGCAAGCAAGCAGGCCTCCTTGCTAGGCTTAACTTCAAAGGAGTGGGGAAGAACAAATCTATATATTTAAAGTGAAGATAACTGAATATTAGTGAACAGTAGTAATGTCTACCATAACTGCTTGTTGAGTGGGGCAATAGGTGGCCTTGTGTTAAATATTTCTAATTCTTAGAACAATATTCTAAAATGTGTACTAACATGACTAAACAAAAGAATAAGAGAGATTAAGTTGCCCAAATTCACAGTAGCTGAATAAAGGTTTAGCCAAACCCAATCTCTTTGGTTTCAAAACCTGCAAATTCCTAAATTTTTTCCTCACACTTAGTCTAACAGAATCATTCATACCTTCCATGTGTCCTTCTAAACACTTGGTTCAAATCTGTAAACTTTTATAATTCATTCTTTGCAACTTTCTATATGGTTGACTTTCCAGCTATAGTCTGAGTTCCTAAAGGGAGATGATTATCTACCTTCTTTGCCTAAAAGACTACAAAGTACAGAGCTGTGGCTTAGGAAATGTCTTTTTAATTGAATGACGACACTGATCCATTTTCCAGGGAATACTATGGAACCACTCAAATGTGTAAAGTCATCCTGTAAACTTTACATAACTTAGAGTTCTAGCTGTACAAAAGGACATTTTTATATAATAACCATAAGGGGAGAAGTATTTACAGAGACTCATGTTCTAGTTGAAGAAATAAAGGTAATTAAAAGAAAAGCTAATCAGGAAAAAACAAGTCAATGTGATTCTAAAGTTGGCCCAATCAAGCCAGTCAAAGCCAGTGATCCAAAAACAAGCATCTAGCAAACCACCAAATCTAGCCTCACTTGTTTAAATACTGACTATGCTGCTTTTGTGCTACAATGGTAGAGATGAGTATGTGCAACAGAGATCCCGCAAAGATGGAAATAAAAAGTATCTGGACTTTCCAGAAAACCTTTGGGAGCCCCTGGTCGAACCAGAACTCTTTGCTTAACAGCTAACCAAACCATATCAAACCAATACTTTAATCCAAGGGTTTCATTAGAGAAGGAAATTTTCAGTGCTCTCCCACCAAGAACAAACAATACACCTATATTTAAAGAAAGTTGGTTTTATAGGCTCACTGCAATGACAGAGAGCACTCCATGGGGAACTGTAAGGTGTCTCTGAAACAGGACTGGGGGAGGGGGTTGTTGTAGCATTGTGTATGTGTTAGGTGATTTGGGGGAAGGTTTAAGACAGTGTAGTGGGTGCTACCAGAAAGTGGGGAAAAATTCTCATCAGGTATCTGTATTAGATAGGGTTTTGAGAAACAAAACCAGTAGAAATATGTACATATAATATACAATATGCATACATACATAAAGTATATCCATAGATGATAGACAGAAATAGATATAAGGAGATTTAGTATGAGGAATTAGCTCACAATGTTATGGAGGCCAAGAAGTCCCATGATCTACTGTCTACAATATGGAGAGCCAGAAAAGCTAGTGGTATTTGTGCAAGTCCAAAATCCTGGGAACCAGAAAACCAATGGTATAAATCGCAATCCAAGGATAGGAAAGGATGAGATGAAATGACATGACTTGACCCAGCTCAACCAGTGAGGCAGGGGGGGAAAAGGGCAAATTTCTTTTTTTAATTTTTTAATTTAAATTCAAATAGTGTACATATAATACATCATTAGTTTTTGATGTAGTGTTCAATGATCCAGTAGTTAAGTATAACACCCAATGCTCATCAGATCATGTGTCCTCCTTAATATCCATCATTCAGTTACCCCATCCCCCCACCCACCTCCCTTTCTGCAACCCCAAGTTTGTTTCCTGGAGTCAAGAGTCTCTCATGGTTTGTCTCTGTCTCTGATTTCTTCCCATTCAGTTTTCCCTTCCTCATCTGAGTGAAATCATATGATAACTGTCTTTCTCTGCTTGACATATTTCACTTAGTATAATATCCTCGTTTCATCCATGGTGATGCAAATGGTAGGTATTCAACCTTTCTGATGCTGATTAATATTCCATTGTATATATGAACCACATCTTTTTTTTTATCCATTCATCTGTTGAAGGACATCTCAGCTCCTTCCACAGGTTGGCTATTGCGGACATTGCTGCTCTGAACACTGGGGTGTATGTGCCCTTCTTTTCAATATACCTGTATTTTGGGGGTAAATACCCAGTAGTGCAATTGATGGGTTGTAGGGTAGCTCTATTCTTAACATTTTGAGGAAATTCCACACTGTTTTCCAGAGTGACTGTACCAGCTTGCATTCCTACCATAAGATACCTAGAAATAAATCTAACCAAAGAAGTAAAGGATCTGTAGTTTTGAAACTACAGAAGACTTATGAGAGTAACTGAGGAAGACACAAAGAGATGGACAAACATTCCATGCTCATGAATTGGAAGAATAAACACTGTTAAAATGTCTATGCTTCCCAGAGCAATCTACACATTCAGTGCAATCCATATCAAAATACCATCAATATTTTTCACAGAGCTGAAACTAACAATCCTAAAATTTGTATGGAAACAGCAAAGACTCTGAATAGCCAGCCTAATGTTGAAAAAGAAAACCAAAAGTGGGGAACATAACAATGCCTGGCTTCAAGCTCTATTACAAAGCTGTGATCATCAAGAAAGCATGGTATGGGCCCCAAAACAAACACAGATGACTGGAACAGGGTGGAGAATCCAGAAATGGACCCTCAACTCTATGGTCAACTGATCTTTGACAAAGCAGGGAAGAATATCCAATGGAAAAAAATAAAGACTCTTCAATAAATGCTGGAGAAAACTGGACAGCAATGCACAGAAGAATGAAACTGGACCATTCTCTTACACCATACAGAAAGATAAACCCTAAATGGATGAAAGACCTAACTGTGATACAGGAATCTATCAAAATCCTGGAGAAGAACATAGACGTAACCTCTTTAACCTCACAGCCACAACAAACTCTCACTAGACAAATCTCCCTTTCAAAGGCAAGGGAAAAAAAGCAAGTATGAACTACTGGGACTTTATCAAGATAAAAAGCTTCTGCACAGCAAAGGAAACAGTCAACAAAACTGAAGGGCAACCTACAGAATGGGAGAAGATATTTGGAAATGATGTAAAAAATAAAGGGCTGGTATCCAAGATCTATAAAGAACTTAAACTCAACATCAGGGGCAAGGGGTTGGATTCTAGTTAAGAAATGGGCAGAAGACAGAAGATGGCGGAGAAGTAGCAGGCTGAGACTACTTCAGCTAGCAGGAGATCAGCTAGAGAGCTTATCTAAAGATTGCAAACACCTGCAAATCCATCGGCAGATCGAAGAGAAGAAGAACAGCAATTCTACAAACAGAAAAACAACCACTTTCTGAAAGGTAGGACTGGTGGAGAAGTGAATCCAAAGCGACGGGAAGATAGACCCCGGGGGGAGGGGCCGGCTCCCGGCAAGCGGCGGAGCAACGGAGCACAAAATCAGGACTTTTAAAAGTCTGCTCCGCTGAGGGACATCGCTCCGGAGGCTAAACCGGGGCGAAGCCCACGCGGGGTCGGCGTGACCTCAGGTCCCGCGGTGTCACAGAAGGATCGGGGGTGTCTGAGTGTCGCAGAGCTTGCGGATATTGGAACGGGAAAGCCGGCTGCAGAGACAGAGCCGACAGTAAGCTCGCAGCTCGGAGTTGCCTTGAACCGGTCGCAAGCTCGGTGAGCTCGGAGCGCGGCCGGAGGTTAGGCAGACGCGAGTTACTAGGAGCTGTTCGCTGAGGGCGCACAGGGGAGTGGGGCCCCGGGCTCTTGGCTCCTCCGGGCCGGAGACCAGGAGGCCGCCATTTGTATTCCCGTCCTCCGGAACTCTAAGGAAAGCGCTCAGGGAACAAAAGCTCCTGAAAGCAAAGCCGAGCAGATCACTCAGCCCGGCCCCTGGTAAGGGCGGTGTAATTCCGCCTGGGGCAAAGACACTTGAGAATCACTACACCAGGCCCCTCCCCCAGAAGATCAACAAGAAATCCAGGGAAGACCAAGTTCACCTACCAAGGAGTGCAGTTTCAATACCAAGGAGAGAGCAGCAGAATTCCAGAGGAGGAGAAAACAAACCACGGAACTGATGGCTTTCTGCCTGTGATTTTTTAGTCTTGCAGTTAATTTAATTTTCTTCTTTTTCATTTTTTTCTCTTCTTCTGCTAAAATTTTTTATAACTTTTACCCTTTTCTTTTTTAACGTTTTTTAACTAGATTATCTAATATATATATGTTTTTCTTTTTTATACTTTTCTTTATTCATTTTCTTTTTTTTTAATTCTTTTTTTTTCTTTCTTTTCTTTCTTTCTTTTTGAACCTCTTTTTATCCCCAAATCAGAAGAGATCCTAATCTCTTCAATCTTTTTTTTTCTTAATTCTTTTTTAAATTCTTGATTGAATTTTTAATTCAATCTCTTTTTTTTAATTCTTTTTTTCTTTTTTTTCTTTCTTTCTTTTTGAACCTCTTTTTATCCCCAAATCAGAAGAGATCCCAATCAGAAGAGATTGGCTGATCCCAATCAAAGGAGATCCCAATCGAGGAGATTTCTCCCCCCTCACGATTTGGGATCTCTTCTGATTTGGTTAAAGCATATTTTCCTGGGATTGTTGCCACCCTTTTAGTATTTTACTTGCTCCTTCATATACTCTTAGCTGGACAAAATGACAAGGTGGAAAAATTCACAACAAAAAAAAGAACAAGAGGCAGTACCGAAGGTTAGGGACCTAATCAATACAGACATTGGTAATATGTCAGATCTAGAGTTCAAAATGACAATTCTCAAGGTTATAGCCGGGCTTGAAAAAGGCATGGAAGATATTAGAGAAACCCTCTCCAGAGATATAAAAGCCCTTTCTGGAGAAATAAAAGAACTAAAATCTAACCAAGTTGAAATAAAAAAAGCTATTAATGAAGTTCAATCAAAAATGGAGGCTCTCACTGCTAGGATAAATGAGGCAGAAGAAAGAATTAGCGATATAGAAGACCAAATGACAGAGAATAAAGAAGCTGAGCAAAAGAGGGACAAACAGCTACTGGACCATGAGGAGAGAATTCGAGAGATAAGTGACACCATAAGACGAAACAACATTAGAATAATTGGGATTCCAGAAGAAGAAGAAAGAGAGAGGGGAGCAGAAGGTATACTGGAGAGAATTATTGGGGAGAATTTCCCCAATATGGCAAAGGGAACGAGCATAAAAATTCAGGAGGTTCAGAGAACGCCCCTCAAAATCAATAAGAATAGGCCCACACCCCGTCACCTAATAGTAAAATTTACAAGCCTTAGTGACAAAGAGAAAATCCTGAAAGCAGCCCGGGAAAAGAAGTCTGTAACATACAATGGTAAAAGTATTAGATTGGCAGCTGACTTATCCACAGAGACCTGGCAGGCCAGAAAGAGCTGGCATGACATTTTCAGAGCACTAAACGAGAAAAACATGCAGCCAAGAATACTATATCCAGCTAGGCTATCATTGAAAATAGAAGGAGAGATTAAAAGCTTCCAGGACAAACAAAAACTGAAAGAATTTGCAAACACCAAACCAGCTCTACAGGAAATACTGAAAGGGGTCCTCTAAGCAAAGAGAGAGCCTACAAGTGGTAGATCAGAAAGGAACAGAGACAATATACAGTAACAGTCACCTTACAGGCAATATAATGGCACTAAAATCATATCTCTCAATAGTTACCCTGAATGTTAATGGGCTAAATGCCCCAATCAAAAGACACAGGGTATCAGAATGGATAAAAAAACAAAACCCATCTATATGTTGCCTCCAAGAAACTCATTTTAAACCCGAAGACACCTCCAGACTTAAAGTGAGGGGGTGGAAAAGAATTTACCATGCTAATGGACATCAGAAAAAAGCAGGAGTGGCAATCCTTATATAAGATCAATTAGATTTTAAGCCAAAGACTATAATAAGAGATGAGGAAGGACACTATATCATACTCAAAGGGTCTGTCCAACAAGAAGATCTAACAATTTTAAATATCTATGCCCCCAACGTGGGCGCAGCAAACTATATAAACCAATTAATAACAAAATCAAAGAAACACATCAACAATAATACAATAATAGTAGGGGACTTTAACACTCCCCTCACTGAAATGGACAGATCATCCAAGCAAAAGATCAACAGGGAAATAAAGGCCTTAAATGATACACTGGATGAGATGGACATCACAGATATATTCAGAACATTTCATCCCAAAGCAACAGAATACACATTCTTCTCTAGTGCACATGGAACATTCTCCAGAATAGATCACATCCTCGGTCCTAAATCAGGACTCAACCGGTATCAAAAGATTGGGATCATTCCCTGCATATTTTCAGACCACAATGCTCTGAAGCTAGAACTCAACCACAAGAGGAAGTTTGGAAAGAACACAAATACATGGAGACTAAACAGCATCCTTCTAAAGAATGAATGGGTCAACTGGGAAATTAAAGAAGAATTGAAAAAAATCATGGAAACAAATGATAATGAAAATACAACGGTCCAAAATCTGTGGGACACAACAAAGGCAGTCCTGAGAGGAAAATATATAGCGGTACAAGCTTTTCTCAAGAAACAAGAAAGGTCTCAGGTACACAATCTGACCCTACACATAAAGGATCTGGAAAAAGAACAAGAAAGAAACCCTAAGCCCAGCAGGAGAAGAGAAATCATAAAGATCAGAGCAGAAATCAATGAAATAGAAACCAAAAAAACAATAGAACAAATCAACGAAACTAGGAGTGGTTCTTTGAAAGAATTAATAAAATTGATAAACCCTTGGCCAGACTTATCAAAAAGAAAAGAGAAAGGACCCAAATAAATAAAATCATGAATGAAAGAGGAGAGATCACAACTAACACCAAAGAAATACAAACTATTATAAGAACATACTATGAGCAACTCTACGCCAACAAATTTGACAATCTGAAAGAAATGGATGCATTCCTAGAAACATATAAACTACCAAAATTGAACCAGGAAGAAATAGAAAGCCTGAACAGACCCATAACCAGTAAGGAGATTGAAACAGTCATTAAAAATCTCCAAACAAACAAAAGCCCAGGGCCAGACAGCTTCCCGGGGGAATTCTACCAAACATTTAAAGAAGAACTAACTCCTATTCTCATGAAACTGTTCCAAAAAATAGAAATGGAAGGAAAACTCCCAAACTCATTTTATGAGGCCAGCATCACCTTGATCCCAAAACCAGACAAGGATCCCATCAAAAAAGAGAGCTATAGACCAATATCCTTGATGAACACAGATGCAAAAATTCTCACCAAAATACTAGCCAATAGGATTCAACAGTACATTAAAAGGATTATTCACCACGACCAAGTGGGATTTATCCCAGGGCTGCAAGGTTGGTTCAACATCCGCAAATCAGTCAATGTGATACAACACATCAATAAAAGAAAGAACAAGAACCATATGATACTCTCAATAGATGCTGAAAAAGCATTTGACAAAGTACAGCATCCCTTCCTGATCAAAACCCTTCAAAGTGTAGGGATAGAGGGCACATACCTCAATATCATCAAAGCCATCTATGAAAAACCCACTGCAAATATCATTCTCAATGGAGAAAAACTGAAAGCTTTTCCACTAAGGTCAGGAACACGGCAGGGATGTCCATTATCACCACTGCTATTCAACATAGTACTAGAAGTCCTAGCCTCAGCAATCAGACAACAAAAGGAAATTAAAGGCATCCAAATCGGCAAAGAAGAAGTCAAATTATCACTCTTCGCAGATGATATGATACTCTATGTGGAAAACCCAAAAGACTCCACTCCAAAACTGCTAGAACTTATACAGGAATTCAGTAAAGTGTCAGGATATAAGATCAATGCACAGAAATCAGTTGCATTTCTCTACACCAACAACAAGACAGAAGAAAGAGAAATTAAGGAGTCAATCCCATTTACAATTGCACCCCAAACCATAAGATACCTAGGAATAAACCTAACCAAAGAGGCTAAGAATCTATACTCAGAAAACTATAAAGTACTCATGAAAGAAATTGAGGAAGACACAAAGAAATGGAAAAATGTTCCATGCTCCTGGATTGGAAGAATAAATATTGTGAAAATGTCTATGCTACCTAAAGCAATCTACACATTTAATGCAATTCCTATCAAAGTACCATCCATCTTTTTCAAAGAAATGGAACAAATAATTTTAAAATTTATATGGAACCAGAAAAGACCTCGAATAGCCAAAGGGATATTGAAAAACAAAGCCAAAGTTGGTGGCATCACAATTCCGGACTTCAAGCTTTATTACAAAGCTGTCATCATCAAGACAGCATGGTACTGGCACAAAAACAGACACATAGACCAATGGAACAGAATAGAGAGCCCAGAAATAGACCCTCAACTCTATGGTCAACTAATCTTCGACAAAGCAGGAAAGAATGTCCAATGGAAAAAAGACAGCCTCTTCAATAAATGGTGTTGGGAAAATTGGACAGCCACGTGCAGAAAAATGAAATTGGACCATTTCCTTACACCACACACAAAAATAGATTCAAAATGGATTAAGGACCTCAATGTGAGAAAGGAATCCATCAAAATCCTTGAGGAGAACACAGGCAGCAACCTCTTCGACCTCAGCTGCAGCAACATCTTCCTAGGAACATCGCCAAAGGCAAGGGAAGCAAGGGCAAAAATGAACTTTTGGGATTTCATCAAAATCAAAAGCTTTTGCACAGCAAAGGAAACAGTTAACAAAACCAAAAGACAACTGACAGAATGGGAGAAGATATTTGCAAACGACATATCAGATAAAGGACTAGTGTCCAAAATCTATAAAGAACTTAACAAACTCAACACCCAAAGAACAAATAATCCAATCAAGAAATGGGCAGAGGACATGAACAGATGTTTCTGCCAAGAAGACATCCAGATGGCCAACAGACACATGAAAAAGTGCTCCATATCACTCGGCATCAGGGAAATACAAATCAAAACCACAATGAGATATCACCTCACACCAGTCAGAATGGCTAAAATCAACAAGTCAGGAAATGACAGATGCTGGCGAGGATGCGGAGAAAGGGGAACCCTCCTACACTATTGGTGGGAATGCAAGCTGGTGCAACCACTCTGGAAAACAGCATGGAGGTTCCTCAAAGTGTTGAAAATAGAACTGCCCTATGACCCAGCAATTGCACTACTGGGAATTTACCCTAAAGATACAAACGTAGTGATCCAAAGGGGCACGTGCACCCGAATGTTTATAGCAGCAATGTCCACAATAGCCAAACTATGGAAAGAACCTAGATGTCCATCAACAGATGAATGGATCAAGAAGATGTGGTATATATACACAATGGAATACTATGCAGCCATCAAAAGAAATGAAATCTTGCCATTTGCGACAACATGGATGGAACTAGAGCGTATCATGCTTAGCGAAATAAGTCAAGCGGAGAAAGACAACTATCATATGATCTCCCTGATATGAGGGAGTGGTGATGCAACATGGGGGCTTAAGTGGGTAGGAGAAGAATCCATGAAACAAGATGGGATAGGGAGGGAGACAAACCATAAGTGACTCTTAATCTCACGAAACAAACTGTGGGCTGCTGGGGGGAGGGGGTTTGGGAGAAGGGGGTAGGGTTATGGACATTGGGGAGGGTATGTGCTTTTGGGTAAATTGGAAGGGGAGATGAACCATGAGAGACTATGGACTCTGAAAAACAGTCTGAGGGGTTTGAAGTGGTGGGGGGGTGGGAAGTTGGGGTACCAGGTGGTGGGTATTATAGAGGGCACAGCTTGCATGGAGCACTGGGTGTGGTGAAAAAATAATGAATACTGTTTTTCTGAAAATAAATAAATTGGAAAAAAAAAAGAAAAAAAGAAATGGGCAGAAGACATGAACAGGAACTTCTCCAAAGATGACATACAAATGGCTAACAGACACATGAAGAAATGTTCCACATCACTTGTCATCAGAGAAATACAAATCAAAGCCACAATGAGTTGCCACCTTACACCAGTTAGAATGGCTAAAATTAACAAGACAGGGAGTAGCAAACCTTGTTGAGGAAGCAGAGAAAGGGGAACCATCCTACACTGTTGGTAAGAATGCAAGCTGGTACAAGAAAGGCAAATTTCTCCTTCCCCTGACTTCTGTTGCAATCATGCCCTCAAAAGATGGATGGAGTCCACCCACACTGGGAAGAGGATTCTGCTTTACAGTATACACCAATTAAGATGACAATCTCATCTATAAACATCCTTGCAGACACACCCAGACATAATGTTCAATCTGGGCACCTGTGGCCAGTTAAGCTGATACATAAAATTAACCATTACTGTATTTTAACATTTTTTTTATCTAAAAGGGAGGAGGAATGCAGCAGGGCTAACCCATACTGAAGCAGCAATCACTCCTATTAGCTGGGGGATGGAGATGTTTGATCACTATTGTGGTCTGAACAGTGTTCTTGTTTTTGTCTATACCTCAGATGACACAGTGGTACTGTTTTGTTCCATCATGGTCACAGAGTGATCTTGTCTGATATTGGGTTCTGTGAAATTATTTATGTTCAACAGAAGAACACCAAGACCCAGCTCAGGTGACAGTAGTCAAAGGACTGATTTTTTTTTTTCCTCTTTCAGCACCTTACCATAAGCTCTTCACAGGAACTCAACAAAAAGCAACACCCCACCCCCCCTTAAATTAGGGAGAACACTTAGTGTCTTACTAAGAGTAGGAGGTTTGAAAGCAGAAAGATCAGAGTTTAAAATCCAAGCTTCACCATTATTAACTATGTAATTTCTTTTTTTTTTTAAAAGACTTTATTTATTTATTTGACAGACAGAGATCACAAGCAAGCAGAGAGGCAGGCAGAGAGAGAGAGAGAGGAGGGGAAGCAGGCTCCCCACTGAGCAGAGAGCCATATGGGGCTCGATCCCATGACCCTGGGATCATGACCTGGCCTGAGCTGAAGGCAGAAGTTTTAACCCACTGAGCCACTCAGGTGCCCCTTAACTATGTAATTTCTTAAAAAAAAAACCGTACAATACCTTTTTTTCTTACATAAGCCATATTTTTTCTTATACATAAAACAATGAAGTTGTTATAAGGATTAGTTAAATAATGTTTGTATATACACAAAGTATATCACATAGGAATGGTTCAATAAATGATAGCTACTATTAATACCAAGTAATGTTGGGTATCTCTTCCACCAAATATTGTAATGAATATGAACAATAAAGCAATAAATATGATGCTATTAATTGGTAAATAACAGGTTTATCATTTTTTGTGACCTAGAAAAATATACTGTAACATAGCATTTAGTGCATGCTGCCATTTTCATGAATAAAATAACTCTGGATATTGACAAAGTTGACTATTTTTAGGTATCAGTGATTTATATCTCTCCCTCCATATGTTGAATATTTATGTTCTTTGGCCATTTTTATCAGATTGTTGAAATTTTTTTGTACATTACTAAGTGCAAAATAAGTAACTGATCAGTTTTTTTTAAAGATTTTATTTTTAAGTAACCCCTACCCCCAGCATGGGTCTTGAATTTACAACCCTGAATCAAGAATTGCATTCTCTACTAACTGAGCCAGTCAGGCGTCCCTGATCACCTTTCTTTTAAAAAGGCTTCTGCACTGACATACTGACAAGGAGGAGAATCACATTATCTGACATTTGGCTCCTACTTTATATCAGGTCATCATGTTGAAAAATGACATGAAAATGAAATAAAATTATAATTTAAAAAAAGATTTTAGAGGACTAAAAGGAGCTAATGTTGCTTGTGAGCCACAGAAATGAGGTAGGTTGAGCCAACAAAAGGGGAATACTATGGGCCATCTGGTTTTCACTGAATTGTTCTTAGAGCAGAGAAATATGTTACGAGCCATTAAAAACTCTTTAGTTGGCCATACATAAATTATGGCCCTAATTAGTTGGTTCAGTTTTGATATGGTGGTTTATGAGGCACCAGACGGAAAAGACCAACTCCTGCTTGACTTTAGAATGAGTTCACGTTAAAATGTTGGCAATAGGGCAAATACATCTCAATTACACATTCCAGTAATATCAGAAGAATGTGGCATGAATTCCATATGGTGAACAAAAAGGCCAAAGAGTTTTGGGTGACATTAGAGCACATGGAAACCTACTGGAATCTTGGTACTTTACCAAGTGCTCAATAGCAGATGGGATGTTAAAAAAAATAAATGTCACATGTTTATTTTTCTTAATGGTTGCCACGGGATACAGACAATGTATTTTAATACAATGCATTGCAGCCAAGGGTTTTTTAAAAAATGTGAAATATCATAAGTGAAGTTACCTACTCAAGTTCAGACAGTTGACAGGACATACATTTTTAGTGACTTAAAATTTGAAGTGGAAATAACATTTTTGGGATTCCTGGGAGAATAACTTAGAAAATATTTTCCCCCCAAAAATACTACTTGTGTTAAATTCAGGGGGCATGGGATTGAAAGAGCAAATTTCCTTACATAAGGTTCTCACAGTTGATGGCAGAGGCATAATTAAAGAAATCCAATCAGGGAGGGTATGCTCTATGGTGAGTGCTGTGCATTCTGTAAGACTGATGATTCAGAGACCTGTACCCCTGATGCAAATAATACATTATGTTAATTAAAAAAACAGATAGAAAATTTTGTGGCAAGAACTAAATTATACATAAGGGCTATCCATATAGAACCAAAGCATAAAATAAGTAATGACTGCTAAGAAAGACCAGTCTAAGGAGTGGATGCTATTGAGACCCCACCAAAGTCTGGTACACCCAAGCCCTGGCTGCTATATGTGCTGGCTGATGACAATTTATAGCTCCTTTCTTCTCTGGAGAATTACCTTTGCGCAAAGGTGAACTGCCCTCTCGTTATATTCAGCATATACTTCCAGAGCTTGGCCAGTCACTGACTGGGCACTAGCAAAAGGCTATTCCCCTTGCCTCAAGATGGAAAATACTCCGGCGTGAAATTTGTGCTCCAGACTTTCTCCAAAGGATCACATGGAAGCTAGTCTCTGACTGACACCACATTCTCGCTGAGACTATTTTGTCCCTACCCTTCCCTGCTTCCCTTGTTCCCCTTCTCCCGGGAACACTTCCTCAGCAAGAATTCTTATCTCAGATGCTGTTTCTCAACAGCTTTTTCTGTGGTCCGAAAGACCAAGCTAAGTGTTAAGGTACATGCATCTTTTCAATCTGATAATAAATTCAGTTACGGGGATGGAAATACATTCTGCCCAACAACATTTCCCTCTTCACCATGTACAAAGAAAAATAATGCCTAGAATACAGTACATTAAAAGTCATTTACTTCTTTGATATGCTTGGTCCTTGCCACCCCCCTCCCCAACCTGCAGTGTCTCACTCTAGAAAGTCTACTTAGCCCTTTGTACTTAATTTGCCTTTTTGGCCCAGGCTTATTAATTTAATCTCAAATAGATGGTGTTTCTTTTATGTTCAAAAGATCATGCCTACACTCATGAAAAAAAGCTTCCTTCTAATCCAGAAACCCTTGAGTTCTAGAACACTAAGTAAATGAGTAACAACAACAGCAAATCATACTTTTAGTGTAGTCTGAAGCCCTAAATAACTGAAGAGAGTTCTTTTGATACTCCCAAGAGCTTCTCTGAACAACATGGTAAAGTACTGGCTGTTTGCTTTTCCCCCCACTATTCTAGCTCTCTGTTCCCTTTCTAAGGACAGAGGAGACTTTTCACAAGTCACTTAAGCCTGAATCCCCACTACATACTTGAACTCCCAGTTGAACATCTTGACTTGGGTCATTCGAACTACGTATGAACATTCGAGGGTCAGGAAACTCACCCCAAATAATCTTTTCCATCCTAAAATTATAGAACATCTTAAAACAAAGAATGCTAGAGACTGACAAATCTAGGTTCTTCATTTCATTCGATGAGGAAGTTGAAGATCAGAGATAAGGAATTCCTTCAGTGCTATACATATTAGCACTACTTATTAGCATATTACTAATTAGTTTTCATATGGAGCCACCAGTTCATCCTTTCCTGGAGTTTCAGTTTTTCATCCTGGCTCTATCTTGCTCAAAACAACAAACAAACAAATAAAACCTAACAAACTCATTGTAGCAGATGACTAGCTAGAAACTGGGTCGCCAAGCTCATTAATGCTGTGAGCTCTGAACGTACATGCAAACGTTGGCTATGAAGACCAAGAACGGCAGCCAATTTTATTAGGCAATCTGCCCATATTGTGAAGCTTCATTTCTGCTTTACTGAAAACGCTTAATCATTAACTTGTCTCACCTGAATACTTTACAAAGTAGCCAGACAAAATGACGTTAGAGCTTAAATTCCAATTTGTATCTAACATTATTTCTCAACAGAATCAAGCTTAAGCTATAAATCTTGCAGTTTTGAGGTCGAAAATGGAATTCCTATTTCCCTTTAATGTGGCTATGGAAATAGCATCCCAAGGACACTACATATTTTTTTAATGCACAGCCCTTAACAGTACATTTATTCACTCATTCAACAAATGTTAATGAGTACTTATTGGGTATCAAGCACTGTGCTGAATCCTGGGATTTAAGAATAAAAGTGCTCCCAGCGTAGGAGGCAAACTGACAAGTAAATAGTGATAATACCCATCATGCAGACAGGTTTTTTATGGAAGTCTGTGCAAGGTTTCCAGGGCACTCCTGCCTCAAGATGATCCTTGGTACTGAACAGCATTTCCTCTGTATATATGGGAATGGTAAGTTCAAAAAAAATAATAATTGTATTGACAATTTGCTAAGTGGAAAGGGGGAAATCAATAAAACTGCTTAAGTAGATTTTACAAAGAGGGACTTAAAACAAGACTCAAAAAAAAAAAAAAAGGCAGGAATATGCTAAGTGTACAATATGCCAAGGACCTAGCCATCCAGGCATGGGAATGGCAAGCAAGTAGATTTAGAGGAGTAAAACAGCAAGACAAGTTCAAGACCTTCAGAACATTTTTGGTTTTTTTTTTCACCTGAAGTATAAGGCATATGCATCAATGACAAGAGATTATGAAGTATAAGAAGGAAACAAATAAAGGAACTTGTCTCAACTGCTAAGAAATTTTGTCTTTTAAGAAAAGAGGGAGCTAGTGAAGAATTTTAAATATGGGATATGGATATGTTCCATGCATATATCTACACACATATATACATATATATGAGCATAGATGTATACATATCATATGCATATACACTATGTATGTATACATGATAGGTGTGTATATATTACATACATATTTCAAATATATGTATAATTCATAGCACTATCATAACTATGTTCAGAGTATTTGGGAAGAATGCAACTTTTTTAATAGATTGTATTTGAACAATTGATTAATCAAGTAGGAAAGGAAGAAAATTAGATTCCCATTTATATTCAAACAAAAAAATTCCAGATAGATTAAAGACCCAAGTATGAAAATCAAAGATTTTAAATGTCCAAAGAATATATACAAGAATATATTTACGATCTTAGGGAAAAATATTTTTTTAAAAAAGGGAAAAGACTGATCTATTTAACTACATTACACTGCCAAACTTCTGTTCAAACAAAAACACTAAAAACTAAAAGGCAAGACAAAGACTATGAGAGATATTTGAGATATGTGTAACTGACAAAGAACTACTCTCCAGAATTATAAAGAGCTATGAATCAGTAAAAGACAACCCAAGAGATAAATGGTCAAAGGATTTATTTGAATAGGCAATTCAGAGAATAGGACACCTAAATGACCAATAAACATTTAAATAGACTCTCATCTTCACTGGCAATTTGGCAAATGCAAAATAAACCACAATGAAATACACTTCATACCCATTCTAATGGACCAAATTTTTAGTCTAACAATTCCCTTTACATGAAATGAATGTCCACATGGAGTGAACATTGATACAACTATCATCAAGGACAATTTGGTCACAATAGTAAAGCTGAAGCTGTATGTGTCCCTTTACTGAGCATTCCCACGTGTGAGTATAGTCTCTAAGAATATTTCAAATGTGTAATAAAGGCATAACAACAAATTCTAGCCTTATTTGCATCAGCAAAAAATTAGAGGACAGCAGATATATTATGGTACATTTATGCAATGTCTTAAGCATTGCAACACAGTTAAAACAAATGAACTGAAAATGCACTTAACTACATGGATACATCGCAGAAATCTAATGCACAAAACAAGTACACTGTAAAGTGATACAGATATGCAATACCAATTATGTAAAGGTTTTTGGGGTTTTTTTAGATTTATTTATCTTAGAGACAGTGTGTATGAGAACCGGGGGAGTGGGAAAGGGAGAGGGAGAGAGAGAAAGAATCCTTAAGTAGACTCCCCACTGAGCATGGAAACCAATGTGGGTCAATCCCAGGACACTGAAATCATGATCCAAGCCAAAATCAAGAACTGGCTGCTTAACAGATGCAGCCACCCAGACAGCCCCCAATTATGCAAAGTTTTAAAACATTCCTATCATTACAATATAGGATAAATATGTAAAGGTTTGCTAAAATATGCATGGGAATGATAAACACCAAAATTTATGATACTTCCATCAGCTAAGTAATTATAGTGTTACAAGTAAATAATTACATGTTTTTTAAGAGATGAATCAGTGTCACACACTACTTCATGTGATCTACAGATATTTAATTCTATCAGTGAATCACCACAGCAACTCTACAAGATACACACCATTATTTCAAGTTTATAGATAAGGAAATTGAGGCACAGAGAAATTAAGCAATCTCTCCTAGTTATACAGCTAATAAATGAGAGTGCTGGAATTTGAACCCTGCTCTTAACCAAAACAGGACATGAGTTACCTCTGGGGTGAGAGAGAGAGAGAGAGGAGAAAGGGATCCATGAAAGGCATACAGAAGGCTTCCATGAAAACATTTCATTTCATTTAAAATACAGAAAAAAGTATGGTGACATGTTAGACTTGATTAAACTAAATAGGGGAACACAAGTATTCATTATATTATTCTCTTTATGTATTTATTTTTTGTTTGTTTTTAAAGATTTTATTTATTTATCTGACACAGAGAGAGAAATCACAAGCAGGCAGAGAGGCAGGCAGAAAGAGAGGAAGAAGCAGGCTCCCCGCTGAGCAGAGAGCCCGATGCAGGGCTTGATCCCAGGACCCTGGGATCATGAACTGAGCCGAAGGCAGAGGTTTAACCCACTGAGCCACCCAGGCACCCCTCTTCTAATATAAATATTAGAAGGAGAAGGAGAAGATGGTACAGGAATGGAAGAAAGGATGAAAAGGTGGAGGCAGAAGAGGAAATCACTCTGAGAGAGATCACTCTGGTAGCAGGAGGGAGGAGCTGGAATGGAGAAAACTAGATGCAAAAGACCAAGCAGGAGATTCTTTTCTAGGCAAGAGATTACAAATGTAATCAAGACATTTACTACCACTTGGGGATAGTATACCTAAAATGACTCAAACTATTTTATTCATGAAAAAAACCCTAAATAATATGCCTTCCAGTTTATAAAATACTGTCTACATATATTACCACTTAAATACTCCCCATAACCTTGTAAAGTAGGCGATATTATTATCCCCCCAGAAACCTGAGTTTTAAAAAAGCGTAATAATTTGTCCCATACAGCGACAGTTAAGACATTGTGGGATCAGGACTTAGGCTCCTGTCCACTGACTTGAAACCTCTTCTGCCTCTTAAACATGAATAGTTCAAAGAGTCTCAGAGCAGCCAGGTTTACACTAAATTAACTGACTGACTTTTAAAAATGCATGGTCCTTACACGGTCCTTTGTAGCAGTCATATTCTTCAAACATAAAAGCTTCATTTCAGACATCATTTTCTGTAATCCATATTCTCAGTACTTGTGCTTACAGACACATCAATATTAATTCCAGCTTTAAAGTGAGAGCTGGATGGGAGGCTGCCCTTCATACTCATTCACTGTAACTTTCTGACTTTGACTTTTTGACTTTGAAGTTGACATAATTCCCAAACACTCAGTTCCTCTTTTTTGCCAGCTTCCATCATTCCTGGCCATCTGAAGGGATACGTAATATTATTCTGCCTCAGAACACAAGCCAAGAAAGAACTGGGAGGGAGAAAAAGCCTAAGCAAGGAATGTTTGCTTCGCCCTGGATCACTAAACATGCTGATGTTTCTACTATGAATATACTGATGGTCTACAGCCTCTCCATGTGTGGGGAGAAACTTGCCCAGGTTCAAGTACACTTTCTTTTTGGAAGTGGCCACGGATGCAATTTGGCATACCGAAAACAGTGGTAGATTCTTGAACTACACTAACTTTCTTGGAACAGAGCAAAACAGACAGAAACCTACATTTGTGCATAGTAAATTCTGCACAATGACTATGCTTTTGGAAAAGGCTGCCCTTTGAAAAAGATTACATGTAAATGTCTTGATACCTTAAATTTTTTAAGACAATTCAAAATGTGGTAAGCCACATTAAATTGAGTGAATTCCCAAATTTTCCACAATTCCTGCATATTACTTAAACAAGCCACCCCTGTGCAGACCTTGCTGTGTTTTTTTTTTTTTTTAGTTTTTTGTTTTGTTTTGTTTCAGTGTCTGGACTTGCCCTCATACTTTGTACAGATCTAATATTTTTAGGAGCTACTGCATTATGCTTCCTCTGCCAGGACATGGCCACTCAAACCCATGCCCCCTCACCATTCATAACATAACAATCCAGGAGCAGTGTTCATTCATCTTACTGGATGAAAGGTGAACCTCGATTTGTGAAAACTTGAATTGTGGAGTATATTTTTAAATACAGTTGTATTATTTCATGTCTGTTTCATTACTCCCATAGTTGTCTGTCTGTTTCTGTATGTTCACCATGAAATTAAAGATTAAAGTGGAATAAGAATACATCTTGGGATTCTACTCTGCCCTTCTCTTCCCTTCCTTGACAGCTTTGTGTAAATGGCATTACGTTGAAGAGGATGCATAGATTCTCATCTGAAAAATAGAACCAACTTCTTTAACAGATATTAAAACCCAATAAACACCTTGGCTGATTCGGCGTCCTCAGTAGCTTTTCTCCTAAAATCTGAGACGGTACCAAAAACTCCCTCAACAAAGTGATTTATAACTGGAAAGTGGGAGTAAAACACTCTTCTTTCCCCTTCACACCCTGTATACACTACTTTGTGTTAGGATGCAGAAAACAGAGGCTATAACATGAACAAGGCAATGAAGTAGAAATAAGAAAAGCACATTCGGACAGTGGTGGAAAGACCAGCCCAAAGGGAACAGAGGGTCCCTTGGGGAACCGTACAAAGTCAGACTGGAGAAACAACTGAAGGCCAGACAATGAGGACAATTCAATGCCAGAATATGGAAACTGTATTGTCTACAATGTAGAGGCATTAAGGATGGTTTTTATTTGTGATGAGGACAGTGACTGAAAAGAATAAATGAATAGGAAATAAATGTGAAAGACTTACTCAACTGAACTTGGCAACTAATTAAACAGCTGAATGATAGGGTATGAAGAGAACTAATACTGGTTATTGGCTATATTTCAAGTCCCCTTTTTTACCAAGTACTTTAAAAAATATTACCTGATTTAATCTGATCTTAACTATAACCATAAAGCTGGGATAATTAGTTGCCGTTAATATATAATGAACCTGAAGTTTATGGAGGTTAACTTGAGGGAAGACAGCATGAGAGTGATGGAGATAGATTTTTACTCACATTGACTTAGGCAGTCGGTCTTCCCAAATAATCTTTCCAATTCACTAAGTGGCCTTCCAAGGTGATTTCCAGTTTTGAAAATTCATGTACTAGAACAGCAAGCATGTGTCTAGGGTAAGACTGGCTGGGTTCCTATCTCAGCTCCATCCTTTAATACCTGTGTTAATTAGGGTATGGAACTTCCAGTTAAATGCCATTTGTAGAGTAGTGACAAAAATAGTTCCCACCTCAAAAGTGTGAATTAAGCACTTACAACAGTCTCTGGAAAAGAGTATGCCTTTATTAAGTGTTCATGGTTCTTGTTACTATTAGCATTCACTGCTTTATTGAGGAAAATGTTATAGCCAGGGAGAAGTGATGCAAAAAGGTGATTTTGAAAAAAAAAATGGATGAACTGGATTTCAGATATGAGACTGTGATTCTGGCAAAAATGCATCTATTTTAGATTCTCCACCAAACTGGGGAGGAGTCTTTTCTCTAGTGTGCTACATAAAATTCACGTCCTTTTAGTTACCTTGAAAAAAAATTTTCAGATTGTAACCTTTTAAGTTGACATGGCTTTTTATTCCCTATTAAACACAATACAGAAAGCTATATCATTCCCTATTAAACACATTGTAAAAATTGTATTTCACATTGCTGTGACCTCCTGACTGAAACTGAATGCTTCTATAGTCCTGAACTACCTACATTCCAAGTTGGAGCCTTAACAAAAGGATATTGGTGCAGCCTACGTCTGAGACTCAGTTAGAATTTCTAAGTCATGAGCTCCAAAGGTTGTGATAATTGTCTTGATAATCTTATCAGAGGCAAAAAAAAAAAAATCTTTAGATAAAACCCAATCCCATTATACCCCGATAAACAAATATAGGTACAGCAGGTCCCTAAACAAAATAATTTCAACCAGATAATCTATGTTATATTTACCTCCTGCAGTGCAGACAAGCAAACATCATGCAAATACAAGGGCTGTATCTATGTTTTTACTACCTTGTTTAGAAACCAAAGACATAACTTCAATATCCACCATTCCAGTGAAAAAACTAAAGGGAGTGGGGAAATGTCATATGGCTAGTATCAGCCACAATAGAGGGACTTCAACCCAACAGTCCTCCATAACAAAAATAATGGAAATTTCCAAGAACCTGAAACATAGGCATGTAGTCTATGCAAAAGGATAGTACTGTCAATATAGAGTGCTTGAAGTCTTTGGTATTTCCAAGGACAACAGCAAGAGAAACACTTGAAGAATACTCAGGTAGATTTTAGGAAAAAGAACAGAGTCAACAGAAGGAGATGTTGAAATGATAAAAGAGTCACAACAGCATGTTGTTTGTAAGAGGTGAAGGTGGCAAAAACTTCAAGGACACTGCAAAGATGTCTAGGAAAATGAAGACTTTAAAAAAAAGGTTAATAAATATATAAATAAGAAGTTTAGAAAGTGGTCTTCTTCAGAGGAGTTTCAATAAAAAATGGAAATAAAAACTAGTTTTCAGGAGCCTAACAGGGAAATTGGTGACGAAAATAAGGCAGCAACAATTGTGCCTCTTTTTAATTTTTTTTTAAGAAGACTGACAATGCAAGCAAGGAAAATGCCACATAACTGCCAATGAAATGAAAGACAAATGTAACTAGACTTGTAAACACACAAGCATCCCCTGCCAAGTCATTTTCATATATAGCTGATAGTGATTTCATTAAACTGTCCTCAGGATTTTCATGAGTGAATTAGTTAAGTGTTAATTAATGAGTCTTAAAAGTTTATTAATAATCCAGATTTCTATTTTATTAGGCAAAATTCAAAGAATCCTGATTTACAGGATATAATGTATTATAAAATAAGAGAATTATATATATATGTACATATATTTATGTACATATTTATGTCTTGATATTTAGTTTAAAATCTATATCTATAGATATAGATATAAATTTAAAATCTATAGATATAGATTTTAAACTAAATATCAAGACATGGTATTTTCAGATAATATCTAGTATTTATTTGGAGTCCTAAATTAGCTGCTAGAAGAGCATTGCAAATTGAAATTTAACAAATGTAATCATAATTTATATGTGCCAAGAAAGTCTATTTAAAGCAAGTCTACTTTTCTAGCTCCATCAAAATTTAACATTAATTTTAAACAAATCTATATTTTCTTATGCATATTTAAAAGCAACCAGCTGCCAGTATGTACACAACATTTATGAATGCAACTTGAAAGTGCCTTAAACACCTGGACCATGTCAGCAACACAGAAAGCCAAACTAACCCACTCTGACCTTTTGCATTCCTCTTTCTCTCCAGCCATTAGGACAGTAGGTTCTCTTTTTGTTTGGTTATTATTATTATTTATTATTTATTATTTATTTATTTTTTTATTGGAGAGAGAAATCCAACAATAAATTTGTTTCAAAGCTTTCTGAAACATTTTGTTAGTTTTAACTGGCAGCCTTTCTGTCCTCAATCTGTAGGCACTTTCAATGAGGCCAGACCAGGACTGGTTCTTTCATAAGTGGTTGCAAAGGTAAATGCCAACTGAGACAAGGCATATTATATAGCTCAGAGGTTACAGAAACAAGTCTGAAGGTATAATTTGTCAATAAAGTTTTATCAGAACACAGCCACACTCATTCACCTATGCATTGTCTATTGCTATTTTCCCACTACAAGGTAAGTTGAGTAGATGAGCCAGTGACCATATGGTCTTCAAAGTCAGAAATATTTTACTACTTGACCCCTAAAGTTATAAGCTAGCCAGCTGTAAACAATGGTAAATGACAGGGACTGTGATAAACCAATAAAAGTGCAATACATCTGAAGTACCTAACATTTATTACTACATAGTAAAAAACAGGACTATGCTTACCAAATCCAGTACTTTTAAAAAGCCAGAAATTCAGATTTTATATGAAATCTTTAACTTTTTTCCCATTTTTTAAAAAGATTTTATTTATTTATTTGACAGAGATCACAACTGGTGGAGAGGCAGGCAGAGAGAGAGAGGAAGAAGAAGGCTCCCTGCTGAGCAGAGAGCCAAATTTGGGGCTAAATCCCAGGACCCTGAGATCATGACCGGAGCTGAAGGCAGAGGCTTTAACCCACTGAGCAACCCAGAGGACCCGAAGTCTTTAACTTTTAAAGTGTTAGTCACTAATCCATTTTTTAAAAGAATGAATGACAACAAATTAAGCCAAACTCACACACAAGAAGGGAAATAATCAAGATTAGAGTAGAGATCAATGAGATAGAAACTAGAGACATAGTACAACACATCAACAAAGCTAGAAGCTGTTTTTTTTTAAGAATCAATAAAATTGATAAACCATTGGTCAAATTAATCCAAAAGAAAAGAGAAAGGACCCAGATTAATAAAATTATGAATAAAAAGGGAGAGATCATGACTAACACCAAGGAAATAGAAACAATCATCAGAAATTATCAACAGTTATAAGCCAATAAGTTAAGCAACCTAGATGAAATGAATGCATTCCTAGAAACCTATAAACTTTTAAAACTGAATCAGGAAGAAATTGACAACCTGAATAGACCAATATCTAGTAATGAGATTGAAGCAGTGATCAAAGACCTCCCAAAAAACAAGAGCCCAGGACCTTATGGATTCTCTGGAGAATTCTACCAAACATTCAAAGAAGAAATAATACCTATTCTCCTGAAGCTGCTTTAAAAGATAGAAACAGAAGGAAAACTTCCAGACTCTTTTTATGAAGCCAGCATTACCCCGATCCCCAAACAAGTCAAAGAGCCCACCAAAAATGAGAATTTCTGATCAATAACCCTGATGAATATGGATGCCAAGATTCTCAACAAGATTCTAGCTAATAGGATCCAACAGTACATTAAAAAGATTATCCACTATGACCAGGTGGGATATATTCATGGGGTGCAAGGGTGGTTCACCATTTGCAAATCAATCAATGTGACAGAACAAATCAATAAGAGAAGAGAGAAGAACCACATGGTCCTCTCAATTGATGCAGAGAAAGTATTTGACAAGATACATCATCTATTCCTGGTTAAAACAACTCAAAGTATAGGGGGATAGAGGGAACTTTCCTCAACTTCATAAAATCTATCTATGAAAAACCCACAGTGAATATCATCCTCAATGGGGAAAAGCTGACAGCCTTCCCTTTGAGATAAGGAACACGACAAGGATGCCCACTCTCACCACTCTTGTTCAACATAGTATTAGAAGTCCTAGCAGCAGCAATCAGACAAAAAGAAATAAAAGGTATTTAAATTGCAATGAAGAAGTCAAACTCTCTCTCTTTGCAGATGACATGATACTTTACATGGAAAACCCAAAAGATTCCACCCCAAACTACTAGAACTCATACAGCAGTTCAAAAATGTGGCAGTATACAAAATCAATGTACAGAAATCAGTTGCTTTCTTATAGACTAACAATGAAACTATAGAAAGGGAAATTAGAGAATAGATACCACTTACTATAGCACCAAGAACCATAAGATATCTGGGAATAAACCTAACCAAAGAGGTAAAGGATCTGTACTCAAGGAACTACAGAACACTCATGAAAGAAATTGAAGAAGACCACAAAAAGATGGAAGACCATTCCATGCTCTTGGATCAGAAGAGTAAACATTGTTAAAGTGTCTATACTGCCTAGAGCAATCTATACTTTTAATGTCATTCTGATCAAAATTCTACCGGTATTTTTCAAAGAGCTGAAGCAAATAATCCTAAAATTTGTATGGAATCAGAAGAGACCCCCAAATCGCTAAGGAAATGTTAAAAAACAAAAATAAAACTAGGGGCATCACGTTACCTGATTTCAAGCTTTACTACAAAGCTGTGATCAACAAGACAGAATGGTACTGGCATAAAAACAGACACATAGACCAGTGGAACAGAGTAGAGAGCCCAAATATGGACCCTCAACTCTATGGTCATATAATCTTCGACAAAATAGGAAAAAATATACAGTGGAAAAAAGACAGTCTCTTCAATAAATGGTGCTGGGAAAACTGGACAGCTATATGTGGAAGAATGAAACTCGACCATTCTCTTACACCGTACACAAAGATCAACTCAAAATGGATAAAAGATCTCAACGTGAGACAGGAATCCATCAGAATCCTAGAGGAGAACATAGGCAGTAGCCTCTTCGATATCAGCCACAGCAACTTCTTTCAAGATACGTCTCCAAAGGCAAAGGAAACAAAAGCGAAGATGAACTTTTGGGACTTCTCAAAATCAAAAGCTTCTGCACAGCAAAGGAAACAGTCAACAAAACAAAAAGGCAACCCACAGAATGGGAGAAGACATTTGCAAATGACAGTATAGACAAAAGGTTGATATCCAGGATCTATAAAGAACTCCTCAAACTCAACACACACAAAACAGACAATCATATCAAAAAATGGGCAGAAGATATGAACAGACACTTCTCCAATGAAGACATACAAATGGCTATCAGACACATGAAAAAATGCTCATCATCATTAGCCCTCAGGGAGATTCAAATTAAAACCACATTGAGATATCACCTTACACCAGTTAGAATGGCCAAAATTAGAAAGACGGGAAACAGCATGTGTTGGAGGGGATGTGGAGAAAGGGGAACCCTCTTACACTGTTGGTGGGAATGCAAGTTGGTGAAGCCTCTTTGGAGAACAGTGTGGAGATTCCTCAAGAAATTAAAAACAGAGCTTCCCTAGGACCCTGCCATTGCACTACTGAGTATTTACTCCAAAGATACAGATGTAGTGAACAGAAGGGCCATCTGTACCCCAATGTTTATAGCAGCAATGGCCACGGTCGCCAAACTGTGGAAAGAACCAAGATGCCCTTCAATGGACGAATGGATAAGGAAGAGGTGGTCCATATACACTATGGAGTATTCTGCCTCATCAGAGTATTCATCAGAAGATGAATACCCAACTTTTGTAGCAACATGGATAGAACTGGAAGAGATTATGCTGAGTGAAATAGGTCAAGCAGAGAGAGTCAAATATATGGTTTCACTTATTTGTGGAGCATAACAAATAGCATGGAGGACATGGGGAGTTAGAAAAGAGAAGGGAGTTGGGGGAAATTGGAAAGGGGAGAACGAGAGACTATGGACTCTGAAAAACAATCTGAGAGTTTTGAAGGGGCAGGGGGTGGGAGGTTGGAAGGAACCAGGTGGTAGGTATTAGGGCACGGATTGCATGGAGCACTGGGTGTGGTGCAAAAATAATGAAAACTGTTATGCTGTTATGCTGGAAAAAAAATAGACAGTAAACAACAAGTGTTGGAGAGGATGTGGAGAAAGGAAACCCTATTACATCGTTGGTGGGAATGCAAGTTGTTGCAGCCACTTTGGAGAACAGTATGGAGATTCCTTAAGAAATTGAAAAATAGAGTTTCCTTATGACCCTGCAATTGCACTATTGGGTATTTACCCCCAAAACACAGATGTGGTGAAAAGAAGGGCCATCTGCACCCCAATGTTCATAGCAGCAATGGCCACAGCCACCAAACTTGTGGAAAGAATCAAGATGCCCTTCAGTGGATGAATGGATAAAGAAGCTATGTTCCATATATGCAATGGAGTATTATTATGCCTCCATCAGAAAGGATGAATACCTAACTTTTGTATCAAAATGGATGGGACTGGAAGAGATTATGCTGACTGAAATAAGTCAATCACAGAGAGTCAAGTATCATATGGTTTCACTTACTTGTGGAGCATAAGGAATAACATGGAGGACATTGGGAGATGGAGAGGAGAAGTGAGATGGGGGAAGTCATAGGGGCAGATGAACCATGGGAGACTGTGGACTCTGAGAAATAAACTGAGGGTTTTGGAGGGCAGAGGGGTGGGGGGGGTAGGTAAGCCTGGTGGTGGGTACTAAGGAGGGCATGTATTGTATGGAGAATTCAGTGTGGTGCATAAACAATGAATTTTGGAACACTGAAAAAAAATAAAATAAAATGCAAAAAAATAAAGAATGAATGAGATAGTATTGCAAGCTGGACAAAATTAACCTGCTGCCTGGATCTATCCTTCTCAGTCTCTGAAACAGCCCTTAATACCTGTGTGATATTCCATAAGTTTCTCCATGTGTCTCAATTTCTCATTTGCAACCTGTTCACTGACAACTCTCCAAAAATACCAACAAAATAAATCCTAATTAAACAGAGCTGGAATACTTGCTTACTTTCAGTAAAGAAAGCAAAGACAGAATCTTAGTCCTGTCTAGATATGGGGATAAGCAGGGGAAAAGGCAAGATATTTGTAAGATTTGGGTGGGGAGGGTCCATTCTAAGGTGGGTCTTTTCAGTGTAAGGACTTATGGGGATGGAGCAAATATATGACGTAACAGTTTAGTATTGATGGACACAGCACAGGAGGGTGTGGAAATAATTCTTTTTTTTTTCCTTTTTAAAAAAATTTTTTATTTTTTTTAAGGTTTTATTTATTTGACAGAGAGAGAGATCACAAGTAGGCAGAGAGGCAGGCGGGGGGAGGGGGAAGCAGGCTCACCGCTGAGCAGAGAACCCGATGCGGGGCTCCATCCCAGGACCCCGAGATCATGACCTGAGCCAAAGGCAGAGGCTCTAACCCACTGAACCACCCAAGCACCCCTATTATTTTTTTATCTTTTTAAAGATTTTTAAAAACTATTTATTTGACAGACAGAGATCACAAGTTGGCAGAGAGGCAGGCAGAGAGAGAGGAAGGGAAGCAGGCTCCCCACTGAGCAGAGAGCCTGATGCAGGGCTAGATCCCAGGACCCTGCAATCATGACCTGAGCCAAAGGCAGAGGCTTTAACCCACTGAGCCACCAGGTTCCCCATTTTTTTTTTTACAAACATATAATGTATTGTTTGTTTCAGGGGTACAAGTCCATGATTCATCAGTCTTACACAATTCACAGCACTCAACATAGCACATACCCTTTCCAATGTCCATCACCCAGACACCCCATCCCTCCCTACCCTCCACTCCAGCAACCCTCAGTTTGTTTCCAGAGATTAAGAGTCTCTTACAGTTTCTCTCCCTCTCTGGTTTCATCTTGTTTAATTTTTCCTTCCCTTTCCCTATGATCCTCTGTCTTGTTTTTCAAATTCCTCATATCAGATCATATGATAATTGTCTTTCTCTGATTGACTTATTTTGCTTGGCATAACACCATCTAGTTCCAACCATATCATTGCAAATGGCAAGATTTCATTTTCTGATGGCTGCATAATATTCCACTGTCTCTATTCCATTGTCTCTGTGTGTGTGTATACACACATACATCTTCATTATCCATTTATCTGTTGATGTCCATCTAGGCTCTTTCCATAGTTTGGCTATTATGGACATTGCTGCTATAAACATTGGGGTTCAGGTACCCCTTCAGATCACTACATTTGTATCTTTGGGATAAATACCCAGTAGTGCAACTGCTGGGTAGTAGGGGAGCTCTATTTTCAACTTTCTGAGAAACTTCCATACTGTTTTCCAGGGTGGCTGCACCAGCTTGCATTCCCACCAACAGTGTCGGAAGGTTCCCCTTTCTGTGCAAATAATTCTTAAAAGAGTGAAGGGTTGTTTGATGAGCCTAGTTGAAACATCTGTCATCCTCAAGAGGGATTATTTACTCTGATAAGTGTTTGATGAATAGTCTATTATTTGGATAAATGAAAGCTGCAGCAAATTCCTAATGCAAACAATGAAGTTATTTTCAATTTCATCTTCCTGGGCAAGGGTTTCCTAAGTTAGTAAAGTCTTATTACTACAATTAGCTCTGTTGTTACAGATGGTTTCTATTCCCAGAACCCCCTGTGGCTACTCTTGGGCTAAACTGAAAGATATACTACTAAAAATGAGAAAAAGAGCAACTGAAATTTCATTGCTATGGGAATTGTCATGATTGGACATGAAGTTTAATGGATGGCCATTTCAACTTCTAAAAAGTATTAAGTTTTCCCAATCTCATATGTTGCAATATTGCATCATTGGGTGGGACAGTGGTTTAGGGACAGCAGCTATCCACCAGCATTTAAGACTGTGGAGATCGAAGAACAGAGCATAGCAAACAAATACTAAGAGAAGGATCATGATCAGACTTTGTATGTGGTGCAGTTCTCAACCAGGAGCCAAGAATTCTCAAAGTAAGCCATGAATATATCCCAGCCCCAATATGAAGAAACCACAGATCAGAAATGGGATTATTACCCATATTCCATAATTATATTTGTGATTTATTAACTTCTTGCTTCTTAGGTCATTTTCATAATATTAAGGATCCCAGGGAGGTTGGAAGAGATATAAAAGTATTCTTCCTTTAAAATAGCATATGTTAAAAAAAAAAAAAAAGAAAGAAAGAAAAAAGAAAAAATAGCATATGTTTCTCCATGAGAGGCTAAATTATTACTTCCAAGGAGGTTCTGTTTTAAACTACCACCTGGGGGCGCCTGGGTGGCTCAGTGGGTTAAAGCCTCTGCCTTCAGCTCCCGTCATGATCTCAGGGTCCTGGGATCAAGCCCGCCATGGGCATGGGGCTCTCTACTCAGTGGGGAGCCTGCTTCCTCCTCTCTCTCTGCCTGCCACTCCACCTGCTTGTGATCTCTGTCTGTCAAATAAATAAATAAAATCTTTAAAAAAAAAAGTACAAACTACCACCTGTCCAATTTCATGAACCTCTCTAGTGAGGAGTTCTATAGTCCTAAGGGCATTATCTTCCTCCTCACCCATTCGTTGAACTTGTACATAGGATAGGAGTCCCCCACTTTGGGGGCCATTTATAAAGCATGAAGTGAAGAAGTTTGATATAGAAGGAAACTACCCAAAATACCCCTTGACTGCTGGAGATTCACTCTTCAAAATAACACTCAACCTCCTTTTTTTTTTTAATTAAGAATTTAATTATCTCCTCTTCAGGAAAGGGAAAGTGATGGATCAAAAAGAAGCCTGGATACAAACCACGAAGAGAGCAAGAAAAGAAAGGATCAAAGAAAAACTACAAAAACAACCACAAAACAAGTAACAAAATGGCAGTAAATACTTATCTATCAATAATTACTTTTAATGTAAATGGAGTAAATTCTCCAATAAAAAGATATACGGAGACAGAGTGGATAAAAAAATAAGACCTATCTATATGCTGTCTACAATAGATTTCATTTCAAACCAAGAGACACCTGCAGATTGAAAGGGATGGGATGGAATAACATTTTTCATACAAAGGGATATCAAAAGAAAGATGAAGTAGCAATATTTATATCAGACAAAATCGGCTTTTAAAACAGACTCTAACAAGAAACAAAGAAAGGTACTATATAATTATAAAAGGAAAAAATCCAGCAAGAAGATCTAACAATTGTAAATATTTATGCACCCAACATAGGAGTACACGAATACAGAAAACTATTAATAACAAACATAAAGTAAATAATCAATACAGTAATAGTAGAGGACTTTAATAATCGACTTATATCAATACACAGATCACCTAAAAAGAAAGTCAACAAGGAAACACTGGCTTTGAATGACACATTGGACCACATGGATTTAACAGGTATTTTCAAAACACCCCATCCAAAACCAGGAGAATACACCTTATTTTCAAGTGCAAATGGAACAATCTCTAGAATAGATCACATATTAGGCAACAAAGCAATTCTCAAGAAATTAAAAAAGATCAAAGTCCAACTATGCATCTTATCTGATCACAGCACTATAAAATTAAAAATCAACCACAAGAAAAAATCTGGAAAGACCACAAATACATGGAGGTTAAAATACATACTATAAAACAGTGAATGGGTCAATCAAGAAATTAAAGAATGAATTAAAAAGTACATGAAAAGAAATGAAAACACAATGGTCCAAAATTATTCGTACACAGCAAAAGTGGTTTTTTTTAAATTTTATTTTTTTATTTGACATAGATCTAGCGAGAGAGGAAACACAAGCAGGGGGAGTAGGAGAGGGAAAAGCAGGTTTCCCGCAGAGCAGAGAGCTGGATAAGGGGCTCGATCCCAGGATCCTGGGATCATGACCTGAGCCGACACTTAATGACACTTAATGAATGAGCCACCCACGTGTCCTAGCAAAAGTGGTTCTAAGAGGAAAGTTTGTAGTGATACAGGAGTACATCAAGAAGAAAAATCTCAAACAATTTAACCTTACACCTAGAGAACCTATAAAAAGAACAAAACACAAAACCAACAGAAGGAAGGAAATAATAAAGATCAGAGCAGAACTAAATGACACAGAAACTTAAAAAAAAAAAATAGAATACATCAATAAAAACAGGAGATGATTCTTTGAAAAGATTAACAAAACTGATAAACCTCTAGCAAGATTCATCAAAAAGAGAGGAAAAAGTGAGGACATAAACAAAATCACTAATGCAAGAGGAAAAAAACTGACCGACACCAAAGATATACAAACAATTGTGGGAATATATTATGAAAATTAAAGTCAACAAATTGAACAAGGTAGCAGAAATCGATTAATTCCTGGAAACATATAACGTACCCAAACTGAAGCAGGGATAGAAAATTTGAACAAACTGATTACCAGCAGTAACACTGAATCAGTAATCAAAAAGCTCCCAACAAACAGAAGTCCAGGACTAGATGGTTTCACAAATGAATTCTATCAAATATTTAAAGAAGAGTTAATACCTACTCTTCTGAAACTATTCCAAAAAAATAGAAGAGAAAGGAAAACTTCCAAATACGTTCTATAAGGCCAGCATTACCCTGATACCAAAACTAGATAAAGACATCACTGAAAAAGAGAACTACAGGTCAAAATCTCTGATGTACATAAATGCAAAAATCCTCAACAAAATACTAGCAAACCAAATTCAACAATACATTAAAAAAAAATCATTTACCACAATCAAGTGGGATTTATTCCTGGGATGCAAGGGTGGTAAAATTCTAACTAAACAATCAACATGATAGATCAGTAAGAGAAAGGATAAAAACCATACTCTCACATCCATTCATGATAAAAACCCCCAACAAAGTAGGTTTAAAAAGAACATACCTCAACATGATAAAGGCCTGGTATGAAAAACCCACAGAAAACATCATACTTAATGGTAAAAACTGAGAACTTTCCTCCTCCTAAGATCAGGAACAAGACAGGAAAATTCATTCTCACCACTTTTGTTCAAGATAGCACTGGAAATTCTAGCCACAGTAACCAGACAACAAAAAGAAATAAAAGACATCCAAACTGGTATGGAAGAAGTAAAACATTCACTATTTGCAGATGACATGATCCTCAAAACAGAAAACCCTAAGGACCCCACCAAAACACTACCAGCACTGACAAATGAATTCGATAAAACTGCAGGAATCAAAATCAATATACAGAAATACGTTTCATTTCTATACACTAATAATGAAGTGGCAGAAAGAGAAATCAAGAACACATCCCATTTATAATTGCACCAAAAATAATACCTAAGAATAAAAATAACCAAAGAGGTGAAATATCTGCACTACACTGATGAAACTGAAGACACAAATGGAAAGATATTCCATGCTCATAGATTGAAGGAACAAATGTTGTTAAAATGTCTATACTAACCAAAGCGATCTATATATTTATGGCAATCCCTATCAAAATGCCACCAGCATTTTTCACAGAACCAGAACAAACAACCGTAACATTTGTATTGGGTCACAAAAGACAACAAATACCAAAAAAAATCTTGAAAAAGAAAAAGAAAACTGGAGGTATCACAATTTCAGGCTTCAAGTTATATTACAAATCTGGAGCAACCAAAACAGTATAATACTGACACAAAAACAGAGACATAGATCAAGAGAACAGAACAGAAAACCTAGATGTAAACACACAATTTAATGGTCAATTAATTTTTGACAAAGGAGGAAAGAATACGCAATGGGAAAAAGTCTCTTCAACAAATGATGTTGGAGAGACTGGACAGGCACATACAAAATAGGTACCTTCTATTACATAATCCTTTTCCAAGTTCTATGTCTGTGAAATTTCAAAAAATGTACAAAGCTCAATAAAAGTGCAAAGGCTATCTTCCATGTCAGGTCCCATGTTGTTCGTAGAGACAGGGACCTCTTTATGCAGGCATGAAAACTTCAGATTTCTAAATTTTATATTTCTGGCTGTCCTGTCTATTGTGATGTATGCAATCTAAAAAGCCATAATGGCCAAGTCTAGTGATTCTGAAAACTAACAGATTCATACCAAGAAAGTGATACTGACAGAATGAAGCTATATAGTTCTCAAAGGAAAATGTATACAAACCCAAGGGTTGGACAGTTTCATTCTTTTACCAACATAAAATTAAAATGTAGTTGGGTTTTGTACTGGTGGCAGAAATGACAAAGGATGTAAAAATCAATATTAAGAATAGGAGCCTTGGGGCGCCTGGGTGGCTCAGTGGGTTAAAGCCTCTGCCTTCAGCTCGGGTCATGATCCCAGGGTCCTGGGATCGAGCCCCGCATCGGGCTCCCTGCTCAGCAGTGAGCCTGCTTCCCCCTCTCACTCTCTGCCTGCCTCTCTGGCTACTTGTGATCTCTGTCAAATAAATAAATAAGTAAATAATCTTAAAAAAAAAAAAGAATAGAAGCCTTAAGACAGATGAATCAGACTTGTACCCCTGAAACAAATAATACATTATATGTTGATTTTTAAAAAATAAATAAATAAATTTTTAAAAAGAATAGAGCCTTATAAGGACTATAAACTAAAGTTAATCTGAGAAGAAAAAAAAGGGCTTTTTTTCTTTTAATCAACTTCACAGATTAAAGCAGAACAATTTGGACTCCACATTGTTATATGGATTTTATCTCATGAGTTTTGGTTGGGAGATACAGTCTATCCTTATTATTTGAGATTTCATTTTTGCAAATCTGCTTATTTCTTTTTTTTTTAATATTTTATTTATTTATTTGTCAGAGACAGAGGGAGAGAGAGCGAGTGAGCACAGGCAGACAGAGAGGCAGGCAGAGGCAGAAGGAGAAGCAGGCTCCCTGCCGAGCAAGGAGCCCGATGTGGGACTCGATCCCAGAACCCTGGGATCATGACCTGAGCCGAAGGCAGCGGCTTAACCCACTGAGCCACCCAGGTGTCCCAAATCTGCTTATTTCTTAACACTTATTTGTATCTTCAAATAAATACCATTGGTGCTTTCATGGTCATTGGGGGAGATGACCAGTATAGCAAAAAATTTGAGTTTTCAATGTGCAATATTTCCAGCTGAGGTCAGGCAAAGTAACATTCTGGACTCTTGTTTTAAGTCTCACATTGTAAACAACTGTCTTTCTTATGTTCTATTCAGTGCCATAGTTTGGGGTGTTTTTTGGTTTTTTGGGGTTTTTTTTTTTTGCATTTTTGTGTATTTTGAGGGCAATCTTGCTATTTAAAATGGCCCCCGGGCACAGTGCTAAAGTACGATCTAGTGTTCCTAAATCCAAGAAGATTGATTGATTTATTTAAAATTTTACTTATTTATTTGACAGAATATATAGAGAGAGTGCACAATTAGGTAGAGCGCCAGGAAGAGGGAGAAGGAGAAGCATGTTCTCTGCTGAGCTGGGAGCCTGATGTAGGGCTAAAGCCCAGGACCCTGGGTTATGACCTAAGCAGAGGGCAGACGCTTCTCTGACCGAGCCACCCAGGCGCCCCCCAAGAAAATTTCAGATGTGCCTTATGGAGAAAATACATCATTAGATATGAGTCTGTTGACCAGGAATTCAGTGTATATGAATCAATAATATACATTAAATAAGGTGTCCTGACACAAACACATACAAAACCAATTTGTATACTGATATACTGAACAAAAATAGGACCAGAGACTTGCAGGAACTTAACCCTGTATTTCAACATAGAAGCAATGGTTTAGTATTAATTAGTTCAGTGCTTATAGCAACTTTACAGAACACAATCACCACAAATAATGAGAATCTACCGTATCAAATCTCGCACCACCATCTATGTGTTCTCAACATCTCAGATAAAAGCGGTTTTCCTTGAAGGACTGATTCTGAGTGAGAAATATGCCTGTGTGTGACTTCTGACTCAAAGGAAAACAAGTAGATAAGCACAATTTGTTAAAAGACTTCCCCACTGCCACAAAATTGTAGTCAACAATAATAATTTCTAATGCTATTTAAACCTCAAGGTACCTCAACTGTTTGGATAGGGTTTTTGCTGTACTTAATTCACAGGATTCAAAAAGATGTATACCACTGTTAATTTACTGTCATGATTCCTTCACCTCAAAATCTATCCTCTCAAGCATCTGTTTGTTGGCTGCCTTCATCAGCAAGAAAATCTATCAAATTCACTTTGATGTATTCCTTCATAAATTGAAAGATCAACCTTCCTTTCTAAAATTCCATTATGTTTCCTTCCAGATAATATTAGACATATGTGCAATTCAATAGTTCTACTACTTGTGAACCCTTTATTTTTCAAATTAAATTAAGACTTAATCAATTATGCTAAGAATTGTCAGAATTGTTAAACTGAGTTTATTTTTCTACTAAGGTGCCTGGGTAGCTCAGTCGGTTATGGGTCTGACTCTTGATTTCAGCTGATATCATGATCTCAGGGTCATGAGATATGAGGCTCTGTACTGGGCATGGAACCTGCTTAAGATTCTCTCTCACCCTCCACCCCACTCCCAACCCCCACTCTCTCTCGTAAGAAAAAAGGTAAACAAACAAACAAAAAAAAACCCTGTCTTTCTGCTAAATTTAATGAATCCCTTTCATTCCTCAGTTTCCATAAGAGGAGCATTTGGCATCATTGATCATGCCTATTTTTTTTTTAATTTTCAAAATAATCCATTGCTTTTATCATAAAGACAATACAAGTACTATATTATATAGAAATACAACTTATATAGAAATACAAGTACTTTAGAAATATAGAAGATAAAAAATAAAATTCCTATTAACTACGCCATTTCCATTCCTCAGAGTAAATGCATGGTAAACAGTTTTGAGAATGAATATATCCACATACTCTATCAAAAACCAAAAGACTTGTGTGTCTCTGTGTATATTCAAGTTCAACTTTCCTTAGATGGGAATCGTCCTATAAATTTGTTTCTTTGATATATACTTCTAATTCCTTTCTAAATGTGTATATTAAAAAAGCTGTCTTACCACAGATCAATGGAACAAAACAGAGAACCCAGAAATGGACCCTCAACTCTGGGTCTAATCTTTAACAAAGCAGTTAGGAATATCCAATGGAAAAAAAAGTCTCTTCAACAAATGGTATCAGGAAAATTGGACAGCCACATGCAGAAGAATGAAACTGGACCAATTCCTTATAGCATATACAAAAATAGACTTTGAATAGATGAAAGATCTAAATGTGAAAAAGGTATCCATCAAAATCCTTGAAGAGGCAACAGCCTCTTTGACCTTGGCCACAGCAACTTCTTGCTAGACAATGTCTCCTAAGGCAAGGGAAACAAAATAAAAAATGAACCACTGGGACTTCATCAAGATAAAAAGCTTTTGCACAGAAAAAGAAACAGTTAACAAAACCAAAATACAAACTACAGAATGAGAGAAGATATTTGCAAATGACAAATCAGATAAAGGGCTAGTATTTAAAATCTATAAAGACCTTATCAAACTCAATGCCCCCCCAAAAACAATAATAATATAATCAAGAAATGAGCAGAAGACATGAACAGACATTTCTGCAAAGAAGACATCCAAATGGCCAACAGATACATGAAAAAGTGCTCAACACCATTTGGTATCAGGGAAATACAAATAAAAACCACAGTGAGATACCACCTTACACCAGCCAGAATGGCTAAAATTAACAAGTCAGGAAACAACAAATGCTGGTGAGGATGTGGGACAAGGGAAACCCTCTTATATTGCTGGTGGGAATGTAAGCTGGTCCAGCCACTCTGGAAAACAGGATGGAGGTTCCTCAAAAAGTTAAAAACAGAGCTACCTATGACTCAGAAATTGGACTACTCGGTATTTACCTGAAAGATACAAACATAGTAATCTGAAGGGGCACGTGCACCCCAATGTTTATAGCAGCCATGTCCACAATAGCCAAATTATGGAAGGAGCCCAGATGTCTATCGAGAGATGAATGGATAAAGAAGAAATGGTATGTATATAAATGGAATATTACTCAGCCACCAAAAAATAAAACCTTACCATTTGCAGTGACATGGATGGGACTATAGAGTATTATGTTAAACAAAATAAGTCAGTCAGAGAAAGACAATTATCATATGATCTCACTGATATGCTGAATTTAAGAAACAAGGCAGAGGATCATAGGGGAAGAGAGTAAAAAAATGAAACAAAACAAAACCAGAAAAGGAAACAAATCATAAGACACTCTTAACCCTAGGGAACGAACTGAGGGTTGGTAGAGGGGAGGGGAGGGGAATGCAGGGATGGGGTGGCTCAGTGATGGACTCTGGGGATGGTACGTGCTATGGTGAGCACTAGATGTTGTATAAGACTGATGAATCACGGACCTGTACCTCTGAAAAAAAATAACACATTAGACGTTAATTTTTTAAAATGCTGTTGTGTTGTTTGTAATAAATATCCTCACCTTTGTAATAAATATCCCCCTGGATGAATGTGCCATGCATGACTCCCTGGTACCCAGTGAGATCATAACCTTAAGGTAAAAATGTTCTTATTTTTCCAGTGAATCACCAGCCATCTTCTTGGTAGGAAATTTCCCATCTCCCTGTTGAAGTTTCCACACTGAAAGACCCAAGAATCTAAGTGTTTTACTTAGAAATCTGTTTTTCCTTCAGATGCCCAGTGGAGAGAAACTAGAGTCCCATTAGCCTCCTACTGTCATTGCTTCTGCTTCTCTAGCATGCCACTTTTGTAAAAAGCTGGTCCAACTGATGGTCTCTATCAATAATACCATGCTTGCTCAGGCTCCAAAGTGATGATCCCAAGACTGGACTCCATGTTTACATTTACATCCACAACATTAGTTGTTGCTAAATCAGGGCTACTGTGGTCTGATGACTGGGTCATCTTAGGGTTTGTAGTCTTAGCCCCCTTGCTATGCTGGAAGCAGGCTTAAAGAAACTCTTGGTATCACCCTGCCCTCTACTCTAGGCACTTTGGTCAAAAGTTGTACCCACATTGGGCTGGACTGTCATCTCCAGTCAGAATTCACGTTAAATTGATGACACCAATAAGCTCTAATAACGTTGTGCTTCGAAAGAGAAGATTTGGGGTCTCAAGGTGACTGGGATCCTCCCAAGAGGTTACATGACTGCTATGGAAATGTGCCAGCTTCTTCCCATGGAGCAGTCTCTCGATATGGAGTTGTTAGGGGGGTCTTTGCCAGGCCATTAAAAAGTCTTGCTACAGCCCTCCTCAGAGGTAAGTTGTGCTTGCTTAATTTGGGTAACCAAGGGCGTCCTCTTAAATATTTCAGGAAGAGGTTAAAAAAAAAATTTCGAAATTCCAATTTCCCAGGCTAAGAAGCAGAAGCAGTTTCACCTACTCTAAGCTTGAAGGCCTACTTTTCTAGGCATAAAGTACCCTTGTTTATAGGAAAATAATTCTTATGTATATTAACTTTTAAGTCATCTGTGTACTTATTCTTGTTTCTAAACTGTTTTAAATCAATTCTCATTGTTTTTATCAACTGCAAATAAAAGTTTCACTTCTTTGTTGTTATTCCTATATTATTTCTTATTCTTTTCTAATGGAAATAGCTAGTTTTTCCATATCAATGTTAAAAGTAACCATCAGAATCTTTGTCCTGTTTATAAATTTAATGTTCCTAGAGCTTTAAGTATATCATAATATATCTAAATGTTTAATGGTAAATATATATTAAAGTTTTATATTAAATATTATATTAAGTATGTAAATTTAATGCTTCCAGAGTTTTACATTAAATATTAAATGAACATTTGAAATAATCATATGGCTTTGTTGTGCTTTTAATTAATACATTATTATTTTCACCACACTTATATTCTTATAATGAACCTTGCCTAGTCATGCTCTATTATATTTTCAATTTATAAGCTTATTTTTAATTCAGGAATTTTTCAACAAGATTAATAAATTTTAAGTATATTTTTATTTTTAATGTATCCTATATCAAATTGAGTATCTTCCAAAAATTAAAATTAATGTTGATGTCTATCTTTTTTTTCTCCAAGCTGCAAAACTTACAAATCACATCAGATTAATGAATTCTCTAAAGTATAAAATAACCAGTGAAACATGTAAGACTAGTTGTTCATTTTTGTTCATCTTAGAAAATAGTTCTTCAATAACTTTCTCAGGAATTTAAATGGCTTTGGTTCCATTTCTCTTACTGCTTAAAGTCAGTTTTATTTTTTTCCTTTAAAAATAATTATTTTTTCCAGGACACCTGGGTGGCTCAGTCACTTAAGCAGCTGCCTTCAGCTCAGGTCATGATCCCAGGGTCCTGGAATTGAGTCCCGCATAGAGTTCCTTGTTCAGCAGGGAGTCTGCTTCTCCTTCTGCCTACTGCTCATGCTGACTCTCTCTCTGATGAGTAAATATATAAAATCTGTATAAATAATAACATGGGTATTATGGAGGGCATGTATTGCATGAAGCACTGGGTATGGTGCCTAAACAATGAATTTTGGAACACTGAAAAGAAATAAAATGGGAAAAAATAATAACAACATAAAAATAAATATTTCTTCTACATTGTAATTCATTTTCATAATATTTTAAAGAATATTCTCTCATAGTTTTAAAAAACATTCTCTGTATCTGTGAATCGTTCACTTCTCATTCCTAATACTGTGTAATTCAGCTCACTCTCATTTTTTTCTTGGTTAGACTGTTATATAGACAATTTACTTTCAATATACATCAACATAGGGTGATATTATGTATGTACAGTCTAAGTTACCTTTAAAGTTAAAAAAAATCCAAAGACTCCACCCCCAAACTACTAGAACTCATACAGCAATTCAGCAGCGTGGCAGGATACAAAGTCAATGTGCAGAAATCAGTGGCTTTCTTATACACTAACAATGAAAATACAGAAAGGGAAATTAGAGAATCGATTCCATTTACTATAGCACCAAGAACCATAAGATACCTGGGAATAAACCTAACTAAAGAGGTAAAGGATCTATACTTGAGGAACTATAGAACAATCATGAAAGAAATTGAAGAAGACACAAAAAGATGGAAGACCATTCCATGCTCTTGGATCGGAAGAATAAACATTGTTAAAATGTCTATACTGCCTAGAGCAATCTATACTTTTAATGCCATTCCGATCAAAATTCCACCGGCATTCTTCAAAGAGCTGGAGCAAATAATCCTAAAATTTGTATGGAATCAGAAGAGACCCCGAATCGCTAAGGAAATGTTGAAAAACAAAAATAAAGCTGGCGGCATCACCTTACCTGATTTCAAGCTTTATTACAAAGCTGTGATCACCAAGACAGCATGGTACTGGCATAAAAACAGACACATAGACCAGTGGAACAGAGTAGAGAGCCCTGATATGGACCCTCAACTCTATGGTCAATTAATCTTCGACAAAACAGGAAAAAATATACAGTGGAAAAAAGAGAGTCTCTTCAATAAATGGTGCTGGGAAAACTGGACAGCTATATGTAGAAGAATGAAACTCGACCATTCTCTTACACCGTACACAAAGATCAACTCAAAATGGATAAAAGACCTCAACGTGAGACAGGAATCTATCAGAATCTTAGAGGAGAACATAGGCAGTAATCTCTTTGATATCAGCCACAGCAACTTCTTTCAAGATACGTCTCCAAAGGCAAAGGAAACAAAAGCGAAAATAAACTTCTGGGACTTCATCAAAATCAAAAGCTTCTGCACAGCAAAGGAAACAGTCAAAAAAACAAAGAGGCAACCCACGGAATGGGAGAAGATATTTGCAAATGACAGTACAGACAAAAGGTTGATATCCAGGATCTATAATGAACTCCTCAAACTCAACCCACACGAAACAGACAAACACACCAAAAAATGGGCAGAAGATATGAACAGACACTTCTCCAATCAAGAAATACAAATGGCTATCAGACACATGAAAAAATGCTCATCATCATTAGCCCTCAGGGAGATTCAAATTAAAACCACATTGAGATATCACCTTACACCAGTTAGAATGGCCAAAATTAACAAAACAGGAAACAACATGTGTTGGAGAGGATGTGGAGAAAGGGGAACCCTCTTACTGTTGGTGGGAATGCAAGTTGGTGCAGCCTCTTTGGAGAACAGTGTGGAGATTCCTCAAGAAATTAAAAATAGAGCTTCCCTACGACCCTGCAATTGCACTCCTGGGTATTTACCCCAAAGATACAGATGTCGTGAAAAGAAGGGCCATCTGTACCCCAATGTTTATAGCAGCAATGGCCACAGTCGCCAAACTATGGAAAGAACCAAGATGCCCTTCAACGGATGAATGGATAAGGAAGATGTGGTCCATATACACTATGGAGTATTATGCCTCCATCAGAAAGGACGAATATCCAACTTTTGTAGCAACATGGACGGGACTGGAAGAGATTATGCTGAGTGAAATCAGTCAAGCAGAGAGAGTCAATTATCATATGGTTTCACTCATTTGTGGAGCATAACCAATAGCATGGAGGACAAGGGGCGTTAGAGAGGAGTAGGGAATTTGGGTAAATTGGAAGGGGAGGTGAACCATGAGAGACTATGGACTCTGAAAAACAGTCTGAGGGGTTTGAAGTGGCGGGGGGGTGGGAGGTTGGGGTACCAGGTGGTGGGTATTATAGAGGGCACAGCTTGCATGGAGCACTGGTTGTGGTGAAAAAATAATGAATACTGTTTTTCTGAAAATAAATAAATTGGGAGAAAAAAAATCCATAATTATAGATTTATGACCCAAGCCAGGTCATCTAAGCATTCTCATCAGGAAGCCTACATTTCAGATGTGATTAGTATAAGTGCTTCAGCTACTGATATTTCAGTTATACTAGAAGCTTTGTGAGTTAGCATAATTTATATCAGAAATGAATTTTCACCAATAAAATTAGCAACTTGTTTATCTGTATAATAAATGACACAGTGGACTCCTATTAGAGAGATGGGGTACATTCAATACATATATATTACCTACAACATACTAAAAATACCTCCTTCTGTAACAGATCACCTTCACATGTAACCAGCATTTAATTCCCTCCCTGTCTGCGTAAGTTGCTCCTTCCATTAAGAGACCGAGCTATTTCTCATTTCCTCCAGTCTAGGCTGGCTCTATAAATAGGTTGACTGGGTGCCTGGGTGGCTCAATGGGTTAAGCTTCTGCCTTCAGCTCAGGTCATGATCTCAGGGTCCTGGGATCAAGGCCTGCATCGGGCTCTTATAATTAATCAACAGAGTGAAAAAAGAAACCTATGGAATTGGAGGAACTATTTGCAAGTCATACCTGGTAAGGGGTTAATATCCAGAATATATAAAGAACTCCATAGCTCATCAACAAAAAAATCAAACAATCTAAAATGAAAATGGACAAAAGACATGAATAGGCTAGAAGAGAGTAATTTAAGTGCTTAAAGAAAACAAAAACTGCCCACCAAGAATCCTATACTCCGCAAAACTATCCATCAAGAGTGAAGGAGAAATTAATAAAACATTTCTAAATAAACAAAAGCTAAGAGAGATCATCACTAGCAGACTTGCCCTACAAAAAATATTAAAAGAAGTTCTCCAGGCTGAAATAAAAGAACACTATGCAGTAACTCAAAGTTAGATGAAGAACTAAATAACTTCAGTAAAGGTAACTCCGCAAGTAAATTTAAAAGCCAGTATTATTATACTTTTTATTTTCAACTCTTCCTTTTATTTCCCACATGATTTAAAAGACAAATGTGTAAAACAATTAGTGTAAGTCTAGATTAATAAGCACACAATGTATAAAGATGTAATTTGTGACAACAATATTAAAAGAAGAATAGAGCTATAAAGTAGCAGAGTTTTTTATGTTACTGAAGTAAAGACGGCATTAATTCAAAATAAATTGCTATATATTTAGTATGTTAAATGAAATCTCCATGGCAACCACCAAGGAAATATCTAAAAAATATTCACAAAAGAAAAGTAAGAATGAATCAAAATGTGACACTTCCAAGAACCAGTTAAACACAAAAGGAGACCATAGTGGAGGAACTGAAAGATGACAAAGCTAGGACATACTGGAAACAAATATTAAAATGACAGAAGTGTGTCCTTCCTGTGGATAATAAAAAAAATAAGTGGATTAAATTCTCCAATCAAAAGTCAGAGATTAGCAGGGTGGATTTAAGAAGAAAAAAATCATTCAAGTGTATGCTACCTATAAGAGATTCATTTTACTTTTTTTAAAGATTTTATTTATTTATTTAGCAGACAGCAATCACAGGTAGGCAGAGAGGCAGACAGAGAGAGAGAGAGGAGGAAGCAGGCTCCCCGCTGAGCAGAGAGCCTGATTCGGGGCTCAGTCCCAGGACCCTGAGATCATGACCTGAGCCGAAGGCAGAGGCTTAACCCACTGAGCCACCCAGGTGCCCCAAGAGATTCATTTTAGATCCAATGATGCAAACAGATTGAGAATAAAAGGATGCAAAAGGATATTGATGCAGACTGTAAGCAAGAGAGCTGGGTTACTGACCATCCTAATACAAGACAAAATAGACTTTAAGTCAAAAATTGTTACAAAAGACAAAGGACATTATGTCCTGATAAAGGACATTATATACTGAAGGATATTATATATTTCAATTCATCAAGAAGATATAGTAATCACAAACCTAAGTACCAAACAATATGGCTCCAAAATATATGAAGCAGATATTGACAGAATTGAAGGGGGAAATAGACAGTTTTCCATTAATAGTGGGAGAGTTGGTATCACTCTCCAATAATGGTTAGAATATCGAGACAAAAAAAAAAAAAAAAGAATATCGAGACCAAAGAACAATAAGGAAATGGAGGACTAGAACATTACGAACCAACTAGACCTCACAGACATACGTAGATTACTCCACCCAACAGCAACAGAATACATATTCTTCTTGAGTGCACATGAAATCACATTTACAGTGTAAAATGTTTGAAAAGTTCTGTGTTGGATTTTTAATTTTTAGTAATTGATATTAATAACCAATCTATAAACAATTTGAGTCTGAGTCTTGCCATGAGTAACTGGTAGTGAGGTTTTAGAAGCATTTTATCTACCATATCTAACTAAACTACTTTTCTGCACTAAAAAGAACTAAAATTATTGTGGAGCATAACAAATAGCATGGAAGACATGGAGAGTTAGAGAGGAGAAGGGAGTTGAGGGAAATTGGAGGGGGAGGTGAACCATGAGAGACTATGGACTCTGAAAAACAATCTGAGGGTTTTGAAGGGGAGGGGGGTGGGAGGTTGGGGTACCAGGTGGTGGGTATTATAGAGGGCACGGATTGCATGGAGCACTGGGTGTGGTGCAAAAATAATAAATACCGTTATGCTGAAAATAAATTAAAAAAAAAAACTAAAATTCTTAGGTCACTTTACAACAGGTCAGAAAGTAGTTTTCTCCCTTCAAACTACCAGATTTAGGTTCTTTCAGTATTTTGTTCTTCCTTCTTTCTGTTTTCTACCTCATTGACTTCTTTTATCTCTATTTCCTCCTTCAACGTTCCTTAAGCTTTTTAAAAAATTTTCCAACTAAGTTTTCCAACTACATAACTAAGGTTATGTACTCAATTCTTTTTATAGTACATTATTTATTAATACAATGAATGTTGAAGCAGTGAATTTTTCTCAGTATGATTTTAACAGTATCCTATATCGTGATATATGTGCTTTATTATCTTTACTTCCTAGATTCACAGTTTAACTGAGTGTCATTCAATTTACTTTGTGTGCCTCTACTTCTAAGAAGTTGTCTTTGCATTGCTTTTTCTATTTTTATTAGCAATTTCTAGTTTCAATATACTCAGCTTAGAGAGGGTGACCTTTATGATGACAACTTTAGGAAACTGTGCTTTTTAGGATATAGATGTCCATGTATATTCTAAAGAAAACAATGAGTTACATATGTGTGTGTGTGTGTGTGTGTGTGTGTGTATATATATATATAAAATATAGAGAATATATATATATAAAATATATATATAAAATATATATATAAAATATATAAAATATATATATAAAATATAGAGAAATATGCATGAGAATCTCCCAAAAGCAAAATATCTGGGTACGTGTGCTTCTGTACGCACGCAAATGCTCCAGGGTTGATTAAATTGAAAGGGCATTGTCTGTTAGCAGTTCAGTCTGGAATATAGATATATATGATAAACTTATTTACCCTCCTTAACCATATTCATTTCTTTTTGTCTGTGTCTCTATTTTATCTATCGCTGGCTGAGAGATAGGTCTATGTCTATTTCTTTATATTCTTTCTTTTATTTCTGCTTTATGTAGTGTGACGGCATTTTAGTAGCTATATAAAGACTCATGACACTTCTCTGTTCCTTGTGGATTACATCTTTTTTTACTTTTCATCAGAAGGTCCCCAGTTCATTTCCTTTAAAGTTATACCTTGCATTCAGTCTTGTCTGAAGCTAACTTCGCAATCCCTGATTATCTCTGCATACATTTAGCTTTTATCTTCTTAATGTCAAGTCTTGTGGATACGGGGCAGTTCACGCTTGTCGTAGTAATCATGACCCCTCGATTCTCCACATTACCACACAAAGATGTACAGGTATATCTGATTTTAGCAGCTCTTCAGGTATTTGACAATAAACAAATGAGTTTATAATGTTAGAAAAGAAAATGAAAAACAAATGCTGGAGAGGGGAGCTATCACTGTCCTGGGAAAAGCAAAACATAAAACTCAACATTGTATGCTCTCACCAACATTTCTCAATTCCTAGTCTCAGTTCCCTCCTGATAAAACCCCTTTTCCCATACCTGCTTCCTACCTCGGGCTTTCATACTACTTATCCCCACCACCCTTCTGAGAAACCCCACACTCCTGTGCCTTTCATTTTTCTCTTCCCTAAGCAATCTGATCCACTCTCCCCATGCTCTTTGCCATCTACATGTTTACGGTCCCCAAATGCATCTCTTCCGACCTTATGTAACCTCTGAGCTCTAGACTCACACATGTAAGCTCTTATTTCCCAGTCCTCAAATCTGTTCCCCCTCTTTCTTCCTCCTCTGAGGAACCGGCCTAGGTACTCACCCACACCAGAAACATAAGACTCACCCCCTGTCCTCCTCCTCCTCCCTCACCCCTCACTTCTGAATCACCAAATCCACAACAGCTGACTCCTAGGTAGCTCGATACCCAAACACCTCATCCCTTTGCTGCTGTCATTCCCTTTGGGAAATCCTTATTCTTTTCTCAGGCAGTTAAAGGGATTTTTTTTTAAATTAGAGATTTTATTTATTTATTTGACAGAGAGAGAGCACAAGCAGGGGGAGAAGCAGGTGAAGGGAAAGGGAGAAGCAGGCTCTCTGCTCTGCAGGGCTCTATCCCAGCACTCTGGGATCATGACCTAAACCAAAGGCAGGTGCCCCTAAAAGGACGTTTTACGTGCAAATTCTGTCATGTATACTCACCTACTCATCTACCCACATACACTCTTAAAATTATTCCATGGCTCTGGATCAAATAACATGGTTCCCTGATTTCTGGTTAACTCCAATGGTTTCACCTGATACACTCTCCATTTTATGCAGTTACACTGGATATTTCTGTGTATCTGGAATAAAGGAAGTTCTCTTTTCCCTCAGGAAAAATGCTGCAATGTTCTCTTCCTTTCTCCCCAGCCTCTGCCCTTCACTCCTTGAAACATGAGTAAAATTTCATTTTTCCAAGGAAGTCTTCATAGACCAAATTGGATCACTGTGCGTCTTTCTCACCTTTTAAGCTCCAAGAAGGCAGAGAGAAACCCTATCCTGCACATGACTACATTCCCAGCACCAGTCATATTTCCTGAGATGTTATATGTCATAATAAATACTAAGTACATAGATGGTGTACGTATTTACTTCTGTATTCTTTTTATTTTAAAAATTGATTTTTAAGAGGCGCCTGGGTGGTTCAGTTGGTTAAGCGTCTGCTTTCGGCTCGGGTCATGATCTCAGGGTCCTGGGATCCGAGTCCCACATCGGGCTCCCTGCTCAGCAGGGAGTCTGCTTCTCGCTCTGCCTGCTGCCCTTTCTCTCTCTCTCTCTCTGACAAATAAATAAATAAAATCTTTTTAAAAATTAATTTTAAAATAAAAGGTTATACACAGAGAGCCCATTCGATCACATGATAATAATCTCATCTACTTTAAACAGGAAAATCACTGCAGATGTCAGAAGTACTTATAATTACAAGTTCCTTTTTCCTTGGTTCCTTCTTTTCTATCAAACAATCTGATAAATTCCTAGGATGTTACCAAGGTTGTGTCATGTTGCCTAACGATCTCTAATAATTGCAAATTTAGGCATGTTTCTGGTTGACATGCTTTGGGTCTTATTATAAGAGATCTGCACACTTGACAGCTATATAAAATTAATCAAACATATTTTTAAATAGACACTTTAATGACAAATAGCTTTTGCAAAGAGACAGACGTATACTTTGAACTTTTTAATGGGTATAGAAATGTAATAGCAATATTTCCACCTATTTTTTTTTTATCTTAAAGTAAAAAAGAAGTTAGCTGAAATTTAGATGATGTGTAAAAGAGCAAACTCTGCTGATGGACTTTTTTTTAATTCTTATTAAGTGAAGGAAGTGCACAGAAATGTGAAATGAGCTTATTTATAGAAATGTCAAAAATAACTTTCAACACATGCTGAAAACCCTTTTCTTTGCAACTACTTGAGCTGGCTTTTTACCGTGGTTTGACACTTTCCCCTGAAGCTTTCTCTATTTTAGATATAAAGAGAGTAGAACAGAATTGGATATTCTTTTTAAAAAATAGATAATATATAGTTTTTGTCACCGGCCATGTCTGTGGACTTAATTTAAAGGCTGACTATTTTTCAAATAGTTCCCAAGCCTCCAGAACACTAGGAAGGTGAATTGAGAGTGTCTATGTAAAATAATATTGCCAAACGCTAACACTCATCTCAGCTAGTAATGGCATCTAAAATCACTAACAAAAACTAAGTTATTTGTGAAGTATTAGCACTTTATAATTTGTTCGGTTTGAAAGTTCTAGGAGACTAGGCTGCCATCTTCACCTCACCAAAAATCCTTTACTGAGGGGCTGCCCGGGTGGCTCAGTGGGTTAAGCCTCTGCCTTCGGCTCAGGTCATAATCTCAGGGTCCTGGGATGGAGTCCCACATCAGGCTCTCTGCTAGGCAGTTAGCCTGCTTTCTCCTCTCTCTCTCTCTCTCTCTCTCTCTCTCCTTGTGATCTCTCTATGTCAAATAAATAAAATCTTTTTAAAAAAATCCTTTACTGACAATAGCTGTGGCTTTCAAATGATTCTCTCAATTTTAGCATTCTACAAACATGCTCTAGCAGTTGGCACAAGTAAAGAGAGGGTTAGGAGTTCGTGAATTTCGGGGGCCACATTAAGCCTATATAACATCTCCCCCCATAGAAATAATTGGATATACAAATCTGATGTCTGGAGGAAAGGTCTGAGCTGGAAATATTAGAAGTCCAAAAACAATTCAGGACTCATACATATGTAGATAATATTAAAAGCCAAGAAATTGGGTGATATCAAAAAAAAAAGAAAGAAAGAAAAAGGAGAGAAAGAGAAAGAGAGAGATCTGAAGATTATAGCCCTGGGCACTACGGTATAGAGTAAGGAAATTAACTGAAACTCGTGAGATTAAGAAAGAATGGTCAAAGGGTACATGCAAATAGAGAACCGGCCCTGGTTAGGAGCATGCAGTGGACATCTGTAGAGCCAGGACAGAGGGAGAAGATATGATACAGGCAGGTGAGTTGTGGTGCTGGTGAAAACTTGGGAATTTCTCTTCTGAATACTTCTATTTTCTCAGTGAAGGATGAAACAAGGTCTTTAGCTGAGAGTAGAATGTAGAAAAAGATTCTGGGGGATTTGAGGAGAGAAGAGAATGAAAGAAAATAGGTGTTTTAGGCAGCAGGGGACTGAAGAGATCAAGGAAAAACAGTCTGACAGGTAGGCAGCCCTAAGGGCCCACAGGAGACCACCATCATGGATTTAAAGGAAGACCATTAGAAGGGCAGCAGGTTTTCTGCAGCTGGGTTCCACCCTGTGCTGGGGTTATGTAGTCCATAGTGACTTGGGGTTGACCAGGTTGAGGAAGAGAGTCAAGGAGAGAGCATGTACTCAAGGGAGTGACTACAATGTTTGCATAAGATGAGTGAGTATGCACCTCAAAGGGGGTGAGAGACGGTGAAGAGGCAGATGACTGATGGATGTAAGGCATGAGTGAAGGGGTGTTACGGATGGGGCCCTAGAGACAAGTGAGAAAGATAGTAGGTGACAGAGGAGGAGTGGCATGTTTAAAGAGAGGAATGAGGGGGATTCCTACTATTAGTACTGACAAGGCTAGCAAATGGCCATGGAAAGGACTGGCTTGTCTACAGTACGAAAGAAGAGGAGGAGGGGCGCCTGGGCGGCTCAGTGGGTTAAAGCCTCTGCCTTCTGCTCAGGTCATGATCCCAGACTTGGGCTCTCAGCTCAGCGGGAAGCCTGCTTCCTCCTCTCTCTCTCTCTCTCTCTCTCTCTGCCTGCTTCTCTGACTACTTGTGATCTCTGTCTGTCAAATAAATAAATAAAATCTTTTTTTTTTTAAGATTTTTTATTTATTTATTTGACAGAGAGAAATCACAATTAGGCAGAGAGGCCGGCAGAGAGAGAGAGAGGAGGAAGCAGGCTCCCCGCTGAGCAGAGAGCCCGATGCGGGACTCGATCCCAGGACCCGGAGATCATGACCCGAGCCGAAGGCAGCGGCTTAACCCACTGAGCCACCCAGGCGCCCCTAAATAAATAAAATCTTAAAAAAAAAAAAAAAAGGAAGAAGAAGAAGAAGAGGAGGAGGAAAGGAATCCAGGAACTGAGAAAGATGAAGAAAAGTTGCTGTTCTGTGCTGTAGGTGGTCGTGGGAATTAGTGGGACGATGTGAAAGATCAGAATACTGTAGAAGTCATTGGAGAAGAGAAGATTCCCTCATTGATTTAGAGAAAATGAATCACTCTGGCTGTTTGTGGAGATGTGTACTAGGGTGAAGAGGAGATGGGTTGAAAAGGCAAGGAGAATACTGCAACCGCCCACAGAGACTATGAGAATCAAGCTAAGGTGGTTTCCATGAAAGTGATGACAAGTATCAGATTTGAATATTACGCCACATACAGTCCATTTGCCTTTACTGATGGACTTCCATTGTTTGCCTCTTTTTTTTTTAAGATTTTATTTATTTTTTTGACAGACGGAGGTCATAAGTAGGCAGAGAGGCAGGCAGAGAGAGGAGGAAGCAGGCCCCCTGCTGAGCACAGAGCCCGACTCAGGGCTCGATCCCAGGACCCTGAGATCATGACCCCAGCCGAAAGCAGAGGCTTAACCCTCTGAGCCACCCAGGTGCCCCTCTTTGACTCTCTTTAATGACTGATTTGTTTGAAGTGCCTCGACTGCTTCTACCCTAACAGCAGGCTGTAAGGGGAGAGTACTACTTAGAAACTACTACTTAGTCCCCTGGTTTCCTCCCTGATCAACTGTTGCATCCATCCACCAGAACCTCCTCTAAAGTATCCCCCCTCCCAGGACCCTCTCTTCCTAGGTTCCAGGAACTGTTCCTTCCTTGCCCCTTCAATTCTGGGGTTGGTGGGGGGCCTGAGTAGCTCAGTCATTTAGCGTCTGCCTCTGGCTCATGATCCCAGGTCATGATCCCAGGGTCCTGGGATCGAGCCCCACGTAGGGCTCCCTGCTCAGCAGGAAGCCTGCTTCTCCCTCTCCTGCTCCCCCTGCTTGTACTCCCTCTCTCACTGTTTTTCTGTCTGTCAAATAAATAAATAATATCTTTTTAAAAATAATTCTGGGCACTTCACTATTTCTTGTGGTTCCCAAGCAACCTACTTACACCCTTGTTTAAAAAAAAAAAAAAAGTCCTTTTATTAGGGGCTCTTAGGTGTCTCAGTTGGTTAAGTATCTGCTGCTTGATTCCAGCTCAGGTCATGACCTCCAGGTTGTGAGACTGTGAGACAGGTTCCCATGCTGGGCACGGAGCCTGCATAAGATTCTCTTTTCCTCTCCCTCTTCCCCCTCCCCACCCCAAATACTACTACTAATTGAAGTCCTTATATTAAACACTCCCTCAAAGCATTCTGATCTGAATGTCCTGTCCTTCTAAGACTTCTAAGACTACAACCAGCAAACATATTTAGCACAGAGAACCAAAACTATTTAGTGATAGATGTGTAGGGAGTGTGAAAGAAGAAGTCAAGCAAATACATCAACAACATGCAACCTCACCTTCCTTTTCACAAAGGGCAGACGATCATATAACGGTAACTGTTAAATTATTTGATACAGTATTTAAAATTATACATATGTGTGTATATATACATATACATATATATATACATATATACACATATAATTTTTAATATTTTTGATCATTAGACTTTCATACAGTAGTAAAACAATCGAAGTTCATAGACTGGAAGCAAAAAAAAAAAAAATACAGGATCCCCCAAAATGGTACAAAGTATCATTGAGGCAACATTTCTGTGACTATTAGCCCAATTAGCTGGAGAATTAAGGTATGAAAATAAACTCAGCTCTCCAAAAGTTATCATCACACCAGAGCTTTTAGTAACACTTGCAAAGGATGGCATTACACTACATGGAAACACGTTAGTAAAAGTTAAGGGATGATCAGGTTAACCATAAGTAGAGTTAAGGATTAAACCGGGAAATCTTTAGAAGAATGTGATGTGATCTAATTTTTGGAAAAGGCGAACAGTATAAAATGGCCGCAATGAAAGAGAGACAGTAGTGTATCTATGAACATAAAAATTAATGGTGATTCCTAGAAGGCTCCATAAACCTCCCAAGTAAAACCAAATAATGGTAAGAAGAGGAAACCCATGAACATCTAATATACCATATACATCCAGGAGGCCTGAGTTCTGTTTCCCATCCAACTAGAATCCTGTAACTTTCCAAATGTATAATTTAATACCTCTAACCCTTCAGTGCCTCCTTATTAATGTTCATGTTATTTAATTCAGAACAATTTTGAAAGACTAGAGGATAGAGTGCTTCTATAGTACTGAGAAAGTTCACGTAAGTCAGAATATGTCTTAAATGTGTTATGATTATTACTAAAATTATTTCTACATAGTTTGCATTGATATGTCTTTTTAGTGTGTAATAATTTCTTGGGACACTTCTCTGTTCGGCACCCTGTGTTGATAGCTTGGTGATATCACTGACCAATCAAAAACTTGAATCTTACATTCTTGGTACTAAAGATTCATCCCCTTCTATCCCCCTAATACATTTCCATGGATCACAGAGGAAAAACTGACTGTGGCCATGAGGCAGAAAAGGGATTTTGAAAAGGATGGTGGGTAGCCCACATGACTGTTAAGGGGGCAGGAGAATCCAATTCCTAGCTAAGCCTCCAGGAATCATGGCTACAGCCCTACTACAGAATTGGCTCCACTGCCACTGTCTCTCCCTGGATTCCAGATGCTACTCTGCACTACTGACTGGAACTAGAATTTATTATAAACACAACTGTTAACAGCATCAATGCCTGTGCCAGGAATTTGACCTTAAATCCACAGTCTCTCTAAAAATGGTGTCCCTCTCCCCACTCACACAAAATATATTCTGTATGGAGATCAAGTTGTTCATTTCCAAATAGAAAAGTACATCAGTGTATTAGTCTGTTCAGTCTGCCATATAGCAGACCATGGTACAGCAAAATACCACCAATGTTGAGGATTAAACACCAGAAGTATATTTTCTCATTGTTCTAGAAACTGGGAAGATGAAAATTTTGCCAGGGCTCAGTTTCTGGTGCGAGATCTCTTCTGGCTTCTTGTATATGGCTTCTTTTCACTGCGTGTTCACATGGCCCTTCCACACACTTGCAGAGGGTCGGAGGGAAAGGGACTGAGAGAGATGAAGGGGCAATGGGAGAAAGGACACTTAGTTTAGTGAAAAATGCAGGTATTTTCTCCCTAGGTTTTTTGCCAAAAATTTTATAAAGAATCTTGTAAGTAGTGTCAAATGGCATGATGTAATGAGGTCCCTTTGTATTCCATATAAAATCTTTCTTCAAGTGATTTTTCTTCTTTTTTTTTTTTTAAGATTTTGTTTATTTATTTGACAGAGATCACAAGTAGGCAGAGAAGCAGGCAGAGAGAGGAGGAAGCAGGCTCCCTGCTGAGGAGAGAACCCAATGTGGGGCTTGAACCCAGAACCCTGGGATCATGACCTGAGCTGAAGGCAGAGCCTTTAACCCACTGAGCCACCCAGGTGCCCCTGCAATGTTAAAAAACACAGAACTCAGAGCTCAGTTTTAATTTGTCCATTTTCCAAGTTCCAGATGAAAGAAATTCATCAGTGCAAGAAGGAAATTTTAAATTATCACCAGAACACATCTATGTGTCTAGAAATTGGTAAGTTTCAGCAGGAAATAATTTATACAAAGGCAAAGTGAAAACACTAACGCCATTCATGAACTGTGTCATTCATGAAAAGTGTCAGTGGATACCACCTGCAGTAAATGGGGCTCACACAGTGTTCAAGGGGTCATACCTCAGCCATCTCACTGGATCACTGCGATCCACTCTCTCCCATAAATGAGCCAGTAACAAGCCACTGGACATCTGAAAAGACCCAGGAGTTCAAGCAGTGTGGAGAGCAACGGCATCTTGTAAAAGAGACCCTGTGGGAAACTGAAACACCTACCTTGTGCTTTCACACCGTAGATAGCTGGCAAGTGTCAGCCTATAATTCAATTTACAAATATCACAGTGCGTGTCATTTGCCTAATTTTCGGTGCCCAGCATATTTCAAACATGAAATCAAAACATGTTGATTCTGGGGCATCTAGGTGGCTCACTCCGTTAAGCGTCTGCCTTCAGCTCAGGTCATGATCCGGGAGCCCCAGGATCGAGTCCTGTGTTAGCCTCTCTGCTCAGCAAGGAGTCTGCTTTTCCCTCTCCTTCTGTCCCTCCCCCTGCTCCTTCTGTCTCCACCCCTTCTCAAAATAAATAAATAGAATATTTTTAAAAGAAAACGTTGATTCTGTTTTTCCCAGTATGCCCCCAGAGGCAAAACAAAACCATCCTAATTTAGTCAAGGCCACCTTTAACCTTTCTACTTCAGATCACAGCAGGAAATAAAAGTAATAGCTGAGCTTTTCTACCCTTGTGGCATAATGAAAATCGTGAAACCATTTCAATCTCCTTTTTATCAGTTATATTGGTAACCTCTATTAACTTTTCCCACTTCCTTTAATCTGCCCTTCTAGTCTCCACTCTACCTGTCCTTCATAGAGGAGTTACACAGCCTCAGGGGCACGTACCTGGGAGCAAATAAAAATGTTTGCCTACACAGAGTGAGTGATGGTAAAGGACTAAAGGTTGTCACTGGGAAGTCACTTTGCATTCTTTGGGACTTGAGCTTCTCTACCACCAGGTATCTAAGTAATGAGACTGCATTTTACTAATGAACTTAATCTAACTCTTAAATCTTTCCCAGGTGGGTTTTAGCGGTTGACTCTAGAGTTTGGTGGTTGGTGGTTTTGTTGTTAAATCTCTGGGCTAAGTCTTTGCTACTTAAAGTGTGGCCCAAGAACTAGAAGCACTGACATGAGCTTGTTGCCGGAAGGATGTGAGGTCACAGTGGAGACTAATAAATCAGAATCTGTTTTTAAATAAGATTCTCAGGTGATTCTGTGTTTGTTCTTTATAATCTGAGGAGTACTAGGCCAGTAGACCTGCGCACAAAGCTTAGAGAGCACTGATCGTGGATCATGCAACATTAGCTGAGGCTACAATCTTGGTTGAGACCAACTGGGTTAATAGAAGAGTAAACTGTCAAATTAAAACAACTCACATAGTTAATCCATCAGGCAATAAAAGACCACATTTAGCATTAGGAACAAGCACTCTGTTTTCAATTTGAGTAATTCTGTTTTGGACTTTACTTAGCTAAAATTAAGTAAGTAACACCTAGGTCTCTACCTTACCTTATAAAACACAGACTGAGAGATAAGGATTGGGCTAGTTATAAAACACATTATACCTATTCCCATTGGCCAGTAATTACTGACTGTCTATTGTGTTCAAGGCATTAGGCTTGTCCGGGTGATACTCCAACTGCAAAAAGCTTCTGAAATGCCATGCGCCAGGAACTCACCAGCACTTGGACTCAACTATGTCTATTCAACACTAAAGAGCTGATCTAAAACTAAAAACGAAATTAAAAAGTTTAACTATCTTGGAGCTCCTGGGTGGCTCAGCGGGTTAAGCCTCGGTCTTCAGCTCAGGTCATGGTCTCAGGGTCCTAGGTTGGAGCCCCACATCAGGCTCTCTGTGCAGCGGGAAGCCTGCTTCCCCGCCCTACCCACCCCCGCTTGCTTCTCTGCCTACTTGTGATCTCTGTCAAATAAATAAATAAAATCTTAAAAAAAAAAAAAGAAAAATATATCATTAAAAAAAAAGTATAACTATCTTGCCTGTCTTTAAGAAGTCATGTAGATGGTTGGGATTATTCCAGTGCTGATTATCTAGATAAAAAACAAATAAAAACCAAGATGGAAAGATGATAGCACTGAAGTGCTCCCATGTGAGGTGTAACCTATTGAAAAGTTAAAAAAAAAAAAGTTAAAAGTTGATTCTGAAAATAAATAAATAAATTTAATTAAAAAAAGTTGAAAAAAAGGCTATTTTCTGTTAGATACACTTGAGCACTACTTGAATAGAATAATAAAATTTATTTATCCCTTCTCTTTATAAGGGCACATTGTAGATCAATATTCTGAATTGTTCACTGTTCAATAAAATCAAGGAGCAAGAAGCACAATTCTGACACAAGCACTTGCAAATTTGTTACATCTGTAACAAATTTAACAGTATGACTCATCAACTAAGTTCTTCCCTTAGCAATCACTGGAGATATAACTGTGTAAGCCTGGGTTCTCAGAAAGAAAAGCCTGTCCCCACAGTTTGTGTTCCACTTTTGGACTGGGATATGCACTACTGAATGGGGACGGAGTGAAAGAAGAGTCTGAAGAGAGGAAAGAGAATAAGGAGCCACTACTGAGTTGACTGCTGTCATCAAGTTCAAGAGATTTCTTAGTCTGGTGAGACCAGCTTCCAAATGCTCATAGGAAATTCTGCATCTCAGATACCACCTTTCACCCATTAGAATAACAAAAGTTAACAAGATCGGAAACAACAAATGGTGAGGATGGAGGGAATGCAAGCTGGTGCAGCCACTCTGGAAAATGGTATGGAGATTCCTCAGAAAAGAGTGTAGGGACATTAAAAATAGCACTAACCTATGACCCAGAAACTGCCCTACTTAAGGAGGGCACTATTGAAGGGACCACTGGGTGTTCTATGCAAACAATGAATCATGGAACGCTACATCAAAAACTAATGATGATGGGGATGCCTGGGTGGCTCAGTTGCTTAAGCAGCTGCCTTCAGCTCAGGTCATGATCCCAGGATCGAGTCCCACATGGGGCTCCTTGCTCGGCGGGGAGCCTGCTTCTCCCTCTGCCTCTGCCTGCCTCTCTGTCTGCCTGCGCTCACTCATTCTCTCTCCGTCTCTGACAAATAAATAAATAAAATCTTTAAAAAAAAAAACAACTAATGATGTACTGTATGGTGACTAACATAATAAAAAATTATAAAACTTAAAAAATAAAATAGATGGGTGTCTGGGTGACTCAGTTGCTGGGTGTCTGCCTTCGGCTCAGGTCATGATCCCAGGGTCCTGGAATTGAGCCCTGCATCAGACTCCCTAATCAGTGGGAGCCCTGTTTCTTCCTCTCCCACTCCTCCTGCTTGTGTTCCTGCTCTCTCTCTCTCTCTCTGTCAGATAAATAAATAAAAATATTTAAAAAAAAAAACCACAGAGCTACTCTATGACCAAGAAATTGCTCTCTTAGGTATTTATCCCAAAGATACAGATGTCGTGAAAAGAAAGGGCACATCCACCCCAGTGTTCATAGCAGAAATGTGTGCCAATCTGTGGAATGAGCCGAGATGCCCTTCAACAGATGAATGGATAAAGAAGATATGGTCCATATACATAAGGGATTATTACTCAGCCATCAGAAAGGATGAATATCCACCATTTGCTTTGACATGGATGGAACTAGAGGAGATTATGCTAAGTGAAATAAGTCAAGCAGAGAAAGACAATTATCATATGGGTTCAGTCATATGTCGAACATAAGGAATAGTGCAGAGGACCACAGGGGAAGGGAGAAAAAACTGAATGGAAAGAAATCAGAGAGGAAGACAAACTATGAGAGACTCTGGACTCTAGGCAACAAACGGAAGGTTACAGAACGGAGGAGGGTGGGCAGATGGGGTAGCAGAGTGAGGGGCATTAAGGAGGGCACAGGTTGTGATGAGCACTGGGTGTTCTATGCAACTAATGAATCACTGAACTCTACATCTAAAACAAATGATGTACTACTGTATGTTGGCTAACTGAACATAATAATTTTTTTAATTTAAAAATCCTTCATGTCAGGACTGTCATGTAGTGACAGCCTTTTGTCCACTTGTTCCCATCCTCCACTGGTCAAATGTTTGCCCCATGCATATTAGCCTCCCTCACCCTCCAGGCTACACTCGTGTGGAAGGAGCAGCCCCACCCCTGCATCTCATCATTCGGCAGCAACATCGGAGACCCCAGGAGAAAGACAGGTGCTGTCAGACAGTGCCTGCTTGAGGCTGATCACCTCAGGAGAAGCTGTGTCATGCCTACACAGACCTGGTCACTGTGGCTACAGATGTAGCTCAGACGGGAATTCCTTTACTTATTCATCCACTCACATTCCAGGCTCTGTTCTCAGCCTGGGGATATTAAAAGGTCTAGTTCCTGCCCTATTAAAAGGTCTAGTTCCTGCCCTAAAACAACTGCATTGTAATAGGAAAACAAATTTAAAAACAAAACTAGGGGCGCCTGGGTGGCTCAGTAGGTTAAGACTCTGCTTTGGCTCGGGTTATGATCCCAGGGTCCTGGGATCGAGCCCCGCATCGGGCTCTCTGCTCAGCAGGGAGCCTGCTTCCTCCTCTCTCTGCCTGCCTCTCTGTCTACTTGTGATCTCTTGCCTGTCAAATAAACAAACAAACAAAAAAACCTAATGTTACAGGGTGTCGAGTACTAAAATAGGAAATACAGACAAATAAAAGAAAGCTCTATGTCTGTCTGCTGGAATCAAGATATTCAATGAGCAAAAATGTAACCGAAAATGGATTAACCAGACATAGAGGTGGAGGAAGACTGTGTCGTCTGAGTTTGTGACATGGGTTGTGGCAAGTGTAGGGCAAATGAGGGGTCCATGTTGAAGCTTCATATCCAATGAGAGGAGAGGAGGAGACGAGACCAAGCAGGTTCAGAGAGACCAGATTATCACTGACATTGTGTGTCCTATGAAGGGGAAATTTATGCTAAAGGTAATGGGGAGCCATTTAAAAAAATAATAATAATTGAGCAGGGATACAGTGGATGACATGTACGTGTTAGAAAGATGATTCTTAACTGAAGTGTGAAGCACAGACTAGGAGTGAAACCAGAGTTGAAGCAGACCAGAAAAAGACTAATAAAATTCTCAGGCATCTAGTCTCCCTGCTTTATGTGATTGCTTAAGGGATTAAATGAGACTGAAGATATGGATGCCAGAAGAATCTGTGAAACATCAGACAAACTGAAAGAAAATGAGGAGGTGCTTGCCATGGTGGTTCTTTTCTGTTATCTTTTGCCCCAGGAGGATCCATACCTGTTGGTCCCTTACTTCCAGAGATTCTGACCCAGCCCACTGGTCGGGGGTGGGGGGAGGGCACATTTTGAAGAAGCTCCCCAATGACTCTGATAAAACACCCATTTACTTCGTTGAGGATCGGACATTTGTTACAAACCCTGACAGTTTTGGAGGTCTCTTCTGATGATCAACAATGATTTCTTTTAGATCATCTGATGCAGAGTTACCTAGTTATTACTGATGGACAAGATCCTTGAAATCCAACACATGTGTTCCTCAAAAGCCTGGATGCACTCAATTCAGGACTCAACAAGAAAAGAGGACAAAAGGTTTACTTGCAAAACATGCCCCTTTCCTCTGGGGTCTGGTTAGCAGTATTCTGCCCAAGATTTTCAGCAGGTGTAGCATAAAATTTTTTAGGTCTATTGAGGGATAATGTCATTTTCCTCAAACCAGATGGATTCTATTCCTGAGAGACATGTATAATTTTACTTTCTTCAAAGGTCTAGAGGAATCAAGGAGACTGGCAGGATATCAGCAATTAGTGTTCACATTTCCACTTAGGAATGTTCATACACCTGAGAGGAGTCACAGGCATATTGAGCTAGTGAGCCAGATGGACTTCTACCTGACTTGATTTCACCGGACTGCTTTCTTACTTCAGGGCCTACATTTTGATTTTCCACCTTTGTCTGGTTATGCTCCCTCAGGTGTAGGGCCTAAACAAGAAAGCATCAGTTTCCAAATGGCAACTTGGCAATTCAAACTTAAGTAAAGCAAAATGTGGAAATACACACAAACATTTTTTTTTAGTTTTTTATTTATAAAGATTCAGAATAAGGGCTATATTCAAATCTATAGGATCTGTCAATTTCAGCAAACACACCAGAAAATGTAACTTTCACAAACATAGGATAACATATGGTGCAGCTCCATAATAATTTCAAGTCCTTGGTTTTCATAAATCTTCATCAAATTATGCATATCTCTTGGGAAGCTGGAGATTTGTACAAGGCTCTGGGCTAAGCAGTAGCTCTATTTCAGAACCCCTGTAACTGGAACTCAGTAGAAAGGTATGAGCTGAGGTTGACTTCTGAACAAATTTTATATATCCAAAGTAACTTCCATATCTCTCACAATCATGACCATCTGCAAAAGCCACTACTAGTCAAGACTGAATAAAAATTTCTATTGGAATAGTTCTGAAATACACCTACTTTTATATTCCTATTTATTATCTACTTTTACAAGAAATTTCAATTAAACAAGAAAACCACTGTCGTAACCAGAAAAATATATAATTGGAAAATATGAGACTGAAAGTTAGACTATATGGTTCCAGCCTTGGTTTTTAAGCATCTGAGGAAAGAAATGTGTTCCGGCTGTGCTGAGGAGAGTTCTGTCATATCTAGGCAATCTTCACAGGTAAGAATTTCAGCCTAAAGCAGAAAAACATTAAATCTCATGTTTTACATTTCCTCTACATTAACTTAATTTTGGCCTTAACCTCTTCTCTTACTGGACTGGTAGAACACAATCTCAGACTGTCCTGGGTACCCTAAATTATGCCACAGTTGCTAGATCTGGAACAGCAGTTCCAAGAAGTGTTATTGGTGGCTGTCCAGACTAGCCCTATTCTGAGAAATTACCCCTATTTGTATGAACCATTCAGTTCTGGATATCTCCTATTCTGATCCACTCTTTTTTCCTTTCAAGATTTATTCATTTGAAGGGAAAGACAGAGAGAGGGAGCAGTGGGGAGGGTTAGGAGGAGAAGGAGAGAGTCTCAGGCAGACTCCCTGCTCAATGTCAGGACCATGAGATTATGACCTCAGCCAAAATCAAGAGTCAGACATTCAACTGACTGAGCCATCCAGGCACCTCTATTCTGACCCACTCTTGAGACAAAGCTTTTTTTTTTTTTTTAAATTAAATTATTTAATTTAAAAAAATAAAAAGCTGGTTGTGAACTTACCCCCTGTGTAGTCTCCCTGGGGCTATGGGCTATCCTTATGTCCCATGATTTCACACAGTGTTCTCTCAGCCTGTGAAAATCTCCTTCAAAGCTGATATCCACAAAACTGCAAATTTAATTTCTTGGAACTGCTCACATGTTGCTCTTGAATTTCCATTTTGGTTAAAAAGGAAAAATTGTTAAACTCATTAATAGGAGTTCAGTTTTATTCTTTCTACACCTATTGACTAAAATGTTCATTCATTCAAAATTCACATTTTCAGGGTACCTGGGTGGCTCAGTGGGTTAAAGCATCTGCCTTCAGCTCAGATCATGGACCTGGGGTCCTGGGACGAACTCCCAGCATCCGGCTCCCTCTCAGCGGGAAGCCTGCTTTTCCCTCTCCCGCTCTCCCTGCTTGTGCTTTCTCTCTCTCTCTCTGTCAGATAAATAAATATTTTTTTTAATTCACATTTTCATCAGAGTCATCTTTACTTTCTCAAGGACCATCCTCTGCCCCCTTTTCCTTTCCACTGTGGCAATAAGAGCCTTCTCTCTAACCTGGTTTCCAAATGTGGCTTTTCTGTGCCAACTCTAGGCCTCTATCAAACTACTAGTTTTCTGGAAACTTCTACAACCCCTTGGAGGCTTGGCCATTCTGACTGTGTCCTTCATACCTTGCTGGAGAGAACAGAGCTCTACTAAGCTGCTTTCAAGTCCAAACATATAGGCATCTTCTTGAACCAGAAACCAGATTACCATAAAGGAAAACATTTCTGGAAGGATTTTAAAACTATTATCTCTGTTAGAGTAATATCTGAAAATGTCACCCAGCCATCTACTTATTTGAACCTCTGTCTCTTCCTCTCTACAAGGAAAAGATCATGTACATCTACTCTGAGCTCTCCCCTTCATTTCTAACATCCTCTATCCATAAATTCTGCGAGGGCTTGGGAGGAAGTCAAACAAGTGGATATGTCAAGAAAAGGCCCATATGGAAATAGACAATGGGTAGAAACAGGGAACAGCAATTGGTTTCAGAGACAATGAAAACTAACAAAAGATACCTGCAGAAAAGTTGGCAGGGAAGGTACCAGTGAAACACTATGCACAGATACTACCTTGAAACCTACTAAGATTAACTATTGGATCAAGGGATCCTGTTAGATAGCAGTAGGAGCTCAAATACCAGGCCAAGGTTTAGATACATTATTTCAATAACTGGGAAAGTAACAGGGGAAATGGAACAGAGAAAGGCAGAGTGCCCATCTTACAAAGAGCAGAGTAAGTGACAGGTCACAAAGTCACTAGTTAGATACAGTAAACAAGACAGAAGGAAAGCTTTCAAAACTGGGACACATGACCAGAGCTAGAGTAAAAGAGCGAGACTAACCAGAATCTGAATCCCAGAAGGTTAGGTTAAATCTCCTTAAATCCCTCCTGCTTAGGAATTAGTTCAAGAGACTCTGACAGACTGCAATCAGGAAGCAAGGTCAAGTAACCCAGCTGTGAGAAGAACAAGCTTGCAGAGTCTAGAAAACAGGCAGAATAAGACTTAATTTGAAATATATTCAGAGGATTCCATTATTAACTCCAACACACAAGATTATTAAAGACCTGCAGATTTCTTAAAACTGAGAAATACTTGTCAAGGCATCTACAAGACTATATTGTTTTATATCACAATTATAACTCACATATATATAGAATTAATTGTGTAAATTTGTTGAAAAATTTCCTCCTCTATATTATACTTTTATTTTGTAACCTTTTTAAATTACAATGTAACATACATATGGAAACAGGCATGAATTATAAATGAGTTATTGCAACATAAACATTTCTATGTAACTCTTACCCAGATCAAGAATAGAACACGCCCAGCAAATCTCCTCATGCATTATCCTAATCATTTCTCTCTCTCTCTCTCTTTTTTTTTTATTTTAGCAAGTTAACATACAGGGCAATATTGGTTTCTGGAGTAGAATTCAGTGATTCATCAATTACATATAACACACAATGCTCCTCCTAACCAGTGCCCTCCTTAATCCTCATCCCCCATCTAGCCCATCCCCCCACCCACTTCCCACCACCAACCCCTTTAAGAGTCTCTCTCTCTCTCTCTCTCTCTCTCTTTTTTTTTTTAAAGATTTTACTTATTTATTTATTTGACAGAGAGAGATCACAAGTAGGCAGAGAGGCAGGCAGAGAGAGAGGAGGAAGCAGGCCTCCTACTGGGCAGAGAGCCCAATGCAGGCCTTGATCCCAGGACCCTGAGACCATGACCTGAGCTAAAGGCAGAGGCTTAACCCACTGGGTCACCCAGGCACCCTCTTTAAGAGTCTCTTATGGCTGTTTCCTCACTCCTTCTTTTTTCTTTTCCCCTTTCTTGTATGTTCATCTGCCTTCTCTCTTAAATTCCACATATGAATGAGATCATATCATATTTGTTTTTCTCTGACTTATTTCACTTAGCATAATACACTCTAGCTCCAACCATATCATTGCAAATGACAAGATTTCGTTCTTTTGGTTAGTGAGTAATATTCCATCCCAATCACCTTAAATATATTTTTTAAAAAAGTGCTTTGGGAAACAGACTTCTTCCTTTTAAGAACAGAAGCAGATTTGAAACTGCTCGAAGGTGCCAACATCAGTGAAGAAACTGAGATGTTATACCACATCCAGCCTTCCAAGGGTAAGGAGGCAGAGAGCAGAGTCTATTGAGGTGGAATTATGATAATCTCTGGACAGAAAAGTGCCATTCAGTCATACTTTCTCTTTTGTTTATAACATGCAGAACAGAGAGGAGAGTGTTGTTTAGAAATAGGTTTGCTTAAAATGTATATTGTAAGCTCTAGAACCATTAAATTTTTTTGAAAGAAGTATAACTGACACACTAAAAGAGAACAGACATAAAATGAAATCATATAAAATGCTCAGCTAAAACCAGAGAAGTCAGGAGGAAAACAGAAACAAATGACAGAAGCAACAAATACAAAACAGTTATGATAGATATTAATCCAACTGTATCAATAACCACTTTAAATATAGTCTAAACACACCAATTAAAAGAGATTGTTGGACTGAATTTTTTTTTAAAGATCAATATGTTGTCTATGAGAAACCTATTTTCATATAGCGATTCAAAGACACTAGATGCAAAACGTTGGACAAAAACTTACGATGAAAATACAAATCAAAAGATGAATGATTTCAGACCAAGCGTATTTTAGAACAAGGAAAAATATCAGAGATAAAGAGGGGTATTATATAATGAAGAGGTCAATTCTCCAAGCAGACGTAACAAACATAAATGGGAATCTTCATAACAATCAAGCAAGACACAACTAATGGAACTGTAGGAGAAACGGGAAAATCTATTACAGTTGAAGACTTCAATACCCCTGTATCAATCAGTAATTGAAAGATCAATTAGATAAGAGATGAGTGTAGTCTGGAAGACTAAGAAGAAAACGAAAGAAACTGTAGAAGCACTATATTCCCGATGATAAACTTGCTTCCCATGGAGGTATCAGTTAGCAATTCTGAAACCACTACACACATACACTTGAATTAAATAATTAAGCTAATGGATGCAGATAGAATCAGATTGATCAATACTGGATTACGGATTACATATAAGCAAGGAGGGAAGGCAAGAAGAACCCACATGTTAATGGATTAGAGGATTAGAGATTGAGACATCAATATGAATTTTAGTTTAACACAGCTACAGATGGCTACATATAAAGATATTTATAGATATGTGCATACATACTAGTTACATTACTTACATTTCCTTTCCCTTTCAGCTAGAGAGCCTAGAAACAATGACCCCCTGGGAGCACCAAGAACACCTAGAGTCCAGATCTCAATTACTTTTTTTTAAAGATTTTATTTATTTATTTGACACAGAGAACGAGATCACAAGTAGGCAGAGAAGCAGGCAGAGGGAGAGAAGCAGGCTGAGATCATGACCTAAGCTGAAAGCAGAGGCTTTAACCAACTGAGCCACCCAAGTGCCCCCAGATCTCGATTTCTAATGCCATCTCCAAAAGAAAAGAAACCAGGACTCTTTGAAGAAGTAGCTGATTCCAGCCCTGGAGCAGAAAATATACAAAATGAGCCTGGAGCATCTTGGAGTGCCAGAATGTAAAGAAGTGTTGAATAAAACACAGACATGCACACACAAACACAGTGATGGGAATTATGTCAAAAGGACATAAGAGCCAACTGAAAGAGTTCAAAATTGCTAAAGCAGAACAATTTGAGCACCAACGTATTAACTAAGGAAATAAGGTAGTACTGGTCCTAAGTACCCCTCAGTCTGTACTGATGTAAAGAAATGACTGAGTACATAAATGGAGAACAACAGACAAATCTTCCATGTAGAGAAATTTTACATAATTTATGCCCATACATACCATTCTTTGAAAATATGAAGCATAACTGTCCATTCCTTCAGCATGGATTCTGTACAGTGAGTGGCTTCCTCAGAGTACAGGAGAGAGTGGGGGAGAATAACTCTACAGTCGAGGCACTTGTGAAACAAGACCTCAAGCCGGCTTGATCAAGGCTAACATCAGCAGTCATATATAAGCCAATAGTATGTTCCCTTGATATGATGTGATGAGAATGTAACTTGACCTCTGTGATTATTCCTCCTCAAACCTCACAACCCCAATCTAATCATGAGAAAAATATCAAATTCCAACTGAGGGACATGCTACAAACTGACTGCTTCTCAAAACCCAGGGACATCAAAACTAAGGAAACTCTGAAAACTAGGACAAGCCAGGTAGAGCCTGAGGAGATATGACAATTAAACAGAATATGGTTTTCTGGATGGGTTCCTGGAAACAGAAAATTAGGTAAAAATTGAGGAAATCAGAATAAAATATGGACTCCAGATAATAAGGCATCAACATTGGTTCATTAACTGTAACAAATGTACCGTATGAATGTAAGATATAAATATTAAGGAAACTGGTTGTGGAGTATATGGGGACTCAATACTATCAGAATCTTTCTACATCTCTAGACTACTCACAAATGAAAAGTTTATTTCAACAACTTTAAACCTCTTTATTTAGTGATAAGGAAAAGCTTTCTTGGACTAAAATGAAAGTCCTAATTCCCACCTCTTCTAGCTATCAACATTTCAGAAAGCCTCATCACCTGATCTTAGTCTGGACAGTAGGTTACAGACTCCACTGGACTGCTGGGAAGTCCACGTCATAAGAGCAGAGGGGATAAGCAGGATGATGTAACCTGCATGGCTTATAGGACCAAAGGACTACATGGTCATTGGAATCCCATGCCAAAATCAATTACCTGTCATAGTGTGGCTGCTTCAAAAGTGCTGGCTAGAGGGAATACAAATACATTTATTCACTCCATCATTCCGACAATCCAGGAAAAACATTAAATTCATTGTTAAGAAGTGGCAATCAGCTCCCCCCAGCATAAAGCTGGAAATTAATCTTAATGTGTAATTAAACAGACTACCGATCATAAAGAGGAAAAAAGTGTGTGTTTGTGCCTCTTAAGAGTAAACCTAGGTGGTGAATATTGATTAAACTATTAGCTTAGCAGAGGGAGTCAGTTAATGGAGTCAATTAGCTGGCACATTAGTGTCATTAGAATTAACGGACAAGACATCGTAGAGGATTTCTCCACATCCTGTCTTGGCAGACATCAGTCTTGGGTTTACTCCTGGACATAGTTGTAGCTATGTTTGTTCTTAACAAATAGGTATAAGCAGGAATATAAATGTTTCTGATTCTTAGGCCTAGGTTTTTCTGCACTCACTGGGCAATCATGGGCAAGGAGGCTGGAGGCCTTATAACGTTCATAGAAAGGAAAAGTTTAAGGTTTCTACTTAAATATGATGAAAGAAAGCAAGGTTTGGATAAAAAAATAACTCAATTTCAACTTCATTCAACTTTTACTTCTTTAAATATAGCTCTACTGTTAGTGACAACTAATAATTTAATAAAGATGACTTAAACCGGGCACCTGGGTGGCTCAGTAGATTAAGCCGCTGCCTTCAGCTCAGCTCATGATCTCAGGGTCCTGGGATCAAGTCCCGCATCGGGCTCTCTGCTCAGTGGGGAGCCTGCTTCCCTCTCTCTCTGCCTGCCTCTCTGCCTACTTGTGATCTCTCTCTGTCAAATAAATAAATAAAATATTAAAAAAAAAGACTTAAATCCCTAAAAGTATTTTTTATTCTTGTAAGTGTTCTTAAAGTTGTAAAGTATTTTTTCAGAATAGAACTGCAGTTTTGTTTTTTACCAGTTGCTAATAACTGGCTTAATCCAGCTAACCATCAACCAAGATTTCCTAATTTACCCAAAATTATTATTTTCTTAGATCAAAAATTTTGAAACAAAAGCATTACGAAACTTGTGAATATAGTGCGGCTACCACAGACAATAATATACATTTTTAAATCCAATGTCTGGCATACATAGTGACATGTTATTAAATTAATTTATGTCATTTGTAGATTTTTAACTTTTATTAAATTTTAAAAGTGCCTAGGATCCTTGTGAAGAGGTATAGATTTTGCTTATAACTTTAGCAAAGAAGAATTTTGGTGTTTCTGCTCTTTTTCTCTTTTGCTTAAGATAAGCACAACTGTATGAGGATTTGCCGGTTTTCTCAGTTCACATGCATCAAGTAATAGCAAATATTACACCATATAGTGTACATACTGTCACTCAAATATACTCTTTATTTTTTTTTTAAGATTTTATTTATTTATTTGACAGAAAGAAACACAGCAAGAGCAGGAACACCAACAGGGGGAGTGGGAGAGTAAGAAGCAGGCTCCCTGTAGAACAGGGAGTCTGATGTGGGGCTCGATCCCAGGACACTGGGATCATGGCCTGAGCCAAAGGCAGACACTTAACAACTGAGCCACCCAGGCATCCCTCAAATATCCTCTTCAAGTAAGAGCCCCAAACAGGTCTCCAGTGGCTAAGCAGGTAATTAACGTGTCGAGCAGCAAGGATGCCAGGCAAAAGTTCATGTACACATACATACATCCTCACGGGTGTCAAGGGGCATAAATGTAAATTAAACTTTATTAGAGACAAATTTATAAGTAGGTGAAAATAATAGAAATAATATATGCACAATATAAATACCTTTGGGAGAGGAGCTCTACATTACTAATGCCCCACACCCATTGTTTGCGAAATGTGGTCCCCCATTGTTCTGCTCCTACCCCTACCATGGACCAGCAACATCATTATCAAGCGGAAACTTGTAAGAGATACAAATTCTTGGACCCACTCCAAATATATTGATTTGCTTTCCCTTGAGACTTCCTATTTGATCCCTAGAATACTTAGAACTATCTCTTTTAATTTCCAAATGTTTAGGGTTTCCCTGTTATCTTTCTGGTATAGATTTCTAGTTTGATTCCATTATTGTAAAATAACATTTTTTTAATTTCTTTAAATTTATTATGGCTTTTTTTAATGGCCCAGAATATGGTCTACCCTGGTAAATGTTCCATGTGCACCTGAAAAGAATGTGGATTCTGCTGCTGGATGGCATGTGCTATAAATGCTAATTAGATCTTCTTGTTGAGTGTTGAGCTCTTTCTTCTATATCCCTGCTGATTTTCCATCAAATATTTCTACGTTATTGACATCAGAGCGTTTAAGTCTTCAACTATAGTTGTAGATTTGTGTATTTTTCCTTTGTTCCATCATTCTGGCTTTGTGAATTCTGAAATTCTCTTGCTTAGTATGCATATATTTAAAATCATTATATCCTCTTATTAAACTGACCTTTGTCATTAACTGATGTCCCTCTCTATCCCTGTAATTTTTTTTGTTTGCTCTGAAACCTACTTTCCAGTATACTGACATAGCCAGTCCTGCTTTCTTTTGATTAGTGTTTGCATTGTGTATCTTTTTCTACTTTTATGTTTAAGCTACCTACATCATTGTATTTGAAGTCAGTCTCTTAAAATTATAATGGACCATTCTTGTAAAAACAATTTTTATCAATCTCTGCCATCCACCATCTATTACTAAGTCCATCCAGTAAGTTTATATTTCAAGTGTTACATTTTTCAATCTAAAATTTCTATCTTAGAAATGAACCCTGACCTCCCAACCCCAGTCTCAGCCATGCCTTCAGATAAGAGTCCCAGCTAACATCTGGAGTGAAACTTATGAAATACCATTCATCTATGTCATCCCCAGATTACTGACTCAGAATCTGTGAGACAATAAGTGTTTGTTTTAAGGCACTGAGCTGTGGTAGAATGTGTCATGCATCAATACATAATATACCCTTGATGCTAGATTTTACAGAGATGGATATATTCAGACAAGAAGACATCAGGGATTTATTTCATTGTACCACTTTCATCAAATGGATTAGTCTTCAGGAATATTGTGCCCAAACTGTGTGCAAACAGTATCAATTCCAACCTTTCTGCCCTTTTTTGATAGGGGAAGTCTGCATCCCCAACGTACCTGTTAGAAATTAGGTATGTCCTAAGAAATTAAGTTGCTTTATGCCATGAACTATATCACTAGACCATCCTGGAAATATTTCCATAATGTTAATATACGTCCTTGCTCAGAGCCCTAGATACAAACTAAAACTTGGGAGTGGACTCTTCACTTTTTTAAGGTCTCTGGTTAAACAATCTATTTCTGCCATGTCTCCTCTGCTATCCAACTAAGAAACTGGTATCAAAAGCCCCCTGTGGGAAAGCAATATATCTTTTTCTTTTAATTTATTTTTATTTCTTTTCAGCATAACAGTATTCATTGTTTTTGCACCACACCCAGTGCTCCATGCAATCCGTGCCCTCTCTAATACCCACCACCTGGTTCCCCCAACCTCCCACCCCCCGTCCCTTCAAAACCCTCAGATTGTTTTTCAGAGTCCATAGTCTCTCATGGTTCACCTCCCCTTCCAACTTCTCTCAACTCCCTTCTCCTCTCTATCTCCCTTTGTCCTCCATGGTATTTGTTATGCTCCACAAATAAGTGAAACCATATGATAATTGACTCTCTCTGCTTGACTTATTTCATTCAGTATAATCTCTTCCAGTCCCAAAGATAAACTCAAAATGGATAAAAGTCCTCAACGTGAGACAGGAATCCATCAGAATCCTAGAGGAGAACATAGGCAGTAACCTCTTTGATATCAGCCACAGCAACTTCTTTCAAGATATGTCTCCAAAGGCAAAGGAAACAAAAGCGAAAATGAACTTTTGGTATTTCATCAAGATAAAAAGCTTCTGCACAGCAAAGGAAACAGTCAACAAAACAAAGAGGCAACCCACAGAATGGGAGAAGATATTTGCAAATGACAGTACAGACAAAAGGTTGATATCCAGGATCTATAAAGAACTCCTCAAACTCAACACACACAAAAAAAGATAATCATATCAAAAAATGGGCAGAAGATATGAACAGACACTTCTCCAATGAAGACATACAAATGGCTATCAGACACATGAAGAAATGTTCATCATCACTAGCTATCAGGGAGATTCTAATTAAAACCACATTGAGATACCAACTGACACCAGTCAGAATGGCCAAAATTAGCAAGACAGGAAACAATGTGTGTTGGAGGGGATGTGGAGAAAGGGGAACCCTCTTCCACTGTTGGTGGGAATGCAAGTTGGTGCAGCCTCTTTGGAGAACAGTGTGGAGATTCCTCAAGAAATTAAAAATAGAGCTTCCCTATGACCCTGCAATTGCACTACTGGGTATTTACCCCAAAGATACAGATGTAGTGAAAAGAAGGGCCATCTGTACCCAATGTATATAGCAGCAATGGCCATGGTCGCCAAACTGTGGAAAAAACCAAGATGCCCTTCAACGGATGAATGGATAAGGAAGATGTGGTCCATATACACTATGGAGTATTATGTCTCCATCATAAAGGACGAATACCCAACTTTTGTAGCAACGTGGATGGGACTGGAAGCAATATATCTTTATTTATAAAATATGGAAAGACATCAGAGATACTTTTATCTGCTTCAGGTCCCTGTCTATTTAGAAAATTACCAAGCTATTTGAAGAATGAAACAAATCCCAAAGAGTCCAAACTCTTTTCAGATTGAGCTTTTAATCCCAAATTATCAATGGACACCTAAGACTGCAAATAAGAGGACCTAGTTGACTGGGCAGTTAAAATAATCAAGCCATACCACAAGTAATTACTGCTATTCTTTCTATCACAGCCCACCTGTCCAGGCAGAGAAAATTAACAACAAAATGGCCAAATGTGCAGGCCAAATAAAAATTTTAAAAATCTGTTTTGAGAAACCTCTGAGGGATCCAGAAATCAGGATTTCTAGTTTGAAGTGTTTGAAAGCACCTGTTCCTTACATAAACCATCCAGATGTAAGATGATGCTATAGTTTATCCTGGGACTAAAAAGATAATATCTGATCATTCTCTGTCTATGAAGTCTTGGTTATGTGTCTGTCACTCAAAGTCATACAAAGAAAATATAATTTGTGTGTATCCATGCACTGCTTAGACAGATGGAAGCACAGCAGGTAGGTAAATACTTACATTCTCTTCCATGAATACCTTCAAAAGAAAGGTCAAAGATAAGATAGTGAGGAAAGTGAATGCAGATTAGGCAAAACATCTGTTTAAATAGGATAACAGAGGAAATATTCATTGCTTTTTCATGTAGAATTTTCTCTTCCAAGTTATCAATGAGCATCTGGTTAATTCTCCATTCCTTGCAGCCTACCACATTAGCTTTCTGATTAAAATCAATAGCTTGATAAAGTACAATTAGCCACAAGGAATAATTTGTGCCTTCTTTTTTTTTTATTATAAATTGCTAATCTTATAGACACAATGGAAGTTAATATTATCTTTAGAGATGGCCTAACTCAGTTTGAGAAAGAAGGCATTTAAAGAAAAGCAATCTTTGAAATATCAAGAACATATTTGAATTCTTGCAAATTCTCAATGGCAAATTAAAACTTCCACAGACTGAGTCATGAGTTTTTATAAACTCTACTTCTGGTTTACAAAAGAGGAGACTATTTTGTAAGAAATAAAACAATAGGATTCTATCTTAATTTATACCCTGCTTTCTCTCTTATGTAACATTTGATGACTTTTCTTTCCCTAACTAATTTCACCTCCCCGGCCTTCATGACAGAGAACAACCTTGGTTCCTTCACCTCTCTATGTTCCTTCTTCTCTATCACATACCACTCCTCCATTTAAGCATTCTCTTCAAAGAGCAGTTCCACAGATTCTAATTTAGCTGTTCCAGGTGTGGCCCAGGCGGAGGCTTACTTCTTCACATATCTTGTAATTTTTATTATATTCTGGACATTGTATATTAAAAGCACAGTAGAGAACAAGATATATTTTTTGTTTTGTTTTCAGAAAATGAAAATCTTTTCCTATGTCTGAAGGTTATGGTAGAAGGCTGAGCATTCACATTACTCCAACAGTTGGGTTTGGGTTAGGCTGCAGTTTTAATTAGTCTGAGTCTACCCCATTAGCCCAACCTCCAACTTCCTGAAACGCTATCAGAAATCAATCCCTTTAGGGACACCTGGGTGGCACGATCAGTTAAGTGTCTGCCTTCAGTCTAGGTCATGATCCCAGAGTCCTGGAATTGAGTCCCGCATCAGGCTCCCTGCTCAGCGGGAAGTCTGTTCCTCCCTCTGCCTGCTGCTCCCCCTGCTTGTGCTCTCTCTCTCTCTCTCTCAAATAAATAAATAAAATCTTAAAAAAAATCAATCAATCCCTTTGATCTTCATAATATTTGAAGTGAAAGTGGGATTGGGCCACATTTTCAGATAGCTTTTGGTTCATCATTTATTCTTTTTTTTAAAGACTTTTTAAAATTTATTTGAGAGAGAGAGAGAGAATGAGAAAGAGAGGGAGCATGAGAAGGGGAAAGGGTCAGAGGGAGAAGCAGACTCGTGACCTGAGAAGCTAGTGACCTGAGCTGAAGGCAGTCATTTAACCAACTGAGCCACCCAGGCGCCCCTTGGTTCATCATTTAATTCCAATACAAAAGAGTTATAGAATCTAAATAATGTGAGAATGTGCACAATTCTGTGAAAATTTGCTTTCTAGATCTTCCTCCATATAGTCTTGATAAAAACTTTAGTGTGAAGGGGGTATAGCAAAGGAATGTAATGTTTAGACTGAGTCTGGTTATGTACAGATTTTAATTTGTTCCACCACATTGTCATTTAAAGTCTCACCTGGTAATAATGAATACTGTTTTTCTGAAAATAAATAAATTGGGAAAAAAAAAAAAAAAAAAAAAAAAAAAAAAAAAAAAAGTCTCACCTGGTTTCTCTTCATCCCTGCAAACTTCTATGTAAAGTCGGCTCAACTGTTCTACCTGGAAATACCCAAACCAGGCACTTTCTCCACTCAGCTCTAAGTGACTTCTCTCTCTCTCTCTCACTTTCTCTCTCTCTCTCTCTCAGGAATTCAGTTAATCGAGCCTTTCTTGTTTACTTCAGACCCTGATAGAAAAACATAATTTTTGTATTATTTGTGTTTGTTTCTTGTTACCATGGAGACAAAGGTCTTTTGGCACCTGGAAATGAAAAGCCACTCCTTCCAGAAATGCTCATTCATCCACCCACGGGCCTTACCTAGAAACCTACTAGAAGAGGGCTGGCACCATGGATCACACCTAGGGGGAATCTTCTTTAGAATCCTAAATCATAAATGCTTTAGTATCATTTATGATTCTAAACAGAAGAGATAGCTTATTCTATCATAAGCTATGATAATAGCTTAAGGCATACAAGTAAGCCCAGTAATAATACTGTTCTTATCTCATAAAGATATTAGCACTATCAGTCACTAAAACCTTCTAGAAAACATTTCTTATTGAGATGGACTTTATCTTGAGTCTTATTATTACTTATCCAGAGCCCAACCCTCTTCTATTTCAAATACTAAATTAAGGCTTGTCCTCGAGTACATATTAAAGTACATATTACATATCCTCTATTTTCTCTCTACAAGTTATAGGAATATGTAAAAAAATTAATCAATACATTGAGTCTTTAATATATTCAATAAGGAATAGGCACTATGGCACTTAGTAGACACACAGTAAGTGGTTTTAATGAATGAATGGGATTGCTACTGACTCCTCCCATTTATCTTTGTTCTCTTTCCTTACCTCCCAATATCAACTCTCCAAATTATAGCGAGACTAATCTTCCTATCCATTTCAATTTTCTACTTAAAAACCTTTAATAGATTTGCCCCACCCCCGCCGCCAAACACACTGAATTAAGTTGAATTCTCAGTTTGACCATTATGGTTTTCCAGAACCGGGCCTCAAGCTGTTATTTCAAACTTCCTTCTTGGGGTGCCTGAGTGGCTCAGTGGCCAAATGTCTGCCTTTGGCTCAGGTCATGATGCCAGGGCCTTGGACTCGAGCCCCACATTGGGCTCCCTGCTCTGCTTAGCGGGAAGCCTGTTTCTCCCTCTCCCACTCCCCCTGCTTATATTCCCTCTCTTGCTGTCTCTGTCAAATAAGTAAAATCTTAAAAACAAAAAAACTTACTTCTTTGCATGTATCTTGCATTCAAAGCAAACTGAAAGATTATGCTCAATTTTCTGAACACGTGCTTTGCTTTCCCATCTCTAAATGATTACACGTGCTCCTGATAAAATCGTCTTTTTCTTATTGCACTCTTCACCTCTCAAAATCCTTCAGTACCCATCTCAGATGGCACCATCACCTTGACATACAACCTGACCCATGAAACTGGACATGATCCTTTTCTCTTTATTCTCCCCACCCCATGTGGCTTTTACCTCTCAAAAATATTTACTTAACTCTGTATTACAGTAGTGAGCTATTTCTGAAGCCACCATGAGATCCTTGAGGGCAAGGATATGCTAACTCATATCTATATCCCATGTCACTAGATCCCCACCAGCAACAATCCCATTGCATGATGCAACTATGGTTTAAACAAACATGTCTTTAAAATACGAGAATTTTACACCTGGAAAGGTATAGGTTGCCATGAACCACCTTGCTCATTTCTTTTTTTTTAGATTTTTTTTTAAGATTTTATTTATTTATTTGACAGACAGAGATCACAAGTAGGCAGAGAGGCAGGCAAGAGAGAGAGGAGGAAGCAGGCTCCCTGCTGAGCAGAAAGCCCGATGAGGGGCTCGATCCCAGGACCGTGGGACCATGACCTGAGCCGAAGGCAGAGGCTTTAATCCACAGAGCCACCCAGGCGCCCCCACCTTGCTCATTTCATAGACAAAATGGATGAGGCTCCAGAAAGTTTAATAAACTGAGTTAAATTTCATCGAATTTAAACAGACGCAAATATGAACTACTAAAGGGATAAGTGATTCCATGCTGGGTAAGACTAAGCATGATTGAATTAAGAGAAAATATATGCCACAAACTTCACTTGTTTTCCACGTAGTGTTTAGATTTACCATAGCAGAATGTTTCCCTTTAATTTTATTCTGAATTAAATATAGTGCTAGCAGAGTCAATCAAGACAAACCTTTATTCCTTTGAGTGGGTCTTGGGGGGTAAAAACGCAGTTTAGAAAGTTTTGATGTGGCTAAGACAGTTCAGGATATGCGTTATACCCAATTATTAATCTTGTCGTAACAACAACTTTTATATATTCTCATGCTAGCCCTTTTGAAGTTTTAAACATACTAATTCATTCATTAAAATTAATGCCAAATTTTAATTCTGAAGATAACGTATAATATTTTGACCTACATAATAGCTGCTTCCTTGCGAGCAGTCAGATGGTATTGGTATTAATATTGATTATTAATATTAATTAATTACTCTATTAATATTGATATTAATGGTATTAATATCATGAAACTTTGCATTTACATACCTTTGTGTGTGTGTTTCTTTTTTTAAAAAAAGATTTTATTTATTTATTTGACAGAGAGAGAGAGATCACAAGTAGGCAGAGAGGCACGGGGAAGCAGGTTCCCCGCAGAGCAGAGAGCCCGATGTGGGGCTCGATCCCAGGACCCTGAGATCATGACCCGAGCTGAAGGCAGTGGCTTCACCCACTGAGCCACCCAGGTGCCCCTGTGTGTGTTTCTTTTAAAGGTATATCAGACTTCTGTACTGGGTCCTCAAAAGAAACCCAATGTGTGAAGAGAACTGGAGGACTAGTGAGTAACCAGTCATAACACAAAAAATTATATGGTTCTCACCTGTGACGTATGAATCCACATAAGCTTCCTTCAGAAGCAGAAAGCCTTATGAACAAACATATAAATGATTCACCTTCAACTCTGTTTTGTATTCAGTTTCAGCTTCTCTGAAGCTGTTCTTTATTTTGTAGAGCAGCCTGGAATTCATCAGAGACAACAAAGGCCAGCACTGAAAAAGTCAACACCCCTCTAGGTACCTATTCCCTTGTCACCTCCAACCTCCCCTGTGTGCCACTATACAGCCCTTCTAAACAAAGAGAGTAGCATGTGAGCCATGTGTCTACATGTGTATCTGACAGCAGATGTTGCTTCATGGGATCAGAGAAGTTTGGACTAATTCTTTCGCCTGTGAAATCAATGTGAATCTGGAGCCGCAAACTTACAAGTAGTTACTCATATGGAATCACAATCAGCCTCCTGCAGTCTGGATGGAAACTACTTCCAAACCAGAACTCTCAATATAAGGGAAACTTTGAAATACACGTACATGTCTATATTATTCTTAGCCTTGTACTTAGGGATGGGCATACACATAAGTAGTGTTCAGAAAGAATTCTGAAAAAATTGAGAAACAAGAAAAAAAAATCTCAACATTGATTTTTTTCCCATTTGGGAAATTTTAACTATCTATTAGGTGACTTTCCAAATGTGATTAAGTATGGTGTAATTAAAAGATCAATAGTTGGGGAATTAAGAGAACTAACTAAAACAGTTAATGACAACAACATAGGGGCATCTGGGTGGTTCAGTCAGTTGAACATCTGGCTCTTGATTTTGGCTTGGGTCATGATCTCAGGGTCCTGAGTTCAATCCCTGGGTGTGGATCCATGCCCAGCATGGAGTCTGCTTGTCCCTCTCCCTCCCCCTCTGCCCCTCCACTAGCTGTTCAGGCTCACTTTCTCTCCCTCTCAAATAAAAATCTTTAAAAAAAAATAGCTCTAGGTCCATATACACTGTGGAGTATTATGCTTCCATCAGAAAGGATGAATACCCAACTTTTGTAGCAACATGAACGGGACTGGAAGAGATTATGCTGAGTGAAATAAGTCAAGCAGAGAGAGTGAATTATCATATGGTTTCACTTATTTGTGGAGCATAACAAATAGCATGGAGGACAAGGGGCGTTAGAGAGGAGTAGGGAATTTGGGTAAATTGTAAGGGGAGGTGAACCATGAGAGACTATGGACTCTGAAAAACAATCTGAGGGGTTTGAAGTGGCGGGGGGCGGTGGGAGGTTGGGGTACCAGGTGGTGGGTATTATAGAGGGCACGGCTTGCATGGAGCACTGGGTGTGGTGAAAAAATAATGAATAATGTTTTTCTGAAAATAAATAAATTGAAAAAAAAATAGCTCTAGGAACATTTCCACACTTAAAGATGGGAAGGAGGAGGAGGAGAAGTGCAGGCTTGAGTGGTAAGTAATACTGGAGAAAAGCCAGAGAGTTATGTCCTAAAAGCCAAGCCAAGAAAATTCTGCAAGTTAAATACTGCCAAAGAAAGGCCAATTGCAATGAGAAATATAAATGGACCACTGCATGTAACATTGAAGTTTTCAGAAGCCTTAACATAACAAATCTGAGTGGAATGAACTGAAATACTCCAGGAAAGTAAGGCATGGCAATGTTTTCAAAGAGAGTAGGGGAATGAGGCAGGAGCTAAAGAGATAAGCAGAATTAAGGGAGGGCCTGGTTAAAAGGTGAGATATTCAAATATGATTGTATGGAATATTAGTTATTGACCATTGCATAGCAAATTATCTCCAAGTTTAGCAGCTTAAAACAATGCATTTATTCCCATACCATTTCTGTAAGATAGGAATCAGGGAGCAGTTTTTCTGGGTAGTTCTGGCTCATGAGGTTGCAATGAAGATATTGACTGGAAGTACAGTCATCTGAAGGTTTGACTGGTATAGAGGATTTGCTTTCAGCTTACAGACATTGCTGTTGACCAGGGGCACCAGTGCCTTACTAGGTGACATACAGAGTAACAATGGCAGTGGCTTCCTCCAGAGAGAATGATGAGAGAGAGAGAGGAAGGGAGAGAATCCAAGACAGAATATTCAGGATCCTTTATAACTAATTTTTAGAAATAACCTATATCCTTTTGGCTGCTGACAATGCAGATAAACTTGTGTACACCACAGAAATGGACTAAACGAAGGTATGAATACCAAGAGGCAAGAAACATTGGTAGATTATCTTAGAGGCCAGCTACCACATATAATGACGTAAACGCATTGGGTGGGGAGAAGGGAAGGATTCAGGAAAAAAAGAAGTAAGTTCAGGATTAAAGTCCTTGAAGGAGAAAGAATGCCAACTAGTATATAAGCGGAAGGACCAGTCTTAAATAGAGCAGACAGCTGACAGAAGTGTAGCCACCTTAACAGGGAAGAGGAAAAATATGTCTCATGAGGTAGTTCCTTAGGACTCCTTTTATTTTCTCAGTGATATTAGCAAGGTCAAGTTAATAGTAAGGAGGGGAAAGCAGAAAGAAAAATTTGAGGAGAGTCATGGTGTAAAAGAGCTACTTCAGAAAGCAGGAAAGTTGAAGACAGAATGGACTAGAAAAAAAAAGTCACAGGATTTAGGAGCAGTATGGGAAGGGAAAACCAACCTCATAAATGGGACATGTGGGAAACATTTACCCTCTCTTCCAAGCTCCATTGAACACAAGCTATAGAAAGAAAAAAGCAGCCACCACATAGCAGGATAGAAGAAAAGCAAGGTCCTTAGGCATAACAAGGTTTCAATTAGAGCAAGAAAACCCAGGAAGTATTCATACCAGAGACTGAGGCTCTGAAGGATTTACATAATTGTACTGACTGGTTCCAGGTGATTTCGTGTGGAGATGAACCGGAGTATATCTGACTGGAGATGAACAGAGTAATAGTTCAGATGGGAAACCTGGACTGTTAAGGTGATGGAAACGACAGTGATCAGATCAAGCCTGATGACCCCTTAAGGAAGTTAGAAAGCCAAGTTATAACACCCTTTTTGGAATTAGGCAGTTTATAGAAGTGAGGCCGAGCAGGCAGACAGGAGTACCCAGTGGAAAGGAAAGTAATGTCACACTCTTCTATCTTCCTAAGAGTAGTACTGAGGGGCACCTGGGTGGCTCAGTGGGTGAAGCCACTGCCTTCAGCTCAGGTCATGATCCCAGGGTTCTGGGATCCAGCCCCGCATCAGGCTTTCTGCTCAGCAGGGAGACTGCTTTTCTCTCTCTCTCTCTCTCTCTCTGTCTGCCTCTCTGCCTACTTGTGATCTCTGTCTGTGAAATAAATAAATAAAATATTTTAAAAAAAAAGAAATAGAAGATGAGGAAAAACAAACTTCAATTCTCTCAACGATCTAAGAGGGTGGAAATAGGATTAACTTTTCAAGCATTAAAATGGAATTGTCAAAACTTAAGTAATCAACTTCTTGTGTATTTCTCTTAGCAACATTTTGAAGTGAAATTAAAACTTGAAAATTGGGATTTTGATTAGGGCTCTTCTTCTTTTTCTCTCTTCTCCCCTTCCTTTTCCTTCCAGAACATTTTAATCCAAATGCTGTTAGGTGAAGTTCAACATTTAGGCATCCTTTTGGATGGGGGATGGAATGCACCCAGATGTGGGTGTAAAAACCAAAGTGAGGTATGGAGGGGATCTGCAAGAGCACACAGCAACAGTGGCCCAGGGGTCCAGTGGTCCCAGTAAGAAGAGGAAGGATGTACACAGAGGTCAACCCAGTGAAAAAGGGGGAAGGAAAGGTAGCAGGCAGAAGTAACAAGAGATTAAGAAATTGATCAAACAAGTAAATCTTTTTAAAGATAATGGAGCAGTTTCTCACTGTCAGAAAAGAGAGTTAGTTACAAGTGTGGAAAGAAAGAAAACTGAAATGCATTTTGTGGTGTTAGATTTGAATTGTAGATAATCAGTGTGAACTCATGGTTTTCAAAATGGATGGAGAGACAAATACATAAATGTGTATATATGTATATACATAGATGTGTGTGTGTGTGTGTGTGTGTGTATGCATGTGCGTACACCTAGCTGGCTACTGAGAAGTTCTGGGAGCAGTGACACCCAATATTATTTAAATATCTTAGCATCTAAGGTGCCTCGTTAGCGCAGGAGGTAGCGCGTCAGTCTCATAAATATCTTAGCATCTAGATCATGATTTCTAAAATACCATTCTCCACATAAAGGAATCTGGACTTCTTAAAAAGATAGGTGATTTCAGGGAAGATACAGGATGAGATGAAATACCTAGAAAATACTAGAAAATAAGGCAATGTATCAAAAATTATGTAAAATTTTTAAAAGAACAAAGAAGAAAATTTTTAGGGGTATCATTAATCAAATCTGAGCCAATCTGATTACTAAAATAAATAATGATAGTAACTGATTATAACCATGGAATAAAATTGTAAACTACATGCAAACAGATATTTAAAAAATCAATGAATTGGGAGTTTCATGAGGAATGGGATGCTTACATAGTCTCAATTACATTCCATGAAATACATATTAATTACGAAGTGGAGAATCCTGGCAGATACCATCTTAACCAAGTGATCCAACTAGTATCATCACTAATGTAACATTAAAATGATGTGCTACTGGACAGAAAGCATTTAAGAATGTACATTGCATCTCTGATATTCTACCAAAGATATATAACCCCAATTGAATCACAGCGAATATCAGACAAGTTGAAGGACATTCTATAAAATAACTGGACTCGTCTCAGAACTAGCTACATGATTTGTGGAGCCCAGCACACAATGAAAATGAAAGGACCCTTGTTTAAAACTAAACATTTCAAGGAGTAACATCGCAGCATAAAACCAAATATGGCACCTTTCTAAGTGTGGGTCCGCATGTGACTAGACAAGTCACACAGCCATAAAGCTGGCCCTGCCTGGGCTTCTTGGAAGAGTCAATGTCTGGCCAGGAGGCTTGGGTGGTTCAGTCAGTTAAGCATCTGACTCTTGATTTCCGTTCAGGTCATGATCTCAGGGTTGTGGCACTGAACCCTTTGTCAGGCTCCACGCTAAGCACAGAGTCTGCTTATTCCTCTCCCTCTGCCCCTCCCCCTGTATACATGTGGGCTCTCTCTCTCTCTCAAAATAAGTAAAATCTTTAGGGAAAAAAAGGAGTCAAGGTCTTAAAAGCTCTAAACTAAAGGCAAAAGAGACATACCACCTAATTGCAATGCATTATTCTGAACTGAACCCTCTTTCCAGAAAAGACATTATTGGAACTCATAGCAAAGCATCTCAGGAAAAAAGTCCGAGATGTGATGGTACCCATGTATCAAGACAAAATTCCTCATTTTTATGATATTTTAGTTCTACAGAAAAATGTCCTTGTTTGTAGGAAACACATGCTAAAGTACTTGCAGGCTATGGCAATTTGCTCTCAAATGGTTTGGAGAAAAGGGAAGTTCTTTATACTCTACTTCCAACTCTTCTGTAAATTTGAGATTATTCCAAAAAGAAATTAGATTTTTTGGGTGAAGTGCTCTGTAGACCCATCCCTTGGTCTGACTTCCCACTGGGCTCATTTATTTGGAAGTTTGGATGATACATGATCATGAAGTTACTGCAAGCCCTTTTGTAAAATTATCAAAGTCTTCATGTAAGAAAGGCAGAGTTCTGGTTATAAAGAAACACTACTGTCTCAATTCCAAGCCACTTTGATGTCAAGGTTCAAAAGTCTCTGAAATCTTACCACGTCCTTACAAAGTGAATGTTTAATTGTGGGGCTGTTATCACTTCCTCTACAACCCACACCCCAAGAACAGTCATTGTAGCAAATGTTGTGGGGTTTACCGATGATCTATAGAGGTAAGGCCAATAAGACAATACCCTTGTTTGAGACATCACACTCCATCAGTCTTCTCTCTTCTTTTGAAGACAGAAGTCTTCTCTCTCTCCTTCTCCCTCACAAACACACACACACACACACACACACACACACAATGAGAACAAAATGACAATAGAAATGAAAACAGAGGGGCGCCTGGGTGGCTCAGTGGGTTAAAGCCTCTGCCTTTGGCTTAGATCATGATCCCAGAGTCCTGGGATCGAGCCCCACATTGGGCTCTCTGCTCAGCAGGGATCCTGCTACCCCTTCCTCTCTCTCTGCCTGCCTTTCTGCCTACTTGTGATCCCTGTCAAATAAATAAATAAAATCTTAAAAAAATGTTTAAAAAAATTTAAAAAATGAAATCAGAGGACATCTGATCCAGACATGATGATACAGACTTCTTTTTCCTTGGTCTTCCCCATTAAATACCACCATAATCCCTGGAAATAAAGCCAAAGGTGACTAAAGGGGGTTAGAGAAGGCGAATTTGTTTGGAGTCCCAAAACTGAAGGAACAACACAGCAACAGGTCATCTTAAGAGACTCTACTACAAACCAGCAGGAAAAGCAACCAGAACTGCTATTTTTCAACCACCGACAGAAGATAGCCTAGGTAGGCTTGTTCCTCTTCTGGGATGAAATGGGAGTCTCTGAATAATAGCAGGAGAGCCTGAATCACTGGTGATAAACTTCCTTTTGTTCACAGGCCTGGGGCTCCCCCTTTCCAACTGAGAAATACTGCGGCGGCACAGCCTACAGAAGTTCCTTCTGCCCCTCTCAGGCAACACCAGCAGGGAACAAGCGGCCGAGAGACAGAGCAAAGACTCTGAGAATCACACTCTTATTTATTTATTTATTTATTTATTTATTTATTTATTTATTTATTTATTTTCAGCGTAACAGAATTCATTGTTTATGCACCACACTCAGTGCTCCATGCAATATGTGCCCTCCATAATACCCACCACCTGGCTCCCCCAACCTCCCAACCCTCGCCCCTTCAAACCCTCAGCTTGTTTTTCAGAGTCCATAGTCTCTCATGGTTCACTTCCCCTTCCAATTTCCCTCAACTCCCTTCTCCTCTCCCTCTCCCCATGTCCTCCATGTTATTTGTTATGCTCCACAAATAAGTGAAACCATATGATAATTGATTCTCTCTGCTTGACTTATTTCACTCAGCATAATCTCTTCCAGTCCCATCCATGTTGATACAAAAGTTGGGTATTCATCCTTTCTGATGGAGGCATAATACTCCTTAGTGTATATGGACCACGTCTTCCTTATCCATTCGTCCATTGAAGAGCATCTTGGTTCTTTCCACAGTTTGGTGACCGTGGCCATTGCTGCTATAAACACTGGGGTACAGATGGCCCTTCTTTTCACTACATCTGTATCTTTGGGGTAAATACCCAGTAGTGCAATTGCAGGGTCCTAGGGAAGTTCTATTTTTAATTTCTTGAGGAATCTCCACACTGTTCTCCAAAGAGGCTGCACCAACTTGCATTCCCACCAACAGTGGAAGAGGGTTCCCCTTTCTCCACATCCCCTCCAACACATGTTGTTTCCTGTCTTGCTAATTTTGGCCATTCTGACTGGTGTCAGGTGGTATCTCAATGTGGTTTTAATTTGAATCTCCCTGATGGCTAGTGATGATGAACATTTTTTCATGTGTCTGATAGCCATTTGTATGTCTTCATTGGAGAAGTGTCTCTTCATGTCTTCTGCCCATTTTTTGACATGACTATCTGTGTTGTATGTGTGTTGAGTTTGAGGAGTTCTTTATAGATCCTGGATATCAACCTTTTGTTTGTATTGTCATTTGCAAATATCTTCTCCCATTCCATGGGTTGCCTCTTTGTTTTGTTGACTGTTTTCTTTGCTGTGCAGAAGCTTTTGATCTTGACGAATTCCCAAAAGTTCATTTTCGCTTTTGTTTCCTTTGCCTTTGGAGACATATGTTGAAAGAAGTTGCTGTGGCTGATATCGAAGAGGTTACTGCCTACATTCTCCTCTAGGGTTCTGATGGAATCCTGTCTCATGTTGAGGTCCTTTATCCATTTTGAGTTTATCTTTGTGTACAGTGTAAGAGAATGGTCGAGTTTCATTCTTCTACATATAGCTGTCCACTTTTCCCAGCACCGTTTATTGAAGAGACTGTCTTTTTTCCACTGCATATTTTTTCCTGTTTTGTCAAAGATTATTTGACCATAGAGTTGAGGGTCCATATTTGGGCTCTCTACTCTGTTCCACTGGTCTATGTGTCTGTTTTTGTGCCAGTACCATGCTGAATATCAAACTCTTATTGGAGCCACCCCCCATAAGAGTACACCAGGACATGCACGCTTACCCTTTAACAGGGTGACTACCTGCTAAAATAGAAGATTTAAGTAGAACCCAGAGTGTCCTAACATAACAGGCAAAGTGTCCAGAATACAGTAGATTAAAAACTCATCACACCATGAATCAGGAAAATCACAACTTGGCTCAGAAAAGACAATCAACGGATGCCAAGGCTGAGATAAATCAGATGTTAGAATTATGTGCCCAGAATTTAAAAAGCAGCCATCATAACAATGTTTTGATAATCAATTACAAATCCTCTTGAAGCAAATTAAAAAACAGCAAATCTCAGTTAAAAAAATAGGGGTTATAAAGATCAAATGGAAATGATACAACTAAAAAATAAAACATTTTTTTAAAAACATAGGGAATGGACTAAATAGCAGAGATGACAGAAAGTAGAATTTATGAACTAAGGATACATCAAAAAATAGACCCAATCAGAACAATAGAGAAAATAAGGAAAACATATGAGTAGAACCTCAGAAATCTACAGGACAGTCACATTAGGAAATATCCAATATTTGTATCATTGGAATGCCAGAAGATGAAGAGATAAAGGCAAGGTTGAAAAAATATTTGAAGAAATAAGTTTTGATACCTCATCCCTCTATTTCCAGGAAAGAACTGATTTAAAAGCAATATAGTTTCCTTAACTTCTATAAACATCCAAGAAACAGAAAGAACTGGGTTGATTTCTTTTCTTGGTTCTGCACTAGCCCGTGGCATAGTTTTAGGTAAGTCACTTGATCATGATGGTTTATGAGACTTCCACTTCTTCATCTTTAAAATGATAGGGGCAGGTGTTTAAGGGAGACAATCCCAAGGGTCCCTTCTCAATCTCTGAATCAATGATTTTTTTCATTTTTTCAATAGTTTTCAGAGCCCTTGAGGGCATATGTCCCTGAATCCTTCCTGTCAAGTTCATGGTTTCCATATGTCTACAGACTCAGAGCTGATAAAATGCTAGATCTCCAGCATTAAGATGGATTATTTTGGGGTTAGATCTAGACCATCTCAATTCTACACCTGCAAATATCTTGACATTTGTAATCAGCAATTAAACACCCCCATAACTTCCTAGATGTGGGGTAGGGAGGAATAAAATTTGCCAGATGCCTATTGGGGAGTTCTGTGCATATAATGTCAGAACTCACCTATGTTAGGTTTGCTGGAAGACTATAGAAAATCACTTAACCTCTCCAGATCCATTTAAACACTAAAGAATAGACAACTTTTGGGAAGGATTTTAGGTCCTTGGATAAATGAAAATGCACTTGGCATTGAAGACTATTATCGTCCCATTTGCGAAGCCCTGCCTCTCTCTGTAAGAAAGATTTTGCCTGCACTGGATTTCAGCATGTCTACAAGCTGCCAATGCCCTGCATTAAGTATTTCCTGTCATCTGTGCTTGTCAGAGATTAGTTTGCAGACATTTTGCAAAATGCATGCATAATACATACTGCTGAATACAATATTTATCATAAAACAGCTCCAGGGATTGAAAGCATTACCCAACAGCATCCTCTATTGTGTGATTTGCCTTCCCATCAATGTACCCTAAGTAGGCAGTACATCCCTAACCACTGAGTCATATCTAGTCTAACTCCAAAGCCAAGATGGGGAATTGGCTCAATTTCATAAAAGTATCATGGTGTTGTCTGAATATATTTGTACAGTATGTGCTATGGGAAAACTGAGGGTAAGGAATGAAAATATATATATATATATAGAAAATATATGTATACATGTATATGTATTTCCCCCCATCAAAGAATACCCTGCTGCCCATATCAATTGAAAGTCATCTACTTTCTCATGGCCATGAGTTAGAATCAGGGGAACAGATATACTTAGTTACAAGGAACATTAAGCAGAACCTCATTTTCCTTTTCCTAATATACATGCTCCTGGGATAATAAGATTTTGAACAAATTACTCTCTTTGTTTCATGAGTGCCATGAATTCTGGCAGGGTTAACTTTGACAGCTATTTTAACTGCACGTTAACTTGAAAATCTGTCAGACAAGCTCGTCTCCCCTCTACTACTGACATTCTTGCCAAGAGTCAAAGAAGGTTTTAAGAGGAGAGGAGGAGACACTGGAACCAAACCAGCCAGGTATGCTGGAGGGACCAAATGTAAAAGATGGAGTCATCTGATGGACAGGGTTTGCTGTCTCGTCTCCACTCTCCCATAGGAAAGACATTTCAGGTCAGTTTGCTCGCAAGCAAATGTCTCTTTTCTTGCTATGTTCAACACACAAAATGATGAGTATGTACTAGTCCCCTTGTTGGCTCTGACTTACGGTGATCATTTCCTTTCTTAAATTTCTCAGTTCCTATATTCCCCCTCTGTGGAGGCCCGCCAGTGATGCCAACAATATCATACTGGAGAAATATTTTGATCCCCAAATGAAAACAAAACTTCGAAACAGATTGGGAAGAAGGCATGAAGCTGGTAACAGTGGAGAAACAGGATGGATACTTCAGGAGTAAATGCAAGATAAAACTCTCCTTCCTAAAGCATTAGTAGAAAGTGACTCAGCATGGAGCCTGTTTAAGATTCTCTCTTTCCCTCCCTCTCCCACTGCCCTCCTCCCTTAACCAAAAAAAAAACCAAAAAACAAAAACAAAAACTAAAAACTAAGTAATTAATTTTGTGTAGAATTGTTTATAATTGTTCATAATAGTAAAGTATAGTAAAGTAAATAGTATAGTATAAATAAATAGTATAAATAAATAGTAAAGTATAATAGTAAAGACTGGAAATAGTCTAAATGTTCCAGAATAATTAAATAAATTATGGGGGAACTCTTACTATTGACCATTATTCAAATGTCTAACAAGACAATGAAGACATCTGTGAAGTGATGTAGAAGTATTCTCGTAATATATGTATGTATGTAGAATACATACATACATGATGTATGATGTATAAGTATCTTATACATCATATACATATATGATGTAGAAGCATCTCGTAATATAGACTAGGAAGGGACACAGACTGGCTACAAAACACTTCAGAAAATAAAAGATATATTCCAAGTCTCTGCCTCCCTTTCTTTCTAGAGTCAATTTCTACTAATGTTTACTTACGAAGGATAGTTACCTTAGTTATACATTATACAACATTATAGAATTATTTTTTCCTGTTTATCTTTTCAACCTTGCTATGACGATTTTGCCATACAGGCTTTAAAAAAATTATACAGATCTTGCAAACTATTCTTTTAAGATTTTATTTATTTATTTGACAGAGAGAGAAAGAGAGAGAGAGAGAGATCACAAGCAGGTTCCCCGCTGAGCAGAGAACCTGATGCAAGTCTCAATCCCAAGACCCTGAGATCATGACCTGAGCCAAAGGCAGAGGCTTAATCCACAGAGCCACCCAGGCACCCCTTGCAAACGATTCTATGATGGTTTCTGATTTTTGGCTTCCCCAACTAAAATTACAGCTAGCCCTTGACTTTGATAAATTTTCACACAAGCTGGGGTTGTCTACATTACAGTATTCTCCTTGAACTGTCTTGCCAATGACATTCAGACATTTAGCATTTATGACATTTGTTTTTCCAAATTAACTAATACAGGCAATTGGTCAAAATCCTTGACCAAAGAGTAATGTATTAATTTGACTGGAATAGCATTAGATTTATATATTAATATAGGTAGAATTGATATTTTTAAGAGGGTTGGCCTTCTCATCTAGACATATGGTACTCTTTTTAATTTGTTCGTGTCTTCTTTAAGCATTAGTGGTACCTCTGGTGATTTGTAACCTCCTGTTGTTAATACTCTGATGTAGTCTCCTCCTACATCTACATTTTATCAGGGTTGTTTTGAGTGATTCCAGAATTCCAGCTTCTAGCAGAATTCACAAGCATATAATTTTAAAGACTCTGTCCCTACTGACTCTTGGATTACTCATTCTGGAGGGAGCCAGTCACCATGCTGGGAGGACACTCCAGTAGCTCCTTGGAGAGGTCCAGTTAATGAGGAACTGTGGCCTCTTATCAATAGCCAACACCAACTTGCCAGCCATATAAATGAGTCATTTTGGAATCAGAACCTTTAGCCCCAGTCAAGCCTTTAGATAACTACAACCCTAGCCAACATATTAACCGCAACCTCATAAGAAAACCCTGCCAAAGACATCCAGCTGAACTTCTCCTAAATCCCCAACCCTCAGAAACTGTTAAATAGTGATTGTTACAGAGTTAGCTGCTAAGATTGGGGATCATTTTCTCTATAACAGAGATAAATAACTAAAATGGCACTTTACTTTTATATTTCCTTTATAATGTTACCTGCATCTTAGTAAATTCATCCTTTGGTTTTTGACTGTTTTTGTTTCTAACTTCCTGAAGAGATAGAATGTATCTATGTCATGTCATTTATAAAAATCACTCTAACATACATTTCAGATACTATATTTGTTGTAATGCTCAGTCTTGAGGACAGATTACATGACTTGGGTCACCTAGCTGTCATGAGGATAAACAGTGAAGGCATAAAACACTATTTCAGATTCTTAGTGGTGTCCACCAGTTAAATAAAGGTAGATAATAGGATGAATGAGCCCAACTCAAAGTTCAGCATCTTTCTCAATCCCCAGTTCACTTTCTTCCTGCCACTATGTCACATTCCATATAAAGCAGCTAGGACATTTGGCAAAAGCATTGGGAAATGCTAACCTGGAAATAAAGGTTTCCCCTGAGTCACATCCAATGTTTTGTTTTGTTACTTCTTCACAATAGGTTCTTAATATCTAAAAATGCGTAATACCCTTCATTAGTATCAAAAGGTCCTGCCATTAAACCCAGGTATTCTTGGCATCTTGGCAACACATAAAGAACATAGAAATGACTCCATGCGCTTTGCCCAGTATCCTAAAATCCCTGCTCAGACAACCATGTCACAAAAGAAAATTCTAGAAGCTCTCTGTAACTGTCAGGGTCCAGTTAAGAGACAGAAACTACATGAGTAATTTACAGAGAAAAAAATTAATATACATAACTATTGCCTAGTGAAAAGGGATTAACTATGAAGAGGGGTAAAGAGAACATTAAACAATGAATAGCAAATACAGGAAACAGCTACTACCTCTAGGGTTGAGGGACAGTAAGAAACTGGGAAAGATCCTCCATTCCCAAGGCTGAGAGGCAGATCTCATTGGAAAGGGTAAGGCTGGGGACTAATGGACTGTGAAGAAGACTGAGGTGTCGGTGGCAGAGGTTAGAAAGGAAGAATGCTAAGACACCAGAAAGACTCACTGGAAAGCTGCATCCAGCAGTAGGGTGGTAAGAGTCACTGGGAAGCTGCCATAATTACGGGAGTAATGTCCTGCCTTAGGAGTAAGAAGGAAAACACCACAATTGGGAAAAGCCCCGTCCTCTTGGAGTGGTCCTCCAGTGCCCTCTACTGGCAAGGGCTAGCTAGCATTATTCTAGCTGAGCATAGAGAACTGTTTCTACTCAATTCCAGAAATATGAAAGACAAAGTGGATTTGGTACATATATACATTGGAATATTACTCGGCCACAAAAAAAGGAATGAAATCTTGCCATCTGCAACAAAGTGGATGGGGCTAGAGAGTATAATACAAAGCAAAATAAGTCAGTCAGAGAAACAAATACCATAGGATTTCGCTCATGTGAAATTTAAGAGTCTCGTTTAAGCAAAGAGGAAGAAGAGAGAGAGAGACAGAGACAGAAACAGACTCTTACCTATAGAGGACAAACTGATGGTTTGATGGTTACCCGGGATGGGGTGCAGGGGAAGATGGGGGTAACAGATGATGGGGATTAAGGAGCATCTTGTGATAAGCACTGGGTGATGTATGGAAGTGTTTAATCACTCTATTGTACACCTGAAACTAATATAACGCTGTATGTCAAGTAACCAGAATTTAAATAAAAACTTTTAAAAGCATATTTGGAACTTTGTGAGGCAAAATGCTGATGACTGGGATACACTCCAAAGCACAATAAAATGCAAAATGTTAAAGAACATTTTTAAACAATCAGAAACAAAGAAATCCTAGTAAAGCTGGCCTCAGATTCTACCTTAAAACTGAGAATTCAATATAGCTCACCCTAATTCTCTATTGCAAACCACCTCCAGGAGCCTTCTCCACGCTAGTATTTTCACTTTTATGAACAAAGAATCTAGTAGGTCCAAGAATGTCCACAGTCCATTTCCTTTTCCAGCCTTCTATAAGTCACATTCTCTGATAGAGAGAAGCAATGCAGCTCAGGGTTCCTGAAAGATACAATTCTCTGAAAATAAAGACTCTCATGAAATACCAAATTATTTTTATCACAATTTCTATTTTCCTTTCATCACATTTCATTATGCTAAATTAAATACATCAGCATGGATGCAATAAAAAGGGAAATAATAATGAATTCTTGACCCACAGGGAACAAGCATGAGCCCATCACCCTCATTCTGCACTTGTCATGCAAGAGAAAAAGCAGCCATCTCTACGCTTGCTTGGAAAAAGCACTCAAGAAATATATTCTACCTGGAGGGTGTAAGTCTATGATCAGACCTGCTTTGGGCAACAAATTCTTGCTTCTTTCTTACTTCTGTTGCAGTCTTCAGCATAATAAGCAATTTAATCAGCTCAGCTTCACGAGAATGCTTCAGATATTTGCATTTTAGCACTACTTGTCTTCCTTTTTCCTTATTAAAGTTGGCATCTACCATGTTCTGACACGGAGCTGTAGGGCCAAGTACCCTGGGCCAATGACAGCACAAACACAGCTGCTTGCTCTATAGCCTAAGCTTTGGTCTCTGCCCCTGTCCTTGAGACCTGCATTTTCCCCCTATAGAAAATCCATGCTGCTTCTCCCCTATCCAAAACAAATCTGGAGAGATGCATTTTATTATTGTTAATAAAACTGCTTAAATAAAAGTTCTTCAACAAAAGTACCTCTCTTGCATGCTAAAGCACTGACAGGCCAGGGAAAAGGTGAGAACATAAAAAATAATTGCAGCAGTGATGTGACACTTGCAGAATTTATGTTACTAGGTCTGTATACTCTATTCTACAGACAGTGAGAAGGTGTGCATATAAATAAATTAGATACTAGTTGGAAGGACCACTAAAAAAAAATCAGGTTGCATTTTATTTGCAAAATGAAACCAAACAATCAAACGGGCTTAGTGATCATGTAGTGATCTCCCTTAGCAACCATCTTCTAACTATGTCAGTTTAGAATTACTATTAAAATGTTGAATTATTGATTTTTAAAGTCTTCTATGTATATGTAAAATATTAAATGCCATGTGTTCATTAAATCAAGTCTCTCACACAGTCTTCCATCAAAGGGTGGCCATTTAGTAATTCTCACCAAAGGAACGTGGTTTAAAAAAAAAAAAAGTGATTTAGATTACTTTCCAGACCAGACTTTTTGGAAATGGATATGGCTCCATACCATCTGTTTTCCCTCCCATCAGCTGAGTACACGGCCATAGGACTTGCAGATCCAAGGAGCCTGGTCCCTAAGTCACAAAAAATTCAGACCCCCACCCCCCGCCGACCAAATCTACCTTCATATCTTCCTCGTGATTCAAACAAACTTTTACTGGGTTTGAGCTATTACAGATTTTGAAGTCTCTGAGTATTATGTATTCCTTTACATGCTACCAAAATAAAATAATCATTTTTAGGTCTATCAAAAGGTCTGGGAATCTGATCTTTCCCTTCTCAAATGCTATTTTAGCCCAGTCATCCATCCTTTCTAGCCCCAATTTTATTTGCCAAGAATGTAAATTTATCAAACATGCCCACAGAAAACATCTTCAAAAACACTTAAAGTGAATTTTTTTGAAGTATGACCAAAAAGTTGTTATGTCAATCAATACTGCATGTTTTGAGGCAGTTTGGGGATGCAACAGATGACACAGAATTTTGATTACATTTGGGCTTTTGGCACATGCCAGCACTTTCCCACTGGCATTTATTCAAAGTGACTAGTGACCTACAAAGTCACCAAAATATCCATCAAAGCAACTGAAACATCATGTTTCAAATCATAAACACTTTACAGCAATGTGAATGATGCTTTTCAAAATTCAGTATTTTTCATGCCATGTTTCATGCTCAATACATATTTATTGAATTTAATTGATCTAAGAGAAAAGTATCCATTTCTCTAAACTTAGATTCAACTAACATCATCAGTATTTTCAAATGTGCTTTGTATTTTAGTAATGGATTTCACATTCTTTTCTCTACTTAATGTCACTTAAACTTGGCTTTATAGATTATTGCCTAGTTAGTGATGAATTGGATGGCTTTTCTCTAACCTCATTTCCTCTTTATTTGCTTTAATTTTATTTTTGAACCTGCAGAACACCTCTTTCCAAAATCATATTTCCTCTTGGTTGTAGCAATTCTTTTTTTTTTTTTAAGATTTTGTTTATTTATTTGACAGAGATCACAAGTAGGCAGAGAGAGAGGAGGAAGCAGGTTCCCGGCCGAGTAGAGAGCCCGATGTGGGGCTCAATCCCAGGACCCTGGCATCATGACCTGAGCTGAAGGCAGAGGCTTTAACCCACGGAGCCCCCCAGGTGTCCCAGTTGTAGCAATTCTATGTAATAGTAGAACACCTCCTACTATATCTACTTTTTTTTTTTCTTTCAGTCACTCTTCCCTCGTTCTTTTCTTACAGGTTTTTCTGTGAAGGTGTTTTTCTCTCTCCCACTTTCTTCTCTCTGGGCTATTGATCCCCCAATTTTTGGCTCTAGTTATGTCAACTTTCCTGAGATCTCAAATGGCTATTGTCAGTTGCTTAAAGAATGCACGTGTTTTCTTCAACATCTCTTCAATTTCTACTTGCCAACATCTTTTCTTCCTCAATCTGGATATCTATTACCTTATGTACTTGTTTATATGAGTCAGTGAAGTCAAATTCTGCCAGTTTTGAAGCCTTTGGATAATGACCGAATTAGCCTTCTTCATTTTCCACAATGTGTTGCCAAGTCTTTTCAGTGTTTCCTACAAAGTGCCTATTGAATTCTTTTCCTTTTATTGCTGTGATCAGCATCTTTACAGATGTTCAGTCCTCAAGTGTGGGCTTGATAATCTCAGATAACTGACTAGAACTCCATGCCTCCCCCAGCCCGAACTCAAATAGTTTATCAGTGATTCTCAAATCTGGCTACATGTTGAAATCCCTGGGGAGCTCTTAAGAACAGATCAATGTCAGGGCTCTCTAGAAATTCTAATTTACTTTGTTTCAGGTGTGGTCCAAGCACTAGTATTTTTTTTTTAAACAAGCTTTAGTTCACTTTATTGAGCACTAGTATTCTTAATTCTCCCAAATGATTATGATATACAGCCAATATTGAGAACCACTGAAGTATCCCATTTCTAGGTTATGTTTATTCTAAGGAAGTTTATATTTTCCATGGAAGTAGTAAATCAGATCTGTTCTTTCATTGTATTTGCTAAGTGACTATTGTTGGTGTGTGTGTGTGTGTGTGTGTGTGTGTGTGTAAAAAAATAAACTATCAATTTCCACATATTGACTTATAGGTACAAATCTCAGTGATTTTTTTTTTAATCTCTAAGAGACTTTTTAAGGTGATGATTGTGGGCTTTCCAATAAACATATCATCTGTATTAGTTCCTTATTGCTCCTGGAACAAGTTACCACAAACTTAAAGTGGCTTACAGTAGGCCCAAATTCTATAATTCTGGAGGTCAGAAGTCCAGCATGGGTCCACAGGGCAATATTCCTTTTGAGGACTCTAGGGAAGAACCTATCTTTTCCTGCTTCTAGAGGTCACCTATATGCTTTTGCTTGTGGCCCTCACTCCATCTTCAAAGCCAATAGCTTAGCATCTTCCTTCTTCTCTGACCTCTGCTTTGAACCTTGCATCTTTTCTAGAATTATACTGCCACCTTCTTATAAGGAGATTTGTGATTACTCCAGCCTACCTGGATAATTCAGGATAATCTCTGTATCTTGTGATCCTTAACTTAATCATACCTGCAAGGTCCCTTTTGTCATATAAGGTAACATATTCACAGTTTCCAGGGATAAGGCCTGGATTTCTTGGGGACAAGGGTGTCATTATTCATCCTACAGTATCATCTAACGAAAAATTGCCTATTGAATTTTTTTAAAAGATTTTATTTATTTATTTGACAGAGAGAAATCACAAGTAGATGGAGAGGCAGGCAGAGAGAGAGAGAGGGAAGCAAGCTCCCCGCTGAGCAGACAGCCCAATGAGGGACTCGATCCCAGGACCCTGAGATCATGACCTGAGCCGAAGGCAGCGGCTTAACCCACTGAGCCACCCAGGCGCCCGCCTATTGAATTTTTATACCCTCTTTTTTCTTGGTTTTGTTAGTCCTTCCCCCTCTTACTGGTTTTAGTAATAATAAAAAAAATAAATAGAAAGATATATGTATAGGTATATTAACAGCTCTTCACCCCCCCTTTTTATAGTTTATAGTAATAATATATATTCCCATGTTATTAATAGGTTATTGTTTATCCCTGAATGCAGGGATTTTTATGTAGTCTTACTATCTGCTAAACATATTGCTAGGCTTAGGGGTGAGTTTAGAATAGTGTCCTCTCTCTTGATGGAATACATTCATCAGGTTTTAGAACTGCCACTTCTGGAATTAAGACTGTTTAAACTTCCCAGCCTTTTGCGTAGTTTAGTATTATTGATCTCTGCCCAGCTGATTCAGAAAAGGACTTAAAAAGTTGACTGCTGGGGAACCTGGGTGGCTCAGTTGGCTAAGCATCGGACTCTTAATTTTGGCTCAGGTCACAATCTCAGGGTCCTGAGATTGAGCCCTGAATTGGGCTCCACACTGCGGTGGAGTCTGCTTAAAATTCTCTCTCCCCCTCTTTTGTCCCTCCCAACACTTTCTCTCTAAATTTAAATAAAATAATAATAATGATGATGATGATAATAATGAAAAGTGGATTGTTGCTTCACCCCAGCCATGTGGCTTGGGTCACAGACTATGTGGGGAAAAGGAAAGGTGATGTGCATTTCAAATAGCATAAAACTGGGCTCCTACGAATGGGTTCTCCCTGTGCAGGCTCGCCGCTCTGATCATCCTCATTTCTAGTAAGGGACTCTTTGTTTAGGACTTTTAGGACAAATTCACTGATGCTTAGAAATTTTTTAAGTTTGTGTAGATTTTTAAAAATAGGAGCTTATGAAGGGGACAAGTGGTTAACATTGAGGTGTTCCTAATACTCCCCGAGAACAAGTCCTCATTTCCTGTACTCTAAGTGGAGTATGGGTTTTGCTCAACCAAGTTCCAGACGTCTGTGATGAGCATTGAAAGAATAGACCAGCCAGATTGAAAAGGTGGTTGCAGATGGAGAAAATGGAAGGAGGAGAGAAACCAGCAGAAGTGATTTTACAAAATGCCAAAAAGATGTGTTGTTCATCCGTTTGTTTGCTTGTCAAATAATCTAGTGCGCATCTTCCATCTTCACTCTGTTAGACACTCCTCCAGGTCAGGAGGACAGAGCAGTAAACAAATCCACCAGGCTTCCTTTTTCAGGCTCACTTCCTTGTTGGAGACAGTCAGTAAATAAGCAAACACACAAACATGATTAACCTCAGCTTGTGCTAAATTCTAAAAAGGAAATCAACAAGATGCTAACATAGAAATAATAAGACAGGGGCAGGTGAGGTGGTCAAGGAGGTCTTCTTGGAAAAAGTAGCATTTCAACAGTAGCCTGAAGAATTAAATAGAGTATTCCTTTGAAAATCTAGGGAAGGGGTATTCCAGGCAGGGCACATGAACCCTAAGACAGGATATAACTTACATCATCTGAGCAGATCCGTATAAGGAATGCGTCAGCACACCAGGCTGGGGAAACACGGTGTGAGGACACAGGTGAGATGGGAGACAAAGGCAAGAGCTACGTGGTGTAGAAGCTCTGTGGACCGATCTCAGAGTAGAATCTCAGTCTAGTTGCCAGAAACGATTAAAAAGTAAGTACTGAACTTTTTTTTTCTTCAGAAAACTCTAGCTCTTCCATTTGTAACCTGAATTTTTCTACTCCCCTCTATCTTCTTAGAAGACTTCAGTCCTACTATTAACCTTCCTGCATCACGTTTCCTGCTCTCTGATGGGTTCAATCCAGTGAACACGTGAACAAAGAGAAGCCAAGGACCAAATGACTTTTCAGGTGAATTCTATCAAATAAAGAAGGATTATTGCCCCTTTTTCTCAAACTTCCAAAAATTGAAGAGGCCAGCATTACTGTAATACTATAGCCAGATAGGGACACTGGGAAAAAGGAAAACAGGCCACTACCACTGATGGATATAGATACAGACATTTTCAATAAAATACTAGCAAACCAAATTCAACAGCACATTAAAAGGATCATTCACCATGATCAAATGGGATTTATCCCTATACATAAGGAGGTTCAACATACATGAATCCATAAATGGGATACATAATAAAAGAAAAGAAAAATTATATTATCATCAATAGATAGAGAAAAGCATTTGCCATGACATAAAGTTTCAAAAAATTTGGATATGGAAGGAACATACCTCCACATAATAAAAGCCACACATGACAAGCCCAGAGCTAACATCAACTCAACAGTGAAAGTTTAAAAGCTTTCCTTCTAATCAGAAGACAAGGATGCCCATTCATACCACTCCTATTCAATATACTAGAAGTCCTAGCCAGGGCAATTAAGAAAGAAAAAAGAAATAAAAGGTATCCAAATTGGAAAGGAAGAAGTAAAAATTATTTCATGACATGATCTTTTTTATAGAAAATCTTAGTAGCCACCAAAAAACGGCTTAAACCTCAGAAACTAATTCAATAAAATTTGAAAATGTAAGATCAACATATAAAAATCAGTTGGCCATTTTGTACACTAAAAATGAACTCTATAGAAATACAGAAATTCAATCGCAACCTCATTTACAAGAATATCAAAAGCACTAAAATACTTAGAAATAAATATAACCAAGGAAGTAAAAGATCTACTCACCAAAAATTAAAGAACACTGATGAAAGAAACTGAAGAAAACACAAATTAATGGAAAGAGAACTCTTGTTTATGGATCATAAGGTTAATATTGTTAAAATGCCCATACTATTAAAGCCATCTAGACTCAATCCAATCTTCATCAAAATTCCAATGGCATTTTTCACAGAGTTAGATGATAAAATTCATACAGAATTAAAAAAAAAAACCTGAATAACCAAAGCAACCTCAAGAAAGGACAAAGCTAGAGGCATCACACTCCTGATTCAAGCTATATTACAAAGCTATAATAATCCAAGCAGGTTGGTACTGGCATAAAAAAAGACATATAGACCAACAGAAGAACATCAAGAGCCCAGAAACAAATCCATACACACACACACACACACACACACACACATATACATACACATATACACACACAGTCAACCAACGTTTAACAAGGAAACCAGGAATATTCAGTGGGGAAAGCATAATCTCTTCAATAAATCATGATGGAAAAACTGGATATTCACATGCAAAAGAAGGAAATAAGACCCTTATCTTATACCACTCATAAAAATTAACTGAAAATGGATTAAGAAAAATATAAGACCTAAAACCATTAATATTCTTACCAGGGAGAAAAAAAAAAGACATTGGTCTAAGTAGTGATTTTTGGATAAGACACCAAAAACAAAAGCAGCAAAAGCAAAAATCAACAAGTGGAATTACATCAAATTAAATAGCTTCTTCACAGCAAAAGAAACAATCAACAAAATCAAAAGGCAACCTATGAAATGGGAAAAAAATATTTGCAAACTATCCACGTGATATGGAATTAACATCCAAAATACTTAAGAAATTCACATAACTCAATAGCATAACAAAACAAAACATCCAATTAAAGAATGGACAGGCTGGAATGACATTTTTCTAATGAAGACATACAAATGGCTAACAGGTACATGAACAGGCACTCAGCATCAATAATTATCAGGGAAGTACAAATCAAAACCACAATGAAGGATCATCATACATGTCAGAATATCTGTAACCAAAAAGGTAAGACATAGCAAATGCTGGCTAGGTTGTGGGGGGAAAGGAAACCCTGGTGAACTTTTGCAGGGAGGAATGTAAATTGGTAAAGCCACCTAAGAAAAAAGAGGGATTCTTTTAAAAATAAAAAAGAGAGGGGTGCCTGGGTTAAGTCTCTGCCTTCAGCTCAGGTCATGATCTCAGGGCCCTGGGATGGAGCCCCACATTGGGCTCTCTGCGCAACGGGGAGCCTGCTTCCTCCTCTCTCTCTGCCTGCCTCTCTGCCTACTTGTGATCTCTGTGTGTCAAATAAATAAATAAAATCTTTTTCTAAAAAATGAAAAATACAACTATCATATCATCCAGCAATTCCTTTGTGGGTACATATCCAAAGAAAATGAGTATCTTAAAGAGATAGCTGCACCCCAGGTTCACTGCAGCATTGTTCACATAATGCCAAGTGGAAATAAGTCAGACGAAAAAAAACAAACAAAAACAAATCCTGTATGATCTCATTTTTTTGTGGAATCTAGAAAACCTGAACTCACCGCAGCAGAGAGCAGAATGGTGGTTGCTAGGGGATGAAGGATGGGGAAAATGAGGCACTGTCTGTCAAATGGTACAAATGTTTAGTCAGAAGATGACTAACTTCCAGGTGCAGCATGGTTACTGTAATTAACAATATTATATAGTTGTAAGTTGCCAGCGAGAGCAAAGCTTCAGTGTTGACACCATAACAACAAAACGTTAATTACATGTGGTGAGGGATAAGCTAACTAACATTATTGTGGTAAACGTTTACATATGTCAAAGCATTACCTACACCCTAAACTTATACAGTGTTACATGTTGATTATATCTCAGTAAAGCAGGTGCGGTGGGGTGGAAGAACTGGAAAAAAAAAAAAACATTTTTGGAGAAATTCAATCAGGAAGCACAGTTGGAGAGGATTGTGGGATTAGGGCCTGTGATGGTACTGGCACGAACTTGTTCATATGCTCACTGAACTGATCCCATTAGAGAGAGGGGTACATGAAGCAAGAAAGAGGGGTTAAGTGTAGGACTGAATTCCTTTGTGATTAGGGATAGAGGAGATTCCAGAAATTCAGATGACACATGGAGAAGCTAACGGTCCACAGAAAGTGTAATACTGAATTTTTTTTTCCAATTTATTTATTTTCAGAAAAACATTATTCATTATTTTTTCACCACACCCAGTGCTCCATGCAAGCCATGCCCTCTATAATACCCACCACCTGGTACCCCAACCTCCCACCACCCCCCCGCCACTTCAAATCCCTCAGATTGTTTTTCAGAGTCCATAGTCTCTCATGGTTCACCTCCCCTTCCAATTTACCCAAATTCCCTTCTCCTCTCTAACGCCCCTTGTCCTCCATGCTATTTGTAATACTGAATTTTTAATTGTCTCTGATTACTAGATTGAGCTACTACTACCAAGGCTGGACCCACATAGCTTTGAGTTGACATTTGAATAGCAGCATCGGTTTTTAGATGTTATGTCCATTATTGGCAAGTGCCCTCCCTAGGTGGTGAATTTGTAGTTATTTCTTAATTTGATTATAGTAGGAGATCACTGTCTTATTCTTCCACTGTTTCAGGTCAAAGATAGTGGAAAAGAAAAAAAATGCCAACCGTTCTTGACAACATTTGCACGTAAGTTCTTTCTTGTTTAAAGGTGGGTATTATAGAGGGCACGGCTTGCATGGAGCACTGGGTGTGGTGAAAAAATAATGAATACTGTTATGCTGAAAATAAATAAATTAATAAAAAATTTTCAACAGTAAAAAAAAAAAAAAACCAATGGCACTATTATTTAGTTAGTTTTATATTCTTCTCCAGAAACTCAGTCTTAAGCATGTATATAATGCAGGCATCATGGTTTATGAATTTTTAAAATTAAAAATTCTCTCCCTTTGTCTCCTTCTCCCTCCCCTGTCTTCCCCATGCATACTCTCTCTCTCTCTCTCCTCCTCAAAGACAGCATAGTTTAAATACTATTGACTTGGAAACCAGGGAGCATTTTCCTTCTCTCAGTGTTTTCTCTATGGGTATTCTAGGATGATGCCTAATTAGAAAATATAATGATTTAAATGTTTAATTTCTTTAACTAGGTCCAAAACAATATGACTATATTGGTGCAATTTTTCACCAGCACTTTTAAGCTAATTTTCCAAGTAGTAGGACTAAGTTGAGATATTATCCACTAATTAATGAAATTAACTTATTATTTTCACAATACTGTCATATAATCATCAATCAACCTTGAATATGGGTTTATTAGAATAAATTATTAGAAGAATTTTATGCTGGTTTATTAAGAGGCAGTGTAGGATGCTTTGTTGGATCGTGTAAAAAGCCCAGAGAACAAGATGGCTTCTGTGTACGTCCAACCCCTAGCAGATGTAAAAGCCTGACTTTCATCTAGACAAATGCACTCCATCTTTTTCTCAGAACTGTCCCTTAAAACCCAAGGGATAGTTCATACCTCTCTCATATCATTTATCCAACTTCAGCCTTGGAATAGAGGAGAAATAACAAAATGTAAAATTATTAAACCCAGTTTATATCTACTTCTGCCCTTTAAGAGCTTGGAACCATGAACAAATCAATTCACAGTTATCCCTAAGAATATACGCCCCACCAGGGCACCTGGGTGGCTCAGTGATTTAAGCCTCTGCCTTTGGCTCAGGTCATGATCTCAGGTCCTGGGATCGAGCCCCACATCGGGCTCTCTGCTCAGCGGGGAGCCTGCTTCCCCCCCCTCTCTCTCTCTGCCTGCCTCTCTGCCTGCTTGTGATCTGTCAAATAAATAAAATCTTTAAAAATATATATATATATGCCCCACCAAATTACTGTAAGGTTTAAACGTGAAGATGTTTGTGAAAGTATTTCTTTTTTTTAAAGATTCTATTTATCTGTCTGACAGAGAAAGAGAGAGAGCCTAAGTTCACAAGTACAGGGAGAGGCAGAGGGAGAAGCAGACTCCCCGCTGAGCAGGAATCCTGATATGTGACTATCATGACGTGAGCCAAAGGCAGTTAACTGACTACGCCACCCAGACATCCCTGTTAAAGTATTTTAAACCAGGAAGCTATATAAAAATATACTGTCTGTTATACTGTGTTTTTTAATCATCATTTAGACATGTCACAGAACATGAGCCCTCCCATACGATCATGAAAAATAATAGCCTTATGATTATTTATGAATATCTTTCTATGAATTTATGTATATCTATGAATCTAGATAGTAAACAGCTTGATATTAAGTTAAAACCATTCTTATTTTTTCTCTCCCACATGCACATTCCCATAAATGGGTATTGAGATGTTCATTTAATGTTTTGTAAGTTTGTTCCTGCATTTTAAAAATGCTTCCCATCCACACAGCCCTCAACTTTAAAATAGCTTACACTTACAGAGCTCTTACTTTCAGCTAAAAACCGTCCTGAGCATTTGAGAGGCAAAACCACATTTAATCAACCCAACAGCTCTACATGGTAAGGTACTGTGGTAATTTCCTTAAAAATGAGGCTTTGCTATGGTAGACAGTCTCTAATTCTTTTTTTTTTTAATTTAGTTTTATTTTTTCAGTGTTCCAAGATTTATTATTTATGCACGACACCCAGTGTCCCATGAAATACCTCATGCGACAGTTTCTAACTCTAAAAACACTGTGCTTACCTTAAGACACTAGAAAGACAAATAGATCAGCTGGTGGTCCCACTCTTGGGGAATGTGTCAGGAGAAGAGATCTGTATTGCAACCTCTTTAGGATCAATTACAGATAACAGGAAACGTCAACGTCCTTGCCTAGCATATTTTGTGACAATTTCACTAACCTCTTAACTGAGAAAAGGCTGAGCCACTGGGTGTCAATTTAGATGATTTTAAAGATGAGAGGATGATTTCTATCAACTTCATTCCAAAGACAGCATGATACGGATGCAGGTTTCCACCAATACAAGCTTTAGAGAACATGCTCCATGAGGATAGTGTTTGTACCTCCCACAGGGCCCAAGACAGTTTGGAAAAACACAGGCTCTCAATCAACGTCTGATGAATGGAAATGAATCAAGACTGCTAAGTGAGATGAAATAATAGCAGAAAAGTCAAAGCAACAAGTGACTAACAGATCACTGGAGAAATAAGGAAGAGAGAAGGTAAATTTCCTTTCATTTCAGAAGTACTGGGTGCAGCAGATTGACATGCAGTATACTCTGGGAGGGTGTTTAATGATAGATAATTTGGGTTATTTCAAAGCTTGCCAAGAGAAGAGAAAGATAAGGCAGTCCTCAGAATAAATCTGAACAAAAAATGTGAACAAAAAGCCTTCGATAAAACCACATGCTTTGTTAAAGATGGGTGAAAATATCTTCAAGCTTTAAAATATTCATCAAATAAATATTAATAGTTTACAGCATTTGGCTTCTCACCTTTATTTAATCATTTCTTCCCTTAAAAAGTAGGACTATTAAGAGGAGTGGGGGGAAAAAACAAAAACAAAAACAAAACAAAACAAAAACATGGGATTTCAAGACAGACCAAGTTCACAAGGATCTCTCCTACTTTGACCCTGAGTAACTTGAGTAACTACTAATCTTTTTTGATGGTGCTTCTCAAATTTGAGGCGGGGGGATTGTAAGAATCACCAAGGATGTCTGGTAACATGTGGATTCCCAGTTGCAACCCACAGAGATTCTGATTAGTAAGTACAGGGTAGGGTCCCCAAACCTGAATTTTAATAGGCACTGCAAGATATTCTAATGCTGGTGGCCAAGGATTCTCACTTAAAAAAAAAAAAAAAAAAAAAACACAGTCCCTTAGACATAAATATTTTCCTATCTCCATGGAAGAAATGAAAATGCTCCCAAAACCTCTGAGGAGGAGGAGGGAAAGACAAATGAGGTAGCAAATGTGAAGTCCTATGGATCAGTGTTCATGCTTTGGAGGTGCTCAGTGAACGTTGTAAGGAGTAATCCCAAAGGTATACAGGCGTCATCCAACAAATCCACGACCACTACAGTTGCTGCTCATACGCTTTATATCCCATGACGTCGTAAACGAACGAATCAAATGTCAGTTTCTTAAGCACATCTAAGAGGCCGTTCGTGAAGGAAAATGTACAGAATTGGACCTAAAACATGCTGCTTCCCACACTCCCAGTCCTACACCCAGTTACAAGCAAATGCTCAAACTCCTCTATGTGGCAGTGTCTAGTCAAAACAACAGAAATGGTTTCAGTTATTTAGGGAGAATTTAATACAGCTTTTCCAAAGTGTTGGAATGACTGGAGGAGAAAAAAAATAAAGTTTGTTCAGATATCAGTAATGACAAGAAACCTCTCTCTTTTCTAACAGGATTGGAGGAGCCAATGGGAAAACTGTGTTACCCAAAACCCCTTATTGCTGTGGCACTGGGGTTGCTGGAGCATCCACTGCTGTTATTGGAACTCTAGTTCTGCTACTTGGCAGAAAGCTAAGACACAACCCTTCTGCTGATGCCAATACCGATTTAAGTCCAAAGAACTCCCTTGCTGCCATCGCTGATGTTATCAGAGCCTGATCCCCCTAAAGCTCTGCTGCTGAAGCACTGAATTTTTACTGCGGCCACACTGCTCCTACCAAGCCAGAGCAGATAGACACCATGCTGCCAACTGTGCTGTTGTCTGCGGCCACTGCCCTTCATGGAACCCTTTACCTGAGCAGGACCTCAAGAGCTCCATTCTTCTGCTGAGGAACCACCAAACACAGGGTTATTGGGCATTTTCCTTTTTCCTACTTTCCATTATCACTTCAGTGTCTCCCACTGGAAGAAACTAACCAGAAGCCAGCTGGGCAAGGGAATTCTGAGAAATGCAGTTTATAGGTTTCTAGCTTCTTACGATGCGGGGGGGGGAGCAAGGAGGGAGAGAATGTTTCTGAGATGCAACTAGACGTCAGAACAACATGCTATGTGTTTCTCAACAGTTGGGTAATAAGTCCATTTGTGAGAACAGTCAAGACATCAACTGATTAGAAGACAGTCTTTACTTTTTTCTTTCTTTAGCTGATCACAGGAAGTATGATAGAAAATTTCAGGAATAAAGTAATGCATCTGGGATTTTGTAAGGTGAGCTCATCAGAATCTGGAATTTACACTTACCAGGAAGGTGAGTGTAAGTTTTTAGTTGGGAGTTTTCCAGCACAGCAAATGGCAGTTAATTCCTTGGGGTCACCTACTCTCTGTAGTCCACCAAATTAGTACACCTGGGAAATTTCTCTCCCCCCTGAACTGTTTTCATATGTCTTGCTGGAGATACCTATTTAGCATCTAACATACACTATTTGGGAAATATATGCCTTGCAAATAGATGCCTTCTGGAAAACTGGATCCCATGTTTTTTGCCTCTTTGTGATCTAATACCCAACAAAGTTCCTTAAACATAGTAGCTGTGAGATATGTGTTTGCAATAACAATATAACAAAACAATATAACAATATAACAACTTAAATAAGGAATTTAAATAAACAAAAATAATTTGGTATATTAATTAGTTTTTCTGCTACAGTTTCCCACTCCCCTCTTTTCTGAACTATGTGCAGTATAGAGCAGACCTAGCACTTCACCCCTAAATATTTTAGCGTGCATCTCCATAAAGAAGATGTTCTTCTATATGACCACAAGGTCATTACAAAGTCTAGAAATTTAACATGGATTCAATATCATATAATCCAGATTCACATTTTCCCAAGTATCACTTATGTCTGTTTTTCCCCTATCTAATCCAGAATCCAATTAAGGTTTATATATTACATTGGTTATATATTCCCAGTTCCCTATAAACCCAAAGAATCTCTTTTAATCCATAACAATCTTTCATGATAGTAACATTTTTAACAGTTTAGGTCACTTGACTATTGGACTGTCCCATACTTTGAATTTGCCTGATTGTTTCTTCATGATTAAACTCAGATTAAACATTTTTGGCAAAATTACTACATAGGTGATGTTGTGTAATTTCCTCTGAATCACATTAGGAGGGGCAGGCTGTCAATTTGTTCTGCTAATGGGGGCTAAGTTTGACTATTTGATTAAGGTGGTATCTGCCAGATCTTTTCATTAGGAAAGTATCCTTTCCTTGTCATTTAAGAAGCTATCAGTTGGGTGATATTTTGAGACCATGAAATATCCTGTTCTCTAACAATCTTTTACAAAGCAATTTTAGCACCCTTGATGATTCTTGCCTGAATTAATTACTATATAGGTGGTACCAAAATGATTATTATTCTAACACTATGTCTTCCATATATAATCTGTCATTCTTCCATAAAGAAAAGTATTTCAATTCCCTTCCTCCATATTTTGTTATCACTGTGCTTCACATATTTTAATCATATTATACTCCATTACCATCATTGTTTTTCATGCTCAAATTGTCCCAAATTTGGCCAGTGGAATACTCATTAAATTCAGTTTTTGCATCCATTTCACATGTTTTCAATACTTTTTGAACACTTATTTTCAGACACCAAAATATTCCTAGAGTTACCTTGTACTTTTTCTGCCTCAGTTCTGAAATTATATATTCTCAAAGGAGACCCACTCCCTTTTATTGAGTACTTAGTAAGGCCCACTTTTCTTAATGAAGCCTTTTAATTCAAGCTTTCAAACCCAATTTTGAGAAACAATTTTCTCATTGGCCACTTCCTTGTCTTCACAAAACTTCAAGATCGTACTGATCCGAAACTCAAACACTGATTAAAATGTTTCAAGAATGGGGGCGCCTGGGTGGCTCAGTGGTTTAAGCCTCTGCCTTCAGCGCAGGTCATGATCTCAGGGTCCTGGGATAGAGCCCCACATCGGGCTCTCTGCTCGGCGGGGAGCCTGCTTCCCCCTCTCTCTCTGGCTGCCTTCTGCCTACTTGTGATCTCTCTCTATCAAATAAATAGATAAAAATCTTTAAAAAAAATGTTTCAAGAATGGTTGATATTCTCTCATGGTTCACCTCCCCTTCCAATTTCTCCCAACTCCATTCTCCTCTCTAACACCCCTTGTCCTCCATGCTATTTGTTATGCTCCACAAATAAGTGAGACAATATGATAATTGACTCTCTCTGCTTGACTTATTTCACTCAGCATAATCTCTTCCAGTCCCGTCCATGTTGCTACAAAAGTTGGGTATTCGTCCTTTCTGATGGAGGCATAATACTCCATAGTGTATATGGACCACATCTTCCTTATCCATTCGTCCGTTGAAGGGCATCTTGGTTCTTTCCATAGTTTGGCGACCGTGGCCATTGCTGCTGTAAACATTGGGGTACAGATGGCCCTTCTTTTCACGACATCTGTGTCTTTGGGGTAAATACCCAGGAGTGCAATTGCAGGGTCATAGGGAAGTTCTATTTTTAATTTCTTGAGGAATCTCCACACTGTTCTCCAAAGAGGCTGCAACAACTTGCATTCCCACCAACAGTGGAAGAGGGTTCCCCTTTCTCCACATCCTCTCCAACACATGTTGTTGCCTGTTTTGTTAATTTTGGCCATTCTAACTGGTGTAAGGTGATATCTCAATGTGGTTTTAATTTGAATCTCCCTGATGGCTAGTGATGATGAACATTTTTTCATGTGTCTGATAGCCATTTGTATGTCTTCATTGGAGAAGTGTCTGTTCATATCTTCTGCCCATTTTTTGATACGTTTGCCTGTTTCGTGTGGGTTGAGTTTGAGGAGTTCATTATAGATCCTGGATATCAACCTTTTGTCTGTACTGTCATTTGCAAATATCTTCTTCCATTCCGTGGGTTGTCTCTTTGTTTTTTTGACTGTTTCCTTTGCTGTGCAGAAGCTTTTGATTTTGATGAAGTCCCAAAAGTTTATTTTCCGAAAAACAATATGAGGGGTTTGAAGTGGCAGGGGGGTGGGAGGTTGGGGTACATGGTGGTGGGTATTATGGAGGGCACTGGGTGTGGTGAAAAAATAATGAATACTGTTTTTCTGAAAATAAATTAATTAATTTATTAAAAAAAAAAAGAATGGTTGATATTCTCAAATTTCCCCGGTCTGTGCTCTAAAGGTGAGCAATCAAAATATAGGATAGAAAAGTTGAATTTCATTGTTACTTAAGAAGATGTTATGATTAGTTTATGTATCTATCTAAATTATGCCATATGTGTATTACATAAATACTCTATTGGCCTTTCCCTCCCCCAGACAAATACCTATAAGTATGGCCTCAAATTATTTTAGAAGTTCAGTAAAATGTCTAAAGCAGGGACTAACAAATCTTTTCTACAAAAAGCCAGACAACAGGGGTGCCTGGGTGTCAGTTGAACATTTGATTTTGGCTCAGTTCATGATCTGGGGTCCTGGGATGAAGCCCCAGCATCTGGCTCCCTGCTCAGCAGGCCATCTGGTTCTCTCCCTCTGCTCTTTGCCCTTTCCATGCTCTATCTAAAAGAATAGCTAAATCTCAAAAAAAAAAAAAAAAGCCAGACAATAAATATATTAGGTTTTCAATCTCTGTTGCAATGACTCAACCCTTCAGTGTAGCAAAATCAGTCACAGACAATATGTAGATGAACAGGTGTGGCTATGTGTCCAATATCTATCTATCAATCTATATAGATACAACTCAAGCTGCTTTTGCAAAAAAAATTATCTATCTATCTATCGATCGATCTATATAGATCTACTACAACTCAAGCTGCTTTTGCAAAAAAAATTATCTATCTATCTATCGATCGATCTATATAGATCTATATAGATCGATCGATAGATAGATAATTTTTTTTGCAAAAGCAGCTTGAGTTGTAGTTTTCCAACCCCAGTTCTAAACAAAAGTAACAACAATCATCATGACAACTCTTTTCTATTACTACAATGATTACAAACAGTGACCGTGCTAGACTCCAAGATAATCATTTTTAATGTTTTGCTCTGTTCCTTTCAATCCTAACCCAATGCAGTTTTGCTTTATACAAGAGTGACAGTTCTCCATATATAACTTTTTCTACATTACTTTTCACTGAATTTTATCATCAAGACCTTTCTCCCCCATAGCAAATACTGATTTTTCTCTACACCCCATCACCTCCACCCTGAGTTCACCTGCTGTGGTATGGACAGCTTCCCATCTTGATGATTAGCATCTCTCTGCTTTTCTGCTGAAGACTCTTTCTGGGTTCACAAGCGCTTGCAGAGCACTCCCATGGATTCAATGCTTCCAAGGACAACCCTCAATCAATGAGACACTGAAACTGGTGCCTAAGAGAATCCTCCAACTTCCCTGTGCTTTAATGCCCATGTTTACAATGTATCACAGTTATATTTTTGACAGTTTTTTCTATTTATTGATATCCTCATTTTGTTTATTAATATTTTATGTGTAGATATGTTTTAAATATTTTATTTATGTTAATTGATCGTTACTGCTTTATCAGCTTTAGGTTGATGAAATCCTCTCCCAGATACTGACTATACAGTCTTCAGTTTAACTTTCAAATCACTCAGTCAACAACAACGAAATATATATATATATAAAAATATATCTTAACTACATAAGAAAAAGTTGAACTTTAATACATGAGAATTTAAATATATATGATGCTATAACTTGATCATATTCAAACTTTCTATCTGTTAATTTAGGTGGACATCCCCAAGTTGAGTCTTTTTTGTAATGTTTCTCAGAAGCATGTATAGATTTTTTTTTCTATAGATCCCATGTAGTCTGGGTTAAGATTATTGCTGGGTTTTTAATCTTCTTTATTAAAGTAGTGAAAAAAGGATTTTTTTTCATCTATTACACTCTAAATAGTTTTGTTTGCAATTATTACTGGCTTTGTTTACCTTGTATCAAGATGAATTTTCACATTCATTTTGATACTATATAGAAATACATTTACAGAATTGTGTCCTGTTGAAATGCTTTCAGCTATACACAGGGACTATATAGGAATGAGCATTCTGAAAGTCATTGTTGTAATGATGTAAATATTTTGAGAAGGCCTTTCATAACCCTTTTACAAGGATATAATATTTTATGGTCTGCATTTTTTTTAAATTCCTGGTTTCATTTCATATCCTTAGACTCCTCTAATATGTTAGCTTTCTACATTTTAGGTCACCCTGAATAATTTCTAGAACAAGCAGGATTTAATTCACTTAATATGATATTAAACTCTAATCATTAGAGGTTGGTTCTTTTATTTTCTAAATACAAAAAAAAACAATTTAGCATCTGCTTTCATAGAAATCCGACATTAAAATGTACTGTTATGCCTTTATAAGATACATTGCCAAAAAGTGCAATGGTATTTTTCACCAGTTTGTTGATATAATTTTGTTTAAAAGATTTTATTTATCTGCTTGAGAGAGAGAAAGAAAGAGAGGGAAGGAGAGAAAGAGAGAATGAATGGGGTGGGCGGGAGAGGGAGAAGCAGGCTCCCCGCACAGCAGGGAGCAAGATGCAGGACTCGACCCCAGGACCCTGGGATCATGACCTGAGCTGAAGGCAGACGCCTAACCAGCTGAGCCACGCAGGTGGCCCTGTTTATAATTTGTGATGAATATAAGCTTCAAGTGTTTGTGTATATTTTTTTTCAATTTATTTATTTTTAGAAAAACAGTATTCATTATTTTTTTCACCACACGCAGTGCTCCATGCAATCCGTGCCCTCTATAATACCCACCACCTGGTACCCCAACCTCCCACCCCCCCGCCACTTCAAACCCCTCAGATTGTTTTTCAGAGTCCATAGTCTCTCGTGGTTCACCTCCCTATCCAATTTACCCCAACTCCCTTCTTCTCTCTAACACCCCTTGTCCTCCATGCTATTTGTTATGCTCCACAAATAAGTGAGACAATATGATAATTGACTCTCTCTGCTTGACTTATTTCACTCAGCATAATCTCTTCCAGTCCCGTCCATGTTGCTACAAAAGTTGGGTATTCATCCTTTCTGATGGAGGCATAATACTCCATACTGTATAAGGAAGATGTGTTTGTGTATATTTATACCAGTTTATTTTTAGCACGTATATCAGTTTCAGCCTTCCAAAACCCTCTCTTGAGCAATGAAGATTTGACTCTTAACAGCAAATGCCAGGGCTACCAACCTGCTTTATGCCAGTTCCCTGATCTGTAAAACTGGGTCATGAGATCGCTATGAGGATTAAGATGGCATATTCTAATAAACATGCTATACATCCACATTATTTACTAATTTTTAGGGTCACGTTTATTTTATTCTACTGAGTGTTTAAAACACAGATACTACCTACCCCTGGAAAAAAGGAAAAATTTAAGAGGTGTCAAGGCTCACAACCATTTACCACAGGAACCACCACATTTTATTAAAACTAAGATGGTCCATGTTATGTACCATTACGAAAAAGAAAAAAATGTAAAATATTCATTCTTTCAATTAACAGATATATTCTAAGTTCAAAGATGTTAAAATTGGGATTGAGGAGGCAGCATCTTAGAATGATATGCAGTAAGTTTAAATTTGTTTTCCCTGCTAAGGACTATGTTCACACTTTATACGTGTTATTCTGCTCAATCTCTCAGCAATGACATTATTATTCTCATTTCACAGTGAAAGAAGCTCAAGTTCTCTAAGACTAAGTTCTTCATAAAAAATTATAATTTAAGAGGTGCTTGGGTGGCTCAATTGGTTAATTGTCGACTCTTGATTTCAGTTCAGGTCATGATCTCAGGGTCATGAGATTAAGCCCAGCATTGGACTCCATGCTGAGCATGAAGCCTGCTTAAGATCCTCTCTCCCTCTGCTATCTCCCTCTGTCCCACCTCCCCTCATGGCATGCTCTCTTTCAAAAAAAAAAAAAAAATGTAATTTAAGGGATGCCTGGGTGGCTCAGTTGGTTAAGCAGCTGCCTTCAGCTCAGGTCATGATCCCAGCGTCCTGGGATCGAGTCCCACATCAGGCTCCTTGCTTGGCAGGGAGCCTGCTTCTCCCTCTGCCTCTGCCTGTCACTCTGTCTGCCTGTGCTCATTCTCACTCCTCTCTCTCTCTGACAAATAAATAAATAAAGTCTTAAAAAAAATAAAAATGAAAAAATAAAAATAAATGTAATTTAAAAATCTATCATATTTGACCTACTCTGCTATACGCTAAAGATACAGTGATGAAAAAGAAAAGCAAAACTTTTCCCTCATTTAAGAATTACGCATGGGGCGCCTGGGTGGCTCAGTTGGTTAAGCTGCTGCCTTCGGCTCAGGTCATGATCTCAGGATCCTGGGATCGAGTCCTGCATCGGGCTCTCTGTTCAGCAGGGAGCCTGCTTCCTCCTCTCTCTCTCTCTCTGCCTGCCTCTCTGCCTACTTGTGATCTCTCTCTGTCAAATAAATAAATAAAATCTTAAAAAAAAAAAAAAAAGAATTATGCATGATACTAAAGTATACAGGGGAAGGCCTGTAACTGGAGGGGGAAGACTTAACCTAGACCTCTCAGAACAGGTAGTGTTTAAGCTGAGAGCCAACGGTGGAGAAGCCATCATCTAGAAGAACGTAGCAGGAGAATTCCTGGCACTGAAAAATAAAAAAGGCAAGCAGCCGAAGGAACCAAAGAGTGGAGCTAGGATTTAAACCCAAGTCTGTCTGACACTAAATCATGTTGTAAGTGCACTTACCATCTGCAAAAGCAAATCATGCTGTTTGCCCTGTACCCTTCTACCTGTCCCTGTGCCCAACATTTTCAAACAGATTAATTATTATCTAGGACAGCTTTCGAGGGGAAAGGTATAGAGCAAAGAGCTGGACTTGCTCCCTTTTTTTCTTTAGATAGCAACCAAGAATGTTACCTATCTCTTTCTCTATCACTTCTTCTGTGTCCTCAACTTGCTTGTCGAACTATTCAAGACCTCCCAATATACAGCACCCAAAGCAATCAGACCAACTTAACAGCCAAGATCCTGGAAACTGCATCTATCTGGTTCTTATGCGCTATATCCCTATAGAACTCAAAAGAGCTCCTGGGTCCCTATATAAAGCCGTAAAAGAGGCAGCAATTTGAGAGTAGTCAAAACTACTGAAAGAACACAGAAGTAGTAAAAAGAAGGGCCAAACACACCCCCAATGTTCATAGCAGCAATGGCCACAGTAGCCAAATGGTAGAAGAAGCCGAGATGCTCTTCAACAGACAAATGGATAAAGAAGCTGTGGTCCACAGATACAATGGAGTATTACACAGCCATCAGAAAGGATGAATACCTAACTTTTGTATCAGTATGGATGCGTCTGGAGGAGATTATGCTGAGTGTAATAAGTCAAGCAGAAAAAGTCAATTACCATATGGCTTTGCTTACTTGTGGAGCATAAGGAATAGCATGGACAACATTAGGAGAAGGAAGGGAAAAATGAAGGAGGGGTGGATCAGGGAGGAGACAAACCATGAGAGACTGTGGACTCCAAGAAACAAACTGAGGGTTTCAGAGGGGAGGAAGCTGTCCTAGATAATAATTAACAAACTGGGGGGATGGGTTGGACCAGTGATGGGTATTAAGGAGGGCACTTATTGCCTGGAGTACTGGGTGTTTTATGTAAACAATGAATCTGGGAACACTACATCAAAAACTAATGATGTACTCTATGGTAATTCACATAATAAAAATCATAATAATTTTAAAATTTTAAAAAGAAAGAACACAGAAGGCAGAGATTAAGACTACTCCCTAAGGAACTATTCTTCCAGAAGAATGGGTGATCACCTCAGAGAGCAAGAAGAAAGTGGGATGCAGGAATTCACATAGAACTGAGCCTACACTTTTTTTTAAGATTTATTTATTTGACAAACAGAGATCACAAGGAGGCAGAGAGGCAGGCAGAGAGAGAGAGGAGGAAGCAGGTTCCCCGCCGAGCAGACAGCCCACGCAGGGCTCGGATCTCAGGACCCTGAGATCATGACTTGAGCCGAAGGCAGAGGCTTTAACCCATTAAGCCATCCAGGTGCCCCTGAGCCTACACTTTAAACATAAACTGTGCCTTTGGTTGTGACACACAAGAAATAATCTTGTGTTTACCTTATTAGGAGAACAAGTGAATCAAAGACAATATATACAGACACATTCATACATGCATTGGAAGTACTTTTGTATAAAGAAGTGAAATGCTGGCACTCATAAACTGATAAAATTTTAAATGCCCCCTCCCACATCTTCCCTATTTCTCTCCACCTTTCCCCTTCTCTCCTGAATTTGTCATTTCGACACAGGTGCATTACAAAGGATGCCAAACATAAGCCAAAGGATGTTGCAGAAGAAAAATGAGAAGAAAAAAATTGATGTGTACCGCCTCTAGAAAACAAAGATACATTTTTAAGAGGGTTGGGTCACATGTATCAGAATACACATTGATATATGATTTTATTTGTTACATCACCACCTCTCAATGGTGGGGGAGTCTGTTGCTTTTGCCAACAATGAAGGGAACATATATTTATCAGCTGTAACAATGTAGCTGATTAAAGGCACTAAGGGTAGCAGAGAAAACCCTGTGCATGTGTAGGCTGAACAGTCTTGGAGAAAGCAGGCATGCTGAATGGTGGAGCCCACGTATGACAGGCAGGCTCTCCTGTGATCTCAAATATCTTCAAGATGTCAGAACTACAGGGACTTGGGTGATTCATATTACCCATATAAGACAGAGACAATTCTGACTCACCTTCTTATATTCATCTGATTCTATGCTTTCATTTAGAATACATGAGATACTTTGTGACCCTGTGTTTGTCCTTGTGCATTATACTGGTTGAACACTCCAGAGAGATACATTTCTTTGAAGCAACTTCTGGGTTACTTCGAAAATTACAAAATACAGGATAGTTTCCATTCTCTCTGACCCAATGTCCTGTCACATTGGGCACCAGTGGTCAGCATTCCCTGATCTTTCTATATACTGAACAATTAGACCCTACTTGGTTCTTTTTATATTTCACTTTGCAATATCCATCACATTCACTGCTGAAAATGGATTGGTGAGTGCATCATTTTAGACAGAGTGAAATCATACATACAATTTATTTATTCTAGAGTATACAAAATACTAAGATCTTTCTTGGGGGGCGGAAGGCAAACAAGTACCTGTAGAACTATATAATGACTTCTGTATGTTAAAACCTACTTGGGTTGAAAAAATAAAAATAATTATAGATGGAACACAACATTAAGGATACTCCCAGTAACTGATCCAGCTGACATGGCCAGTTCTACTGCTACAGATGGATATGAATTTCCCTCAAATAAATGACTAATTGAATTTATGCCAAATAGATTTTATTCTAAGCATTTGTGAAACAAATACATTTTGATTCTTTTCATTAGTTCAATTCAATTTTTTCCTTGGTTGCAGAGGGAAATAACAATTAATTTCTTTGTGCAGAAGCTGAGAGCTAAGGGTTTCTTTTCCCCCGCTAATCCTTTTATAATAATTACAGATGCACAGAAATATAAGTGAAGTAGAATTGCTTGCTGGGAACATCTGGGTATGTGAAGAGGTCATAGAATTTTTCCTTAAAGATGCTTAAAGGTAGAAATACCCATGTGACCTGCATGCTATAATTCATAATAATTGGCACTGTATTGTATTCATCCTGAAAGGCCTCCGCAATTACCAGGGTCTGATATCTGATAAAAGCTTACTAATTTGGGTTCTTTATAGTGTAGAACATGGGTGGTTCCAGAAACAGGGAACTGGATTAAATGATCCCCCCAATTCATTCTTATTTCTACTAAAATACTGGTAAGGAAGGTAAATTTTCATCTTTATTTGGACAAAAAAAAAATCAGTAAAAATGGATGTGACCTAATTAAGACTGAATGATTAGCTTCATTATCACATAAATAGCCACATGTGTGGTCCATTTTCCCTGGGTAAAAGGACCTTTGACTTTCTGACCAATGAGAACTGTAATTTTCATTCAAACATCTTTATAATCTCAGCATCCTTGAATTCTGTGAAGAGGCATTGTATACAAACAGATCTCTGGAACTCAATGGAAATGTTTTCCTTTACACTGTGAAAAACAATGGACATCTTTTCTAATGCCTGCACTAAGGTATTTGCTGGAAAGAAGACATTAAGCAACAGCTTTGATCAAAATGGGTATTTGTAGCAGGAATCATGGAATAAAAATCAACAATAGTTTCTTTTGATTTATTTATTGCAGATGTGCAGAGCATTAAACTTCTTATGCCAAGCAGCAATTTTACTGCGATAGGGGTACAATCATTATTCGCAGTATAATAGTGCACTCTGCAGGATTTCATTTCTAAATGCACAATGTGCTAATTATGCCTTGGAGAGAGACAGAGAAAGATGGAAAAAAGGAGGAAGGAGAGTAAATGAAAGAGTGAGAGAGTCGAGGAAAAGAAGGCACAATCAGAAAAGTGATGTGCAGGATAGTGGTCAAGAAGCCCTAAATATTGCCTAGCCCATTTCACCAGGATAGGAAGTCCTTAATTTGGAGGAAGAAGGGTTCTTCTGACTGCAAAGTGCCATGTATTTTAGGAGCCTGAGTTTGGCAGAGTACAGTTCCACCCTCTAAGAAGAAAATGACCAGTAACTTCTACTAGGTTATCTGAAAAAAACAGGTATGATTCAGTGCAGGGACTTCAAATTGGTATCATTTTCTTCCAGCTTTATGGGTGTATAACTGACGAATACAATTAGAAGACATTTAAAGGACACATTGTGACAATACGACACATGCATATATTGTGAAAGGATACCTCCTATCTAGTTAATGAATACATCCCATCACTCTCACGGGTATAGTTTGGTGACAACATTTAAATTCTACTCACTTAGCAAATTTTAATTATACAATACAGTGTAATCAACTATAGTCACCACGCCGTACATTAGATCTTCCAACTTAATTCGTCTTATAGCTGAGAGCTCATACTCTTTTACCAGCCTCTCCCTATTTCCCCCATAACCCTAGGACCTGGCAATGAGTTTTTCACTCTCTGTTTCAGAGTTTAATTGGGGGAGGGGTCCATAAGTAAGTGATACCATGCAATATTGGTATTTTTTCTATCTGGCTTATTTACTTGGCATAATATAGTCATAGCCCATCCATGCTATCACAAATGACAGCATTTCCTTCCTTCCCATGGCTGAATAATATTCCTTTGTGCATGCGTACGTGCACATGTGTGTGTGTGACATTGCACATCTTTTATATCAACTCATCCATCAATAGGCATGTAGGCTGTTTCCATATCTTGGCTACCGTGAATAATGCTGTAATAAACAATGGGAGTGCAAATAGTTCTTTGAGAGAGTAACTTCATTTCCTTTGGATATATATATACCTAGAAGTGAGATTGCTGGATCATTGGGTATTTCTATTTTTAATTTTTTTAAAAAGATTTTATTTATTTGACAGAGAGAAATCACAAATAGACGGAGAGACAGGCAGAGAGAGAGAGAGAGAGAGAGAGAAGCAGGCTCCCTGCTCAGCAGAGAGCCCGATGCGGGACTCGATCCCAGGACCCTGGGATTATGACCTGAGCCGAAGGCAGCGGCCCAACCCACTGAGCCACCCAGGTGCCCTCTATTTTTAATTTTTTAAGGACCCTCCATACCATTTTCCACAGAGGCAGCCCCAATTTAAATTTGCTATAGTGGTCCACCAAGGTCCTCTTTTCTACACAGCCTCACCAACCCTTGTTACTTCTTTCTGATGACAGATATTCTAACAAGTGTGAAGTGATAGCTCATTGAAGTTTTGATTTGCATTTCCCTGATGATTACTGATGTTGACCACCTTTCGCCTACCTGTTGGCCACTTGCATGTTTTCCTTGGAAAAAGGTCTACTCAAGTCCTCTGCCTATTTTTTTAATGAATTGGCTGTGGTGCTATTGAGCTGCGTGGGTTCATTATATATTCTGGTATTAACTGCTTATCAGACAGATACTTTGCCAATATTTTCTCCCATTCAACAGGCTGCCTTTTCATTTTGTTGAGGATTTCCTTTGCTGTGCAGAAGCTTGTTAGATATTGTGTTTTTTTTTCCTTTTGTTGTCAAATCCAAAAGATAATCTCCAAGACCAACATCAAGACGTTTACTCCCTGTGTTTTGTTCTAGGAGTGGAAAGGTTACAGAGCTTATATTCAAGTCCTTAATCCATTTCCAGTTAATTTTTCTGAGTGGTATAAGATAAAGGTCCACTTTTCTTCAGCATATGAATATCCAATTTTCCCAACACCATTTATTTAAGAGACTGTCCTATATCCCACTGCATATTTTAAATAGGTTTCATCTTCAGTGTTAATGCTGACTGATTCGTGCTACCTGCCAAGAGCATGGAGGGAAAGGGAGTGGCATCACAAGCGCTATGCATTTGTCATCTCTTAACAGGCAAAAAGAACGGTGAACTGGTAGAGGATCCATACTCAAAAAACATACCCTGGAACAGTGTCTGATACTTAACAAATATATGCTAGAATAAAAACTCATTTAATACACAAGCCTGAGAGGACTCCAACTTTGAATGGCAGTCAAATCTGCAGAGTGTCTCCCCAGCATCAATCTCCTCCAATTCTAACACCAACACTGAGGAGAAAAAGGTACTACAGATAACATGACAGAGTGGAAAGAGAAGCAGGAAAATAATATAGATCTGCATTTTAATTCAGGCTTCTCCATTTCATTTCTTCATTTTAAAAAATAACGTTTTTAATGACATAATATTATTAAATAATTATTATTGTAGTAATAATGACCTCTCAATGAATATAAGAATGTCTACTTCAGAATGTATTTTACATTGACTGACGGAAACCCTAAGTGTTAAGACACCTTGCACTTTCTACCTTCAGTGCCTTGGACCCTAAGACCATCATGCTATGAAGGTCGGTCTAGCCTAGTGAAGGTTAAAAGGTCACAGATAGAAGAATCAAACAAAGTGCCTCAACTGGCTTCAGCTGCCAAATATGTGACTGATGCCTTCTGGGAGACACCAGACTCATTGGAGCTATCCAGATGACAGCAACTGCATGAATGATTCCTGGTGAGACCAGGAAAAGAACCGCTGATATGTGACATCCACAGAATCATAAGAAATAAGCTGGGACGCCTGGGTGGCTCAGTTGGTTAAGCAGCTGCCTTCGGCTCAGGTCATGATCCCAGCGTCCTGGGATCGAGTCCCACATCGGGCTCCTTGCTCGGCAGGGAGCCTGCTTCTCCCTCTGCCTCTGTCTGCCTGTGCTCACTCTCTCTCCCTCTCTCTCTGACAAATAAATAAATAAAATCTTAAAAAAAAAAAAAAAGAAAGAAGCTTATTGTTTTACACCACTAAGTTTTGCATGTTGTCGTACACATTAAGAGGTAATTGATAACAAGAATAATGCAACTTTCTAAGATTGTAAAGGGGGGTAAATAAGATAATTATGTACAATAACAAAAATATAAGAAACCCAATAAAGGATAGGTAGCATTATTAGCTTCCTGCTTCATAGGTGAAATATTAGGCTTACCACAGTGGATTATTCAAAGTCACACAGCTTTTAATTGTGAAGCAATGCAGTACACAAATTAAAATCAAGAGGTCACACTTCCTGGTTCACCACTGCTCATTAATGGGAGAACTCTGCAATGCTCTTCCTCTGTGAAATGGAGCAGTAATCATCCTTGCCTGATAGGATAGATAGAGATATTGAATGTGTATCAATTAGCGTAGTGTCTGGAACATAAATAGCATTTAAAAATTGATATATAATGATTTTAGTGAAGGCTTCCATTTTAAAACATCAAGGACATTTTTAATTGCTCCTTTAACAAAGGTTACCATTAAGGGCCCTCAGGCCACGATAGGGTTTTATTCCAGTCCAGGTCACAGATTAGACTAAGAGCATGTGAGAGTTTGCAGTTAGGAAGTTCCAACCACAGAGAAGTGAATTTAGGACATCATAACAGAGAGTCTGTGAACAAATGACCCAAAAACAGGCATGAGTACATCTGGTCTTCTAGAGTATAGCTATGATTCAGAATTGGAATTAAAATGGGTAAAAAGGGGGCACCTGGGTGGCTCAGGGGGTTAAAACCTCTGCCTTCGGCTCAGGTCATGGTCCCAGGGTCTTGGGATCGAGCCTCAAATCTGGCTCTCTGCTTAGCAGGGAGCCTGCTTCCCTTCCTCTCTCTGCCTGCCTCTCTGCCTGCTTGTGATCTGTCTGTCAAATAAATAAATAAAATCTTTAAAAAATAATAAAAATAAAAAATAAAATAAAATGGGTAAAAAAAAATAGGAGATTAAAAAGTGAGTTCAAACTAAGAATATGAGGATTATCACTCAGTGAGTTGCCAGCAGTCCGGGGTCAAACAAAGGCTATTTGCTCCATGCTTTTTTTCCAAACATAATTGTGGGCATGTGTTCTTAAGAGTTGGGATCTATGTTAGTCCAGGTTATCCAAGAACTAGATGCTGAGATGAGATTAAATGTACAAGGTGTTATTCGAGAAATACCTAGCAAGAGAAAATAGGGAGGGATAGAGGGATGCCAGCAAACCCGTCAGACAACGACACAAGTCTGGCCCCAAGGGATGGTGAGAAAAGAAAGGCTTGATAGAAGCATTCTAGACTACCATGCTAAGGAAGGAAGACCTATGACAAAGCCTCCAGAGAGTACTTAATCAAGGTTGCCCATCAGAGAAGTCCCACACTTCCCAAGAATGGGTCTACCTTAGCATCCGCCATGGTCAGTCACTGGCTGGAAGCAACCATGGGAAGCATGACCTCTGCACAACGTGGCAAGAGATTTCAGAGCACAGCAGGTGGTGGTCTGCTCAATAACACTTTCCATAATTGGAAATCTGAAGGGAGCATTCACATAGCTGCCACAGTCCGCTAGAGAAAAACTGAGTTGAACAGGTGCAATGTCCACCAGGAAGTCACTAACATTCTGGCACACTAGTGTGTTTCAGTTGTAATAAAAAGGATGACAAACAAGTGATAACAGTACTCAGAGACCTGTCCTTAGTCTCACTAGAGAAGAGAAGGTGTCAGGGACTAGAAGCAGTTTGTCTTTGTTTTAAGATATTGGTTTTACTTCAAGTGACATCTCTTTTTGCATAATTGATAGACAAAGATCTGCCCAGACTTGGCTGAATAGAGTGTTAAAAAGGTATCAGTAACATTCAAATGGATCCTGTGACATCTCTGCTAACAAGAGTAACTGCTGCTCCACAGAGAGAAGGGAAAAGAAGCTGAATAGATGTCTGAAATCAAAGAATCTTTATCATCACCCATATTTCAAAGAATGTTATTTCATTATGATATGTGTGGGGATTTATATCTCTAAAAGCAATCAAAGAGTTACTGTGTTCTTCAAATGAAATTATATAGTATTTTAATATTGACAACACAAACCCATTTGCAATTTAATTCATCAAGTATACTTGTACCTTTGTTCCTTCCTCCCTCCCTCTCTTCTCCCTCTCTCTTCTTCTCCCTCTCACCCTCTATTTTTTTATATTCCCCTTTTAGGCCAAGCGAAATGTTGCACAATAGCCAGATAAAAGCTGGTGAAAACCACTTGCTAATTTCTAGAGTATACTATCCTGTTATTTCTACTGAGTTGGACATTTCATTCCTAGAAGTATTTATTAAGAACTTATTATGTGTTCAAGCCCTTCCTCTAGGTGTAGGTGGGAATACAGAAGAGCAAACCAAAGTCTGTCTCTTCAAAAAATTTTCTATTGGTACAAAGTTCCTTGAGGGCAAAGAATTTGTCTTTTAGCTCTAGAACCATCATATACTGTGGTACAGGTTGTTCACTGACAAAAAGGTGCCTAGCCAATGGAGTGGAGGTCTGAGATTACCCAAGCTCTGTTCATCAAGCTATACAATCTTACACAGAAGAAGACATACTTCTTTCAAGAGAAAGTGTGAATTTTTCTACTTAGCACAAAATTGCTGTACGACTACAGGTACCTTGAAAATAGCTCTGAACCTTGAGCTCAGTCTTCTGCACCTAGTGGGAACCCAATATTGATTGAGTAAAATGATTATGCATTGGAAGATGCAGTGTATATTCTATTATCCAAATGCATGGCACAGGAGATAGTTTCTCTCAGAGATCAAAATATGGAGAAACTGCCATAAACCATATCATTCTTAGAAAACTATCTTTGTAGCATAATCAATTCTCAAATATATACACGGATGATTCACAAGAGAGATAATTGAAAAGGTCAGAACAAAAGACACTGTGGGCTTTGAATGTAAATTGGATGACTTCTGAGACTCAGCAAAATTACTGCCGTAGTGCATTTTGCTCATTCTCATATTCAGGCAGATCTGTATGCTCCAATATTCATTGACTGGTAGCCAGAAAAGCAAGTCCTAGATTAGGAAGATGAAGTCTAACTACGGACAAATGCTTGTCAAAAAAATCAATCTACTGAAGAAAAGAATCACTAGCTAGCTAATAAGCACATGTAGTAAAATAGGCAAGAAAAATATATTCCCACAAAACTCCAGAGAAAGGTTGGCTGGCTAAATTAGACTTTCTCCAATAAGTTAGCAGGTAGAGGTGGAGACTGAGTGGAATGAGTTTTGTTTTTTGTTTTTTTTTTTAAGATTTTGTTTATTTATTTGACAGAGAGAGATCACAAGTAGACAGAGAGGCAGGCAGAGAGAGGGGGTGGGGAAGCAGGCTCCCTGCTGAGCAGAGACCCCGATGCGGGACTCGATCCCAGGACCCTGAGATCATGACCTGAGCCGAAGGCAGCGGCTTAACCCACTGAGCCACCCAGGTGCCCCAAGGAATGAGTTTTGACATAGGGAGATCAATGATAGCAAAGCACGAGATGTGGAACCAACAGTGGCAGGTATGCCAATGACAATACACCTGTGTAGGGAAACCCTAATCAAGAATTTCTGAAATGAAGCCAATACAACGTGGTTTTCACATTACCACATTCGCTGCCATATGTACAATCTAAATGAAAGAAAACATGAGGGGCTCTGTAGGATACTGTAAGAACTTTGGGCTTTATTATAAGTAAAACTGGAAGCCATCAGAGGGTTTTAAGCAGTAGAGTCTTCTAAATTGGACCGAAAATATAAAAAGTTCTCTGGCTGCAGTGTGAACATTTAACTGTAATAGGGCAAGGGGAAATGTATTATGTGAAGGCTGCTTCAGTAATCCAGGTGTGACATGGTGACTTGGACCAGTGGTGACAGTAGGGACAGTCAGATGTACTACATATAAACGTGGTATATTAGGTATAGCACGAATATAAATGCACTGAGTTAACAAAACCAAATTTTCAAATAATATATACACAATTGTAGTTGTGAAATTACCCTTTTTGATTTTATCACCTCCTTTTTTCCCCACTCCTCAAAACTGGAGAGGATTATACTGTCTTTGACTGAGAACTTACTTGAGCCCTTAAAAAGTAAGTTTCAAGGTTTTTTTTCCAGATTTTTCACACTTGAGAAAACAATGTAAAAACTACCTTTTTTTATTTTTTTGCCATCCTCCCCCCTCCAACAAGTCAGAAGAGGCATAATTTGGAAAGGGTAAGATGAAAGAACAAATGGAAATAAACTAGCCCAGCGCTGCATTATGATATATTGTCCAACTGGGACAGTTTTGAGGGATAATTTAAAATTGTGGGGTGCCTGGGTGGCTCAGTGGGTTAAAGCCTCTGCCTTCGGCTCAGGTCATGATCTCAGGGTCCTGGGATAGAGCCCCCATCGGGCTCTCTGCTCAGCAGGGAGCCTGCTTCCTCCTCTCTCTCTCTCTCTCTGCCTGCAACTCAGCCTGCTTGTGATCTCTGTCAAATAAATAAAATCTAGGGAAAAAATTAAAAAATTAAAAAAATAAAATTGTATGATTTTTAAAATGATTTACTGACTTCAAATTGGTTTTATTATACTGCTGGACCTTTATTTTTATTCAAAATTATTTTCAAAATGTAATTCTTAAAATTTAAATGTATTCCTATAAATGCAGATAAAACAGTATTATGATAAAACATTACTGATACTGACATAATAAGCAAAAAAAAGCAAAAGTAATGAGAAGAATATTTATTTTGGCATAGATTAATCAATTTCTTAGCCATATATATCTCTGACATCTTGCAACTGATACTGATCTTAATTTTTTTCCAAAATATTCTTATTGTATAACTTTCATTGTCCTCAATGTTGCATTTTATATGTATGAGATTTTAAATTGTTGACATTTTCAATTGACCCTTCCCTGTAGATTATAATGTTTTTAACTGAGAAAAATCACTCTCTGAAGATGTTGAGGTGTCTATTAAGCTGAGAACAACTTCTCATAAATGGATGTTATTTTCCATTCCAACTTTTTATCCTATAGATGTGTAAGTGCCTCAGAACAAATATTTTTATGAATATTGTACTTTTGCTTCCATTTACTTTTCTTAATCATCAAATCTCTGTGATTTTTCTTTTTGGTTATTTTGTATACTTTGCCAAATTTAGATACTGCAACTTTGCAGGCCTTTTCAATTTCATGTCATCTTAGTGGAGAATATAAATGTTTCCAATAAAAAAGTGTCAAAGTATTCATCCCATCTGTCAAGATATTCCAACGTGTAATTATCAAATTTCCAAATGAAGTCTTTCAAACCAGTGCTTCTCAAATTTTAATATAAATACAGATGCCCCCGGAAACTTATTAAAATGAAGATTATGATTCAGCATGTCTTGGGTGGGTGGGAGGCTGCATTTCTCAAAAGCTCCTAGAATCACCATCATCAAAGCTGCCTAGGACCACACTTCGAATAGCAAAGCTGCAATTTGGGCTTTTATTGCTTTATTTATTCAGTTTTTCCTTGCCATTTTGAGAGATCAATTTCCAAGGTCTTATTTGCAAGTTTGCCAAATACTTCAAAAGCTGCAGTTTTGGGGTATTCATGTGTTATAGATTTTGATTAAAGATTTTCAATTAATTTTGGATAAAATGTAAACAAATATTAAACAACTTACTTTCTTTTAAAAAGCAGCTTTAATACCATCACCATCATAAAACACTTAGTTCATTTCATAAAACACAAATTCATTACAAATCTCTGAATTTGGGTAACTTAGAAAGTAACTTAGAAAGGTAAGCATGTACTGCCATGCTGAAGAGTTTTTAAAAACTTAAGGTCACCTTCATTATAAAATAAAGCTGTAATTCTTTTATTCTAAGTGGATATATATGACAATATCACTTTGATATCTACAGCTTCCATTTTGATTACCATAATAGTACAATTTGTTTAGATGCAATTATAAATTATGTATGCACCACAACCAATTTCAAGCACATTTCTGCTTCATGGCGTCTTAAAAAGAACATTATTTTTACCACCACACTGTATGTCACTAAATCTGTGTTCTTATTTTCTCCACAAAACATTTTATATTAAATGTTGACAAATGCAAATTTATACTAGTATTCACAATACTGTCAGATGTTATAACTTAGAATGATTTTGATTCCATTAATTGGAATTTAAAAATAAGTTATTATTGAATTTATCTAAATTCATTCTCTACTTGAAGCATTTGTCGACACTGAGGAAAAGAAAACTGGTATCATTTATATCTTTGCAAAGTTCTGCTAATGAAGCAATTATATTAACAACTATTAATTTAGAACCATCATTTGATCTAAATGAAAAGTCATGCTTCACAGAATGAAATGTAGGTTTTCAATCATTGCTAACAGGGTAGTCTTCTTAAAGTAAGTGTTAACTTTTAAAGGGAAACACTGATGCTTCTTTAGCATGTTTCTAACTCCTGGTCAAATACTCATCGATATCATGACAATCCCTTTAGGGAATAATTTTCAACAAAGTCTCAAGAGAGTTTCACATTCATCAAAATCTTAACAAAAATTCCTATTTAATCTCTTATTATACATACCCTCCCCCCCCCTTTTTTTTTTGCTTTAGCTCATTGCAGTCAAGAATTTATTGCAAAATAAAAAAGGATAATGAAATAGTAAAATAACTTGTAGAGTCACCATAGAATACATGACAAAAACTACTGTAGCAACACATTCCAACAATTATTTCCCATACACATTTCCCATATCTTTAACCTACAATTCTGCATGTTTCCCAGTATATGTGAATAGTGGCCTAATGCTTTCTGCATCCAGCATCCCAAAGCAATACCACGGCTTGCTACACCAAGTAGCAAGCAGAAAAGCAAGCAGAAACAGTAGCAATAATCAGCTCTTCCATCATTGCCTAACTGCAGGTGTTAGCTGTCCCTAGATTCCCCTAGAAGAGTGCAGTTTGGTTCATCAACGAGCACTCTTAATGCTTTCTTTCAAAGGAAGGAGATAGGGTGTTCTGGGAATTTGGAAACAGCCAGAAAGGAGAAACCATTAAATATGAAAAGTGGATCGATGATGACCTATGTGTTGAAGTAAGAACTCTGTTCACTGTGCGTGCATCTCATACTTGACGTGGCAGAACCTGGGAGTAGAAATGAAATCAACCGAATGCACCGTGCTTATCTTAATGCAGCTATCAATAAAGTTATGCTTAAAAAAATAAGAACTCTAGGACAAATGCTGAATGAAACTGGATACAGTGATTAGAGCCAAAAACCATGACTGCCACAGGCAAAACATGAGGTACAGTCATTCTATTTATAATATGAAGTCTATCCCTACCGTAAGAAAAACCACTGTCTCAACTTATTAGGGCAGTTAGGAAATGTTTCTCTTGTGCCTTAAGGATTTAGATGGAATGCAGTATCTTTGTTTATGGGACAAATGTGGCCTGCAGACATTTTGCTGGCTTACACAGACTTGTTCTTTATTTGAATTACTTGCAAGAAATTAAATTGGGAAATTTCACGTAGAACTGTGGTGTTGAGCGAAGAGAAAGATCTGACAACTCTATGTTCACATAATCAAAAATCAGCTATAATGGCACAGAGCCATGTTTTCTTACAAACTCAAAGGGCACCCCTTGGCTTGTATCTGAAGGGAGATTAGTACAATGGAACTGTACCCATGTCATACAAATATGCTACCCCCTGGAACTGCACGACTCCTAAGGCCCCAATATCTACAAACGACACCTTTAGAAGAAACAGCTGGCCTTTGGTTTGTGCCAGCTCCCTACCAGATTCAATCAACTTCATCACGTGGCCATATGACCAATGGAGTTTTTTACCTCTAGTTTGGACTACAGGCCTCCGGAGAATTGTTTCTTTTTGAAAGGTAAGTATTGGTCTGATTTTATCATTGGCAGCTGGACAACCAAAATAAGAGAGTCTGCAACTCTTCCTGGTGGAAAATACTCTAAGGAAATTAATTGTCTTACACCACCCTGAACCGCTGTGTGGGTGCTCAGTAATAAAGCCACCCCCACTCCACTGCTCTTTACCATATTATTGAGTAGGACTGCAGAGACAAGGGCCACGGGTTCCATTCTGTTGAAGACCCCAGAGCCATTATTCCAAATATATTTTAAGCCAAATAATTTAAATGTTGGTATATGTGCTCCTTGTTGTTAGGGAAAAGCATGAATAACTTGAACCAGAGCAGATATTACAAGAAAGTGGTAGCCCCAGAAAGAGATTTATGTGAAAACAGGGATACAGTTAGGAATAGAAAACATTCCAAAGAAACCTCCCCATTCAAAATCAACCCTCATCCCTCAAAAGTTGAATTTCCTGGGTGTTTCCCACTATGGGAATAGCTGTATTTCACACTGTTTTGTTTTGTTTTGTTTTGTTTTGTTTTTTCTCTCTCTCACTGTAACTTCCTTCCATATAAATATAAAAATATTCCAGATTTTTAGTAAAGTTAATTATACCCATAAAGGCTTGCCTAACGATGTTTTGGACAACAACGCGGGAGTAAAGGCTAGGGTGATTTTCCAGTGCCCAGGAAGGGGGCCGAGCATACCACTGCTGGTTGTGTGTGGCAGATCTAGTGTGTTCAGCAGGGTGACATATGGAATACATTACTTTAAAGAGCTGCAACCTCTTGAATAACTCATGACTCAAGAAGAATATAAACTAACCCCTTACACTACTGAATGTAAGAGGAGATGCAAAAACAGACCAGATAGCAGGAGTACACATACATATATATACACATACACACACATATATAAATGTATATAAATATAGGTAGTATTATAAGTTTGGATTGCAAGCAATTCCTTTTGAAAGAAAAAGCTGCTTAAAAGATATTGGGGCCTTTATCTTGTCCTTGCAAAGTTTCTGGAGACTAAAGAGTCGCACCTTGCCTCTTCCCAACACTGGCATAGCCAATGAGTGACATTGTGTGCTCCAACTTTGACACCATAAGCAATGCAATAGTCATTCTCATTGCCAGCTTAACACCCTTGTTTGAATGGCTGGAATTCATCTTGGCAGATAACATATACTGAATAGTGTCAATACACAGCTTGTTAAATCTGACAATGGGTGCTCAGAAGATGTCAAAAGGAAACAGAACTCAACCTTTATGCCGACCCAGGTTGAATAACACTGAAGTGTGGTACGTTGGGCATATCTAAAAGGAGCTGTCAAACTTAAAAGGTTTAATATTAAATATTTCCCTACAGATCTCAAACGGACTACTATAGCTAGGCACTGGTACTTCTCTTGGGCTCAAAGCACTTGAAAAATAAAATTTATTAATCTACTAAAAATGCCCTGTGAGGTAAAGGGGACAGTGGAATTATTGCATGATCCATTATTTCCTTCTACAAATACCCATGTGATTCTATGCAGGTTTCCTCCATGGCTTTATCCTAAAGATGCATATAGGTTTCTCCCTGAGAACTGGTAGTAGGCTCAATAAGGACTATGTTGAGGAGGAGTCTGAGGCTACTTCCAAGCTAAAACTAGAGCATCACCATCAAGCAGGTCAGGGGGGTACGGGTTGTCAATGTTGCACAGAGGCCAAGTGTCAGCTGGGCACTGAACAGAGTATAGCACAGATACATTGTTTCTGTCTCTGTTCAGGGTCACAGCCAGTGTAGTTAGTATGCTGGTGAGCTGAGCACCAAGGAACTGAAGGTCGCCAGGGTGAGAGCAGGAGATCACAACTTCTAAAGCAGTAAACTCTGATGTGAAGAGAAAGGGATAGGAGGCCTATGTACCTAATTTGAAAAAAGCTGGGGGAGGGGCACCTGGGTGGCTCAGTCATTAAGCCTCTGCCTTTGGATCAGATCCTGATCCAGGGTTTCTGAGATCAAACCCCTGCATCAGGCTCCCTGCTCAGCAGGAAGCCTGCTCTTCCCTCTGTCCCTCCCCCTGCTTGTATTCTCTCTCTCACTGTCCTCTGTCAAATAAATAAATAAAATCTTAAAAAAAAAAATAGCATTTCTGAGGTCTACCTGGCAAGGTTATTTCCATCCAAGAATAGCTTGTATCCAACTCCTTTATATTTCTTATGCTTTTTTCCCCCCAACCTGGAAACCATTTTTGTTCTAGCCCTGGCAACCCACTTAGCTTACCTTGTATACTGAGAAAAATTATCTCACTTCATTCTGAGAAAGTAGTTTGGATGTCAATTCCAGCTTTCATGTGAATGGAAAGATTTTTTGGAATTCAGTTTAGAAAGTACAGAGAGTGGTGGAAGCTAATCTCCTGAACAACTAAGCAGTGAACTGCATCTCCGAAAATGATGGGGTGAACCCTAGATCAAAGAAAAAGTGTGCCTTCGTGTACTTAATAGGAAAATCTGGGTAAGGACAGAATTGATTGGGGAAAAAATTAATTTCTGGGTAAGGACAGAATTGATTGGGAAAAATTAATTAATTAAACATTAATTTCTTTTAATAGGCTCTGTATGTTTTTCTGAACAAATCCCATCTTGACTGAAAGAGGCTGAATGGTCCCGGAAAACACACCACCTCATTCTGCGCTGAAGCCTGATCATACGCCTGCAGTTAGCCTAGCGCCAAATGCACACACACTGAGACAAAAATGTATGCATCCTCACTACACCAGTCAGCCTTGGTGGTATCTCTGGCTTTCTCTTTGCATACTCTCTAAATTACTAGCTGACTTGCCAGCAGGCAGGAGACTTGCTGCATAATTCAAGTCTAGATTTCTGGAGGTTACAGACTGTGGGGATTCGTATCAGTATGATCAGGACAGCACCCAAATTTCCACGCTCTGATGGTGTTTCAAAACTGCTACCCTTCCTCTCTCCCACTCTATCGCCACAGGGCAGTGATGAGAGGGCTCTGAAGGGAAGAAAGAAGGCAGGGACGAAAACAGTGTTTCACAAAATCAGTAATTCCCTGGCCTCTGTCATAGTTTAGTACCCCAGACGTGTACGCACGGCACAATTATTTCAACAGCGTTATCCTTTAAGTAGACTCACTTTGTTTACTTCATCCTAAGAACTACCCTAACAACGCTCATTCAAATCTATAACTGATAAAACCAAAAAATGAGTCCACACACAGCCCCCAAATCATCTTAGGGGCCTCGTAAGTCACACTTTGGGAAATTCGCAACTGAAAGACATCCCAGCTGAGGGCTGCTAGAATCTCAGAGCCCAAAATACCCACGCCTGAGCTGGATGAAAAACGCAGGAATAGAGAACCCTCCCTCTTCTCATCTAAATAGACCCTCATTTCTCTCCACTTTTCCACATCCTTATTACCAGCAGTAATACTGGTCCTGGTATTTTCAAGTACTGGCAGCTGTGAGAAGAAATGTAAACGGGGAAGAAACAGGAAGAAAAAAAGAAAATGTATCTGACAACTAAAATGGAATCTGCTTGGTTTTTCTGCTGTTGCTGCATTTTGTGGGTTGAAAGGCTAATATCAAAATATTGTGGTTATAAAAACATCATAATTACAGAATTCTGAATCGTGTTTGTCATCACTCCATGCCTTTGTCTTTCTTTTAATCTCCTTAATGTACCATAATTATGTCTTCAGCGTGGGTCAATTATCTCTGAACTAAAAAACAAATTACCATCATTACCTCTGATTATTCTTCCCTTTTCTTTGATCCTATTTTGTTCAGCAACTGGAATTTTGTGTTCATTCAGCCCCTCTCTCCCCTAGTTGCGTGGCTGAGAGACAGTAGAAAATCATTCCACGGCCATTTCCAGTATTACCCTCTCCCTTCATCAAACATTTCTGGTGCCTACACATTACCAAAATATGTTCAAAGGACCTTATTACCAACATAGCTCCTGGCTAACACCACCTTTTAGACCCAGCACCCCTTTAATCTTTTGCTTCCCCACACTAACTACATTTACTAAATTCAAATTAGTACAAGACGACCCATTCGGACTACATTAATATCTTAGAACAGTGACTGCATCCTACTGTCAATAATCCAAAAATCAATGGGCCCCCAGGACTTAGGCGACACGGACAATTAACAAGGCTGGACTAGAGAAAGGATCTGTGAATTCTGAAGGACTACTCTGCTGTAGTTACAGAAACTAATGAAATTAGCATTTCTTTTGGTTGGAAAAGGAAGAAAGCCAGAAAGGGTATGAGAGAAATTATCTTAAGAAAGAGTACTTAGAAAATGATACTTGAGAAATAGAAATATACATGTTGTCTTGAGGAGGCTTTTCTAGATAGGCATCCAGAAGACTAAGAAGCAAGGCAATGTGCTTTTGCTTTCTCTTTGTGGAAAGAGAGGTGAATAAGCGTTGGGGTAGCCATAGTGATTCATTGCTCTGGGCTGTAATTTCTGGTTATGGGACACCAGGCAACATGGTGATTTTTCTCACCCCATACTGACAAGCGGATAGTGAAATGGAAGAACATTCTTGACACTTAGTACACAGACTCTCAGTATTCAGGTTATTTGTGCAGCAAAGTACAAGTGGGAAAGGGGGTTTTACAGCAGCGATTTCCTCTAACTCAGGTTGGCTGGAGCCCAAGTATGTAATCAAAATTTTCAGTTTTACCAAATCTTTGTTTCATCTCTGCATGTTATGAAACATTTTTCCTATGCTGATTATTCCCTTTCTCAGCGCACTAACTCTACAGTGAGGGGTGGGAACTAAAAAACACAGTCCACTGGGGCACCTACTCTGCAAGCAAGAACAGCTTGATGTGTTGCAGGAACCATGATAGAGCCCTCTAAGTCTGTGTTTAATATAACCATTAGATTAGGGACAGGGCATGGAAAACCTATGGTCCTGGAACAAAACTGAAATACTTCACCTTTTAGAAGAATAGCATTTTCAAAAAGAATCACTTGTTAATAATTGAGGCCATGATGACAGAAATAGAGATCACAAGCCCAAGCTAGGATTCTCACATGCCTTGTCCTAGCTGAGTGACACTGAGGTCACATAAACTATGACAGTCCCTACTCTAGCTCTACCAGAGGATTTCTGTACCGATGCTCAACATTAAAACACTGTGTCAATACAAGACGCTTGCTATAGCCTGAATGTTTCATTAAATCCCAATATGGGGGCACCTGGGTGGCTCAGCGGGCTAAAGCCTCTGCCTTTGGCTCAGGTTATGATCTTAGGTCCTGGGATCAAGCCCCACATTGGGCTATCTGCTCAGCAGGGAGCCTGCTTCCCCCTCCCCACCTGCCTCTCTGCCTACTTGTAATCTTTCAAATAAATGAATAAAATCTTATTTTTTAAAAAAATCCAAATATGACTTGAAGTTTTTGAAAAGTAACTAGGTCATGAGGGTGGGGCCCTCATGATGGGATTAGTGCCCTCATAAGAGACACCAGAGAGCTTGCCTCCTCTCCCTCTGTTCTCTGCCACCTGAGGATACAAAGAGACAATGGTGATATATAAACCAGGAAGAATCATAGTGCCACCTTCATCCTAGATGTCCAGCCTCTAGACCTATGAGAAATATTGGTTGTTTAAGCCACATCTGTGGTAATTCATTAAAAAACAGCCCACCTGGACTAAAATCCTTAATAGAATGAATTTGCTGACCACTATTCTAGAAGCTTGGGATATAACAGTGATAAAAATAGGAAAAGAAAAATCTCTGCCTTCATGGTGTTTACATTCTAATGGGGCAAGACAGTAAATCTGCTTAATAAAAAAGTTAATCACAGAATGAAGTGTCATGGGACACTTCAGGGTAAGGGGGACTGGGTATGTGTAAGGGGAGGGGTCGCAAGTTGTAAAAGAATATTCTAAGTAGTTCTCTAAGTAATCTCACACACAGATTAAGAATAGAGAGAAGCTGGCCTGGGGTTTTAGAGGCCATTGTTGAGATCTCTGGTTTTTACTCTAAAATGGAAAGCTACTGGCAGAATTTATTTATTTATTTAAAGATTTTATTTATTTATTTGACACAGAAAGAGATCACAAGTAGGTGGAGAGGCAGGCAGAGAGAGAGAAGAGGAAGCAGGCTCCCCACTGAGCAGAGAGACAGATGCAGGGCTCGATCCCAGGACCCTGAGATCATGACCTCAGCCGAAGGCAGACGCCTTAACACACTGAACCACTCAGGTGCCCCTGCTGGCAGTATTTAAATGGAGAAATGTCATGATCTAATTTGTTTTTTGTTTTTTGTTTTTTGTTTTAAAGATTTTATTTATTTATTTGACAGAGAGAGATCACAAGCAGGCAGAAAGGCAGGCAGAGAGAGAGAGAGGAGGAAGCAGGCTCCCCGCCGAGCAGAGAGCCCGACGCGGGACTCGATCCCCGGACGTGAGATCATGACCCGAGCCGAAAGCAGCGGCTCAACCCACTGAGCCACCCAGGTGCCCCGATCTAATTTGGTTTTTGAAGGACCATTCTTAGGGGGAGGGGGATAGGGTTATGGACAATGGGGAGGGTATGTGCTATGGTGAGTGCTGTGAAGTGTGTAAACCTAGTGATTCACAGACCTGTACCCCTGGGGCTAAGAATACATTATATGTTAATTAAAAATTTAAAAAAATTTAAAGGACGATTCTTTAAAAATAAAGGACCATTCTTGCTGTTCTGTTGAAAATAAAGTGTAGTAAGACATGATAAAAGCAGGGAGATGTGTTGGGAAGCTTTTAAAATATAGTAGGCAAAGGTAATGGTAGCTTAAAAGATGCATGTAGCAATGGAAATAGTAAAAATTGACTTGGGATATTTTGAAGGATGCGCTGATAAATTAGATGAGAGGTACAGAAGAGGAAAAGAAGTCAAGAACCATCCTGAAGGTTTTTGACATGACCTAGAAGACCAGAGCTGCCATTACCCGACGACTGGGGCTGAAGGAGAGGTGCATTAGTTTCCTAGGACTGCTGCAACTAATTACACCAACTTAGTGACTTAGACTAGAAATTTAGTCTCTCACAGTTGTAGAGGACAGAAGTCAAGCAACGCAACGCTCTCTCCAAAGGATCCAGGGGAGAATTTTCTTTTGCCTCTTTCACCTTCTGTGGCTCCAAGAATTCCCCGACTTAGGAGTGCATAACTACATTCACTGTCTCTGTCTTCACACAGCCTTCTCTTCCTCTGTGTGTCTTTTCTAAGAACATTTTCCATTTGATTCAGGGCCCCAGAATGATCTCATCTCAACGAGATGATGAAATGATCCTTAATTTAATTATATCTGCAAAGACCCCTTCTCCAAATAAAATCACATTCACAGATTCCAGATCAACATATCTTTGGGGGAAGGGTACCATTCAACCCTCGTAGAGGGGAAGAATGGAATTCTACTAGACATTAAGGTTGACACTCCTCTTAACTGAGCGGGGACGGGGAGTAGATAGCTTAATATGTGGACCTAGAATTCAATCACATGGTGGTGGAAGCCAAGAGTTCCAACCAGTTCTTTATTGGTGCTTGTTCAGATGTCACAGGGGTGTCTCATATACAATGGAGTAACTGGTAAATGGTCCTTGATATAAAATTATATATACACTGCCTACGCCATCACCAATGTTGATGCCCTTGGATATAACACAAACAGCCGCTGCCTTTTCCTTTGAAAGGTGGCATGGATTTGACTAATCAAGACGAGATTTTTGGGGGGGAGAAGGAAAGTGACATTGTTTTCCTTCAGTGATGGGAGGAAAAGGAAGCTTAGCAAAGGGCAGATAAAGTACTATGTAATGCCACGGTCAGAGTGTCCCTGACTCCTGCTTTGCGAAACACTGCATACGTTTACAAGATGAGGTTAAGAGTCCAACCAATAGTTCAGAATTGCAACTTTCTCTTCTATACAGAAAATAAATGGCTTTGCTAATAGCATTTTCTAACCCGTGGAGCTAACTAGCTGAGAAGAAATTTGAGCATTAGGCCACTTAATACTGTCTCAATATAGATATTCTACCAAATCAGAAACTTCAAAGCTCAATATATTAATGACTTCCTAGAGTCTCTGGAGACTGCTTGCTGGTCAGAGAAAAGATCTATCAAAGAATATCCTCTTTAATTTAAAGTGAAAATTGATGCTCAAGTGTAATCACACTAATTTATTGGGAAACATATAGGAGATTGCCAAAAGTAGGAATGACCAAAATTATAGGTTTAAATGAGTAGGTTTTCACTGTTTTTGTCAGTCTGATTCATGAAGTACTTTTTTTTTCCCAATTTATTTATTTTCAGAAAAACATTATTCATTATTTTTTCACCACACCCAGTGCTCCATGCAAGCTGTGCCCTCTATAATACCCACCACCTGGTACCCCAACCTCCCACCCCCCCCGCCACTTCAAACCCCTCAGACTGTTTTTCAGAGTCCATAGTCTCTCATGGTTCACCTCCCCTTCCAATTTACCCAAATTCCCTACTTTTACTTTCAGATAATCAAACGTTATTTATATAGGCATGGCCTTATTAATGTAGCTAAAAAGGTCCAAAGATAGAATTACAGTTCTTTTCTGAAAAACACTGAAATAGATACACTAAAAATCTAGTCTAAGCATCAGCATTCGAGTCATAGCTACTCTTAATAAGTAACAAGAGGGGCGCCTGGGTGACTCAGTGGATTAAACCGTCTGCCTTCAGCTCAGGTCAAGATCCCAGGGTCCTGGGATCGAGCCCCGTGTGGGGCTCTCTGCTCACAGGGAGCCTGCTTCCCCCTTCTCTCTCTCTGCCTGCCTCTCTGCCTACTTGTGATCTCTGTCTGTCAAATACATTAATTTTAAAAAAAAATCTTAAAAAAAGGTAAATAAGTAACAAGAGAGTGAATCACTTGGGACAGGATAACTCAGGAGAACACTCCTCAAATGTGGCTTCCTGCTCTGAAAGGTTTTTGGCCCCAATTTTTCAGAATCTGCTAGGACAGAAACTATCCTTACCTCATGGTTTGTTCAATGACATAAATAAGTTGGGAGCTTCCCTAAGCTCCTACCAAGTAGGGATCATTAGGAAATCACTTGGGAGCCTGGTTCATTGTCTGGAACCAGGCACCAAAAGTGCATTGAAACTGCCCCACTACCTTATCCTTCTAGGATTGAAATGAATATAATTAAGAGAAGACTCAAAAGAATTGAACCCTTTCTCTTATAGAAAGAGCAATGGTGTAGTGACTAGCAATATCTCCTAGTCACTACTCCTTGTTCTAAAGGAGATACTATAAAGTTTTCAAAAGAATAGTCTTTTGCTTTAGGAGAACATCTGAATGTCCTTCTCCAAGAGGAGGGCTTCTATGACTTTAGGCAAGTCTAAAGGAGATCACAATAATCCAGATTTCATAAGGCTGTTGTGAGGGTTAAATGTTAGAAATACAACACTGTCTAGCCCAAAGTAAGTGGTATTAATTGCAGCTATAATTATTATTTTCTGAATACTAAAAGCAGAGCTGTAGTTAAGTGCTACCAATTCCACACCTTTCTGTGTGGGCCAAATATCACTGATTAAATCTCAAATCCCATCACCCCAAACAAGAGACTATGATCAAAGGCCAACTCTTCTGAAAGTGTGATGAGAAGTTTGTTCTCCTATTAGTGAAAGTGGAAAAGTTGTTTCTATTCATTTTTGTGATTTGGCTGAGGATCCAAAGGCCCTAGGGCACCTGGCACAGAGAACTGAAACTTATTACTGAAAACTAAAGTTTTTGATGAACCTAATAGCCAAAGGCAGATCACATACACACAGCATGAAGCCTAAAAGTAGGTCAATGAGAAAAGCAGGACCGAGATAATATTCAAGCCTCAACCTTGTGGCAATAAGTAATGGAATGGGTCCGAGTGAGTGAGAAACAAACCAAACCAGCAAAAATGCTGGTGAGGGCCCCTTTTAGAAGAAAATCTCTATCAGTAGCCATTGGTTTTGAAGTCATTCCTAGTACTGGGAAGTCAGAGGCCAGTTATATCAGATTTAAGACCCCAGCTAGATGGGCAGTTCTGCCAGATTCCATTCACTATTGATAGAGAAAGAAATTATCTACTATAAAAGAATCTTCATCTTCAAAATAACTAATTCAAAGGGATCCATACAGAACTATATTTATTACGGCATTATGTATAATAGTCAATCCATGGAAGCGACCCAAGTGTCCATTCATAGATGATGGATAAAGAAGATGTGGTGTGTGTGTGTGTGTGTGTGTGTGTGTCTGTGTGTGTGTTGATCAGTGAGGGAGACTTAAACCTATCTTAAATCCCGAGAGTGAACCTGGGTAAGATGATGTTTACACGGCCACCTCAAAAATAGGCAAACATGCATTTATTCTTTTAGCAAAAATCTGAATCCCAAATGAATTCAATTAATTCACATTGTTGGAATCCCTACTCTTCTTGCCAAATGGGGGAGTAATGGAAGAACTTAGCAGGCTATTATCATAACCTGTGAAATGATACTGTGAACCACAGTATCATTTTAGGTAAACTAGATAGCACTTGAGAAGTGACAGGATTCAGGATATATTTTAAAGGTACCACTGAAAGAATTTTCCAATACAGTCATCTAGAAAAATAAGAGAGAGCAGGAACTCAAAATGACTCCAAGATTCTTGGCCCAAGCAACTGGTAGGATGGAGTTGCCAATTATTAAGATAACCCTGTGGGCAGAGCAGATTGGGAGCTTAGAAATCAAGAGTTACGTTTTAGCCATATTAAGTCTGAGACAGCAATTTTACATCTGAGGGGGATGTGTTGAGTAGGCAGTTAGATATATGAGAACCATTTCAGGAGACGGGTGTGGGTTGTAGATATAAATTTAGGCACGATCAGAGTTCAGATGGCTTTTAAGCCCCTGAAACTGAGAGAGTAGATAACCTAGAGAGTGAGTGTAGAACCGGAGAAGAGCAGGTCTGAAGATCGAGCTTCAAGAAGATGAAGGAGAATGAAAAGAGGAGACTAAGAAAGGGTGACAAGTAGAATAGAAGGAAGATGAGAGGATAGTTCCCGGAAGCAAAGCAAAAAGGTGTTTCAAGAAGAGAAGGATCAATTCTTCTTAATGTTACTAGACCTAATCAGATGAGGAATAACTATCACCTACTGGATTTGATATCATGGCGATCATCATGGACTCTGGCAACATTCTTTCAATGGAGGAAGAAACAAAACACCAAGTTATGTGGGTTCGAATGAGAATAAAGGAAATGGAAAAAGCAAATATAGACATCTCTTTTTGAGGAATTCTCCTATAAAGGGGAGAAAACAAAGGGATCAAAGCACTGGCTAGTTTCCCTAGAAAGTACAAATGATTCAGGATCCCTTTAAGTTCCAGAGCAAAATCCAAGTTGACAATACTTTAAAGATATGTTCAGCCCCACTGGGATGGTGGAAGAGGACAAAAATAAGTAAGTACCAGTCCTCAGAAAGATTTTAGTCAATGGGGAAATACTTTTTATTTCAGGGTCAGAAGAAGAAAAAAACCATGATTGCATTTAATCCTTGAAACAATCTTATTAACTCCATAGAGCAGATCCTAGGCATCTGCATACTTAACACTGTGGGATTGTTGAACAGTTATAAGTCACTCTGAAGGTTCAAGGCGTGTGGCCACTGGAGTTTCACAGAGAAGACTAGAATGTGTGTACTGTCTGGTGTGGTAAAAGAACCACTTATCCCTAACACCCAGCGTCTGCAACTTGCTCAGGTTTGTGGTTATCCATGGTCTGTCTTGTGAATGATAATATGTGTCAGGATTCTCAGGTAGATCACTTAAGATTTTCTTTCCTACTTTACAGAACAGAAAATATATACCATTCTATTTCCTAGTAAAGTAAAACAGTACACTAAAGGCAACATTTGTTCTTATCTCGGAATTTGGGCTAAACCCCTGATGTTGAAAACAATAAAACATGCCCCTAGATTCTTTGTCCTATCTGCATGGCTAACTATCCAAGAATCATCATGAATGACAATAATTATCTGGATTAAGAAATTAATGTTGAGCTGATTCAGGAAAAACAAGCGGTAATAGATGCCATTCAATTTCAGAAGGCAACATACCTAACCATTAAATACAGAAAAATCTAGCCAAAATACACATAATCATCCAAATTTCTGTATTTTCTTTTTCAGAATCAGAACCACTTGATTGGTGGCAAAACAACAGCATGATATCTTTTGGGTTATGCAAAAGCAAATTAAATCCAAACACAGACCTACAAGACATGGTTTGTAAGAGAAGAGAGGGTCCAAGCACACAGCAAAGCATAAAAATGCACAAAAATAAGAATATACTAAAAGGGAACTGTAAAAAGGAATTTCATATGGGATTTTAGAATTTAAAATAACTAAAGGCCCTTAAATGGTTTGATTGTGATAACTGTACAAAATTCTCATCAGAGAATTATTGTCCCTAAGATAAATCCATGCTGCACTAAAACATAAAGAGCCAATGCAATGACAATAAAATCTTCCATCACTTTCTGCTTCTGGTCTATATACAGCTAGGAATTCAAATGGTCCCTAACTAGAACTGGTAGGAGAATATTCACACAAATGAAGAAGTTTTTTTTTCTTCACCCACCAGCTTAGGAAGAGATTTGGAAGGTAGTGCCTCCCCTGTATCACACCAAGAGAAAGAGTTTAAAGAATGGGTTGATAAAAGAAAAGAAGAGGGGTACCTGGGTGGCTCAGTCACTGGGCATCTGCCTTAGGCTCAGGTCATAATCCCACAGTCCTGGGACCAGGCCCCGCTTCGGGCTCCCTGCCCTGTGGGAAGCCTGCTTCTCCTTCTCTGCTGTTTATGTTCCCTCTCTTGCTCGCTCTCTCTCTCTGTCAAATAAATAATAAAATCTTAAAAAAAAAAAAAAAGGAAAGGAAAGAAAAGAAAGAAGAGAGGTTGATACCGCTTTAAAGCCCTTACAGCAAGAAAAATTCACAGGTCTATCCCTGGGCTTTGGAGACAGATATTAGAAGAGTTTGATACACACCCTCAAGACTTTGAACATACCGAGTAGTACTGAGGAAGTCTGAAGGTAGGAGGGTGGCCGGATCAGCCCCTGTCTACACATTTAAGAAAGCGCTATTAGAATCTGGGAAAACTGCCTTTCCATGATTTGTATCCAAATGTCCTAAGGACCAAGAAACCATATTTGAACTGTCTTCATTCGCTTTTGCCAGAAAGGATACCCCACTGGGACAAGACAAGCAAGCATTAAGAAGCTGTAGGAATTCTGCTATAGGCAAAGGCTTTTGGGATGTTAGGTTAGCCATGGTCTGCATCCACACCAGGAACCTGTGCACAAGAGATGTCTCCATAGGGGCCCTTGGAGAACTCAATGATACATGCACAAAAGAGCCAGGATCTGCATACTTGCCATGAGACAGTGCACGCATAACCACAGAAGAAAACACAAACAGCTAAATAAAAGGACTTACCTCCTACCATCTAGAACCCTTCTTTCGTCCTGACTTTAGAGGAACCAGGAGGAGGAGGTGATATGAAAGTTCTAAGGGAACAGCGACAAAATAGCTCATGCTACTTTTCCCCTCCACAGCCCTGGCCTTCTAAGATATTGTTGCCTCCTTCTAGAACAAGCATAACATGTCATGAGAGATGCTGAACCCATGCTCCAAGAATGCAGAGGACTAGTTGCAAGTTAGCTGCCTTTAACTAGAGTCCCCTTTGTGATTTTAATAGTAGTACTAAGGAACAGATGCTGAAGGAACAGGACACTGTTCAACATCCCATCCCCATGAGATTAAATAGAATCTAATTGGAAAAGCAGGGGCTCACACATACTGGAGCAGGAGAGAAAAGGTTAGTCAATCCAAGTAGATTCTCATAACTCCAGATATTGATTTTAGATTACAGAATCATGGATGGATTGCACAGCACATCTAGCTTTATGTAGTGTTTCCAAAAGAGTTTGAAGAAATGGGAAGTTAGTGACAACCATCATACAGTATTTCAAAGAGGCCAACCACACTGCCATTAACTGCCATGGCATTTATTATTCTACATGTCCATCTATGCCCAGATGGCTTATCTTTCTTCAAATTGTTGATACTCAGTGAGGCTAAGGCAAGGCGACCAGCTCACTTTTTTTTAGAACTTTAAACTTACAGCTGTAAGAACCTATTGTAACTTTCAGCTAATACTAATGGTAATTATGATTGCATATCCAACATCAAATCAAGTTCATGTGGGTTTTGTTTTTAAGATTTTATTTATTTTTTTGACACAGAGAGAGAGATCACAAGTAGGCAGAGAGGCAGGTAGAGAGAGGGGGGAAGCAGGCTCCCTGCTCAGCAGAGCCTGGTGCGTAGCTCGATCCCAGGACTCTGAGATCATGACCTCAGCCGAAGGCAGAGGCTTAACCCACTGAGCCACCCAGGCGCCCCAAATTCATGTATTCTTGAAGTGCATGCCATCCACAGATACCCAGTCACCAAGCAGCTGTTAAGAACTTGCATTGTTGGGGCGCCTGGGTGGCTCAGTGGGTTAAGGCCTCTGCCTTCGGCTCAGATCATGATCCCAGGGTCCTGGGATCGAGTCCCTCATCGGGCTCTCTGCTCTGCAGGGAGCCTGCTTCCTCCTCTCTCTCTCTGCTTGCCTCTCTGTCCACTTGTGATCTCTCTCTCTGTCAAATAAATTAAAAACTTAAAAAAAAAATCCTTTCTAATACCTCCATTAACCCTTCCCCTCCTTCCCCATGCATATATTCATTCTACCACCACTGCCTGAGACGGATGAATGGAGGGATAGAGGGATAACAGATCACTCAGGAGAAAAAGTTTACATATTGATGATGGCAGGGTTTCATCAGTCTGGGCCCCTGGATCACTGTGTGGAACAGAGTCCTCCCTGTCTTACTTACAGAGTGAAAAATAAACTTCTGTTTTATAAAACAACTGAGATTTGGGAATTTACCAGTTAAAGCAGCTACTACTGCCATTACTAATATACAAAAAGCACGAGTTCTAAATGCTTGATGGAATTAATCTTTTAAATCAAGAACTTTATGAAATGGATACTCTATCCACAGTTTACAGATGAGGAAACTGAGGCTCAGAGAGGATATGTCATTTGCTCATTGTCACAGAGCTAGTTAAGTTCTGAAAGCACTTTATTATTCTGTAATAATAAAGTCATTACTGGTCCTGACCTTGAAGAGGTTTTAATCTCAAGGTACAGATGATGTAGATGTACAAATTCCTAAATATAAAAATCTAAAGCCTAAACAAGAAAGATAAAAATCATATCTGCATATTTCCAGAATGAACTTCCCCCAAATAATTAGAAAATGCAATGATAACCCAATAATAAAGTTAAAATGATTTAAAATTACCATGGCTTAGAAAAATTCAGAAATAAATTGTACAAAAATATAACATTTTAGTTAATATATATTTTTAATTTTTTTTTTCTCCCCAACCATGAAAAACCTAGTTTTATTGAACACGAGAGATTATAAGCTTTTATCCAATGAACAAGATTTGACAGTCTGAAGTATAGCTGGTTGACATGTACAGGGTTTAAAAATAACTGGAGTTGATGTTTAAAAATTATAAACTTTTACAGTAAAAAAATTCAAATTTGCAGTTCCTGTTGAGAAGTCAAAATATCTTTCCACTCTGGGCCCAAATTTTTCTATGGCAGTGTTTTACCTAGACTGAGAAGCAGCTACCACTTTCAAAGGTACATGTGCGTTTTCCACCTCAATGGGCCCCCTTCCATGTTTTTTTTTTTTCATTTATTTATTTTCGGCATAACAGTATCATTATTTTTTCACCACTCCCAGTGCTCCATGCAATCCATGCCCTCTATAATACCCACCACCTGGTACCCCGACCTCCCACCCCCCGCCACTTCAAACCCCTCAGATTGTTTTTCAGAGTCCATAGTCTCTCATGATTCACCTCCCCTTCCAATTTACCCCAACCCCCTTCTCTCTAACTCCCCATGTCCTCCATGCTTTTTGTTATGCTCCACAAATAAGTGAAACCATATGATAATTGACTCTCTCTGCTTGACTTATTTCACTCAGCATAAATTTTTAAAATAAGTTTAATGCTTACAGTCTAAAAATGTTTTATTATCTATTAAATTCAGTTTTATTACAATAAAAACATTTTAAACCAATTGAACTATTGAATATAAAAACTTTATTTAGTTACACACTTATCTTTATAGGTATTTATCTGACTTATTAAAACAAAATGAGAAATTTGAGGCAGCTCATAAAAAAGTGAACCTTAGTAAGTGAGATAATGGGTATAAAAAGGCAAAAAGTAAGTAGTCAAAAAGATAACTTTGATATAAAAATTTATATTCTAACATCAATACATTTTCACAAAAGAAGGTACATGTTTACATCTGATTTCCCTGGGCTAAAAAAAAAATCATGATCAATTCATAGATTTACAATATTACTATTGCAATATTATTTACAATATTACTAAGTCCAGCTTTTCTGGACTTAGAACATGAAGATAATGACTCCACATCCTCACACAGAAGAAACAATGTAATGTAACAAATAAAAGCTTCAATGCCATGCCTACGAGATGTACAGTTGCAAGATTTATATGGCTATTTTCTGTATAACATCCCTCAGTACTAACCTCAGTGTCATTTCAAAACCTAGCTCAAGAAGGACACCCATATAAAAAAATCAAAATGATGCATCCAGGTACACAGATCTCTAACGACCTGAGTCACACCTTCAATTACTCCAGGCATCTGCTTACTTGTAGATGATTAGCGCACTAGAGCATGGACAGAAGCCTGAAGGCATGGACAGAAGCACATAGGTAAGAAGTTATAGATTATTGACTATAGACGGCAAAGAGGGGTAACAGGTGGAAGAACAGGAATTAAAACTTCTGAAGCAATTAGGATGGTGGAGTATTAAAATAGAATTATAACAGAACCATGAGATAATGGGGACCCTCAGCCTGGGAAGAAGTTATTTAAGGAAGACCAGGACATTGCCTCTGGATGAAGTAAGGAGATGTGACTTCAAGGGGCCATTGTGAGAAAGGGACAAGCATGTTTTGTCATTGTACAAAAGAAAGATCACACGCAGAAAGACAGTCATAGAGCTAGGAAAGGGCATCCTCGTTGTTGCAGAACCTGGAAGATAGCAGGCGGAATGTACTGGACAAGAAACCTCAAAAAAAATCTTGCTAAAGTTGGTGCAGCCACTTTGGAAAACAGTGTGGAGACTCCTCAAGAAATTAAAAATAAAGCTTCCCTATGACCCTGCCATTGCACTACTGGGTATTTACCCCAAACATACAGATGTAGTGAAAAGAAGGGCCATCTGTACCCCAATGTTTATAGCAGCAATGGCCACAGTCTCCAAACTGTGGAAAGAACCAAGATGCCCTTCAACAGACGAATGGATAAGGAAGATGTGGTCCATAGACACTATGGAGTATTATGCCTCCATCAGAAAGGATGAATACCTTGGAATCATGACCTGAGCCAAAGGCAGATGCTTAGCAACTGAGCCACCCAAGCTGCCCCAGATTCAAATTGGATCATTTTTTATTAGGTGATGTTGAGTACTTTCTTGAGGAGATCCCAATATCCTCCTATATGATGTCATCATGCACTAATGATCATTTCCTAGATCCATTCATTCATTAGCGGTTGTGAAATGGTGATATTCTGAGTCTACCACCCTTTAAAAATTTTTCAAAGTTTTTGTTTAAATTTCAGTTAGTTAGCTTACAGTGTAATATTAGTTTCAGGTGTACAACACAGTGATTCAACAATTCCATACTATACCCAGTGCTCATCACGACAAGGGCACTCCTTAATCCCCATCACCTATTTAGCCCATCTCCCCACCCACCTGCCCCATGGTAACCATCAGTTTGTTTTCTATAGTTGAGAGTCTGTTTCTTGGTTTGTTCCTCTCTTTTTTTCCTTTGCTCTTTTGCTTCAAGGTCCTGGGATCGACCCCTACATCAGCTCTCTGCTCAGGGGGAAGCCTGTTTCTCCCTCTTCTACTCCCTCTGCTTCTGTTCCCTCTCTCTCTGTGTCTCTTGCTGTCAAATAAATAAATTAAATTAAAGAAAAAAAACTTGAATCTGACCAACACTAACTGAAGAAAACAGAAAGGACAAATGTACCCATACCACATGTATGCAATCATCAAAACCAAGACAGTGAGAAATAGGTGGGAAATGAAAAAAAAAAAATGAAAGAGGAATAATGGTGTGTAAAAGAGACTTAAGATACATATCAAATAATCATCACATATAGGTCTTGTTTGGAAAGTATTTCAAATAAACTCTAAAGAAAATAAGATAATCAGGAAAATATGAAAACTGGGTATTTTTTATAATATTAAATTATACTTATTTGTAATGTTATAATGGTATTGCATTTATGTTTGTCAATTATTTTAAATAAAATACTTTCAGATGAAAAAAAAAAAGAAAGAAAGGATGAATACCCAACTTTTGTAGCAACATGGACGACGGGACTGGAAGAGACCATGCTGAGTGAAATAAGTCAAGCAGAGAGAGTCAATTATCATATGGTTTCACTTATTTGTGGAGCATAACAAATAGCATGGAGAACAAGGGGAGATGGAGAGGAGAAAGGAGTTGAGGGAAATTGGAAAGGGAGGTGAACCATGAGAGATTATGGACTCTGAAAAACATCCTGAGGGTTTTGAAGGGGCGGGTATTAGAGAGGGCACGGATTGCATGGAGCACTGGGTGCGGTGCAAAAACAATGAATACTGTTATGCTGAAAAGAAATAAAAAATTTAAAAAAAATCTTGCTAAGAAATGAATACTTGAGACGTATTCTATGGCAGGTGAAATCATGTGCTTCAAGCAAAACCGGTGTTGGCATCTTTGTCACAATGGATTGGGTTAAGAAGAATTTCCCAACTTATGACCACCCAAGAAAATGGCCCATTTTGGAGGGTGGCTAATCAACCCAATTTACCTGAGGAGCCTAAAGGTGAAAGGTAGAGAGCAAAGCAGACACTCCTAAAGGGACATCATAAGCCATTAAGAGAAGAGCTAAACACGAGAACAGATGTTTTCGTATCCTCATGGTGCACAGATAAAGTGATAGAACTCTCATAAAACTAAAGGAGCAAACTAATAGTGGTGTTTGGAAGGCAGATGTTTTATTTATTTTTTTAAAGATTTTATTTATTTGACAGAGAGATCCCAAGTAGGCAGAGAGGCAAGCAGAGAGATGTGGGGGAAGCAGGGTCCCTTTGAGCAAAGAGCCCGATGCGGGCTTGATCCCATGACCTGAGTCAAAGGCAGAGGATTAACCCCCTGAGCTCCCAGGCACCCCTGGAAGGCAGGTGTTTTAAGGATTCATATATATATTAAGGGGTATAATGGAGTAAGCTCTGTATTTGGAGTCAGAAAACAAGTCAGAGGGGTGCCTGGGTTGCTCAGTGGGTTAAGTGTCTGCCTTCAGCTCAGGTCATGTCCCCAGGGTCCTGGGACTGGGTCCTCCCTCAAGCTCCCTGCTCTGATCAGGAGTCTGCTTCTCCCTCTGCCCGCTGCTCCTCCTGCTTGTGGTGCTCACATGCTCGCTCTCTGACAAATAAATAAAATCTTTAAAACAAAAAATAAACTGGAGAACTCGTTAAATCGTATACTAAATTTGTGTTATTATCCAAATATGTATCCTGAACATTTTACTTATTAGGACAACACCATATCCATTTCTTTCAAGATTCAACACGATGTTGATTTTGATATAATATTAAGAATTCTTAAAGATAAAAAATTATAAACACACGTACAAGCAAGAATAAATGTTCAAGGTTGTTTTGAATGAGCACACAAAGTAAAACATGCAGGATGTTTACCACTGTGGGAAAAACAGACATATGTGGAGAACAGAATACCCCAAAGTGGAAATTGTGATAGGCTTATAGGGCTTTACATAGTATTTCCCAATACCGACTTATATGTTTCTATCAAAATTAGGCTAAAATGATGTGTGTGGAAGTATTGGCTCTCATACAGGGAAAAAAGAAAATGAGGTGATTAAGTGCAAAAATCCTGTGCAGTAGTGGACAGAAGACTTTTAATAGAAATAAAACAGGGAAACAGAGTCAACAAATTCTAGAAGAAAGCTGTTTTCAGGATGTATGTAACCTGAAACTTGTTTACTTTCATCCGCACCTACTGCTTTAGCCCAGATGAGACAGAGAGAATTCAGATGGAGGAAAAGAACATAAAATGGAGAGACCTTGGACACATGTTGCTGACTATGGACTCTGTCAGGCACTGTGTTTGACACAGACAGCAGTAAACGAATATCCTGCTTATTCACGCACACCTTCTAAGAGCTTTGTGCATGTATGCGATGTACATGTGGGACAAGAAAACTTCCTTAATGTCTTTATAAGTAGGAATAGAGATTGCTACATCCAATAATATGGTCAGTGATGATTCTCTAAAGTCTGAACTTTTAGCAACTACGGACAGAAAAAAACACTGCAAAATCTCTAGTTTTAGTACTAAGAATGCTTTAAAAAATTGTAAAAAAAAAAAAAAGTGGGTGTAAGGTATACATCGTACAGAATGCATAAAAGAATCAGTAAAAATGGTAGAATGAGAATAATCAAAAAAGCTTTCCAAACAGAATGAAGAAAGAGACATCATCCTTTGCCATTTCCTACTTTTGGTTTACCCAATTCCTCTGGAAGAATGGAATAAAAATTGAGGGCTCTGGATGGCATAGTCGGCTGAGTATCCAGCACTTGGTTTTGGCTCAGGTCATGATCTCAGGATCATGAGATTGAGTCTTGTTGGACTCTGAGCTCAGCACAGAGTGCTCTTGGGTTTCTCTCTCCCTCTGCCCCTCTCCCCTTAAAATAAATAAATCTTGAAAAAAAGAATGGAATAAATATTTATCCCAGAACAAAACTTTATTTGCCAGTGATTTTTTACATAATTATGCATAAATGAACTCTAGTAAACCACATATATTTCTCATCCCATTCAGTAATTCTTAGTTAATTCTTTGTTGTGTTTTAAAATATTGAGGTGTCTAGATTTCACATAGGTACATGCACCTGTAAACCTAAATATTGAGGTGCCTAGATTTCACATAGGTACATGTACCTGTAATATATATAATTATGTTACCAAAAATTAAAATAATGTATGTCCAATCCCAAATAATGAGATTCTGCTGACAAAACTGGCAAAACCAAAAAGCAGCAGACTTCACAGAATTTTACCTTAATAGCAAAATTGTACCCTTTGCACTGCAGAAGAAATTTACAAAATTTAAAAGAGCAGTTCACTGGGAAAATCTGACCTAGTGTCAGAAGACCTAAGATCAAATTTATGAGACTTAAAATGTAGAACCTTTCCCTGAACTTTAAATTTTATTTATGAAAAATAACAAAAAGATTACTTAACCGAAAAATATTTGTGATAGTTAATTATGTACCAACCTCCTAATTCTCAAGTGTCTGTCTTCAGAAAACCCTAATATCCTTGGCCAATAAGAACAAAGAATAGCCCTATTTTGAATAAACTGCATTGACCTCATCAGAGGAACTGTTCAAAAACACAAAAGCTCGATCCAGTGTCCCAATGAACTTTTTAATAAGTAAGACAAACCTAGTAAATATGAAAAGAATAAGGAATATGCTTCTAACTCTAACTAGAACCCACTGTTTACTATATACAAAACATTCTAAGATCAAGAGAAATCAGGATATAATGAAATATGCAGAATGCTAAGGCATGTACAAGGGAAAAAAAAGAGATCAGTAGGCAATTCTGATGTCTCAGGGAACTATAGACATTTGATCCTTAACCCTGTGTCTAAATAGCTCAATCCAGTTTATTTCATGAGCCTTCTCCTTAATGCTCCTCGGCTACAGTGTAGACCATGAATTGCAAGGGATCAGCACGGGGACAACAAGCCAGAATAATGTATAGCAATCTCTGTGTCCTACAAATACGGACAACATATTCTTTCAAAATTTTTTAGAAAATGAACACATACTATTAAAATGAACATACTAGGTCAAGATAAATTTCAAAACATTTCAAAGCAAAAACAAAACAAAAAAAATCAATGATCTTAATAATGCAATAAACATGAAATAAAAACAAAACTGCTGGGGCGCCTGGGTGGCTCAGTGGGTTGAAGCCTCTGCCTTCGGCTCGGGCCATGATCCCAGGGTCCTGGGATCAAGCTCTGGGATCCTGGAACGAGCCTCGCATCGGGCTCTCTGCTCAGCAGGGAGCCTGCTTCCTCCTCTCTCTCTCTGCCTGCCTCTCTGCCTATTTGTGATCTCTGTCTGTCAAATAAATAAATAAAATCTTTAAAAAAAATAAAAAAATAAATAAACTGCCAATGGGAAAAAAATGAACTATTTTAAAAATGGAGAAGACTTTTTAAAATAATTTTTGGACCCAAAAAGAAATTAAAACAGATTTTACAAGTTGTATATAACAACAACAAAGGGAATAGTTTATGTCAAGACTTATGAGACATGGACTAATTCATTGTGAAATTTTATACTATAATTGATGTTATCATTAAGTGAGCAACAAAAATAAAATAAGTATTTAGTAATTTATAAAAACTAGCATCAAATTAGAATTGCAGGAAGAGCTAATAAAAATATAACAAAAAGAGAATATAAACCCTAAAGATAGGAATACAGGAAAGAATACAAGCATCACACCAAGATATATTTTAAATGGTTGAATTAAAAATATAATTCTGTGCTTATATATTTGAAAATTACAGCAAGATGGGTAATTTTCTAAGAAAATAATAACCACCAAAATTGTCCCAAAAAGGTAAGAAAACTTAATAGAATAATGAATGCGGAAGGAATTGAGAAGTATATTCAAAATCAATCCCAGTTCCAAAAACTGTTTTGATTCCTTGCAAATTTTTAATCATGAGAAAATCCAAATGCCACTTAAACCATTATAATACAAATAAAAAACTTGTAACTTTGCAACCCATTGTACAAAGCCAGCATAATCCTGACAGCAAAATGTAAGATGACACAGAGAAAAAAATTCCAACCAATTATCTAAAACACAGGAAAAGTCTTAGTACACTGAATCCATAAACACTATTATAAGTGTAATATAATAAGATCAAGTAGGTTTTATTATACAATGCAAAAATACCTTAATATGTAAATTTGTTAATATAATTTATCATTATCAGTGGGTCAAAATAGGTAAGTCATGTGACTATATTGATACTCAGTAGCTAAATCATGTGAGGAGTGAGCCCTGCTCAAATTAGTAATACCATTCTTAATTGTAAAATTCTAAAGTCATTCTGTTTATAGTGGCAAGGTAATGTTACATGTGAATATTACTACTATTTAAAACTATTGTTATTTAAACAGGAGAACTGTATTTATACTTTATATATATGTATATATATATATATTAGACATAACTGCATGAAAGTAAAAACATTATTGTTTTTAATATTATCTTCCTGGAAAATCTAAAAGAATCCACTAAAACCTACTTAAACTAAAGATTATTCCTAAGGTTATCAGGCACAAATAAATATACCAAATAGTCTTTTCATAAATGAGAAATAACCAATTAGGAAAAAGTCTTTTTTACAACAGAAACAAAAATATTAAATGGTTGAGTATTAACTAAAGATCAGAGGCATGTAGATCAAATATGGCTAAAGCTGGAGACCATCCTAAGAGATTTAAGTGAAATTTTGAGTATTTGGAGACAAGTGATGCTCATGAATAGGAAAGCTTAATATTGGAAAATGTTAGTTCTCCTCTCCCTCTTTTATACCAATAACTCTGAACTGCACGGCAATATTAATTAAAATTTTAATGATATTTGGAGAGAGAAATTAAAATAATGTTAAAATTCTTCAGGAAAAAATGTACATATTAAGTTTTAAATCTTCCTATGATAACAATGTCTAATGATCATCCACATGTGGCTCTTCTCTCCTTCCAGGTGTGTGAGAGGATTACACTACCCCACCCCTTGTAGTTAAGCTGATGTCATGTGACCAGTTCCAGCCAATGGGTTATGAGAGAAGATAATCTGTGTCACTTCTGAAGATAAAAATTTAACTGCCTGGGGCACCTGGGTGGCTTAGTGGGTTCACGCCTCTGCCTTCGGGTCAGGTCATGATCCCAGGGTCCTGGGATTGAGCCCCACATCAGGCTCTCTGCTCAGCAGGGAGCCTGCTTTCCCCTCTCTCCTCCTGCCTGTCTCTCTGCCTACTTGTGATCTCTGTCAAATAAATAAATAAAATCTTAAAAAAAAAAATCTAACTTCCAAAGCAACACTTCCCAGCTCTCTGCTTTCTACCACAGGAATTATGGAGGAAGATTTGTGCTGAAATGTCAGGGGAACATAGATTGCTGGGTGATTGTATGGAGGAGAGCTTTCCTGAAGAACCATCTGGGAACCCACAACAGACACTCCATGAAAAAAAAATTATTTGTTGCATTAAGTCCTTAAGATTTGGAAGATGTTAATACAGCATAACTTGATCTATTCTGATGAAATTGTGTCAGAAAAACAGAACTTCTGTAAACAAATAAAAAAGACATACAAAAAAAACCAAAAAACAAAAAACAAAAAAGACATACCACAGGCTGACACAAGATCATAAAAGTGAGCAAAGGATATAACAACAGGGCTTTACAAAGAAAGAAAAATAATAAATGGCCAACAAATGTAGAAACAATGTATTTCACTACCAATTGAGAAAATGTAGTTAAAATGTGATACTATTTCACACATTCATTTAATTAGACAAAATTAACAAGATTCATGAAATTAAGTTTTGGATAGGATACGGGGAAATAGAAACATTGCTTATACATTCATACCATCAATTTTGATACATCCCATAAAGTTGAAAATTAGTAATAACCTCAATCCAGCTATTCTACCTTCAGGTCTCTAGAGAATTTTTACTTGTTCAAGGAAGAATATACATATATGTTCATTGCAATACTGTTGGTATTAGTGAAAAAGGAGAACCATCTATTCCCTAGAAGTACAAAAACGTGATTTCTTTAATGAATATATATACGCATACACCATTACAAAAAAATTTACAAATCTAACACTGAGTGGAAGAAATGTACACAAATACACAGACACACAGAGCCCAGCTACCTATTATTAAAAACAAAGCTATGGACTAATGCCGACCAATCTGTTACTGTGGCAACAGCAACCTCACATGCTTTGTTTGAACTCAAAAAAATAGAAAATCCTTTAAATTTCCTCCTCATCATCTTCACTGAAAGCATTTCTTGAGTTCTGATGAATCATGAATAGTACTGTTGACTGCTATAGAGTGAGAGCACGAAAAGAACAATTTGGTTTTGTCCTTTCAGGTTATGATTTAAATAGGAAAGTAGGAAAGTCAAGACCAGATAAGGGATAATAATAGGGCTGACTTATGCCAATATATTGATTAAGTGAGCTAATTCCTAAGGAAATAATGGTATATAGATTAAGACATTAGAGACACAGATATTAGCCATAGAGAGATTCATAGATATGTACACAAATGCAAATATAGATGTACATAGGAGTATTTCTGTTGTTTACAGAAGATACTTATTAAAACAATAGTCACACTTTCCTCAAACAAAGAAGTATACAAACATAGCCCGCTTATACTCCAGAATCTTAGAGATAGAAAAGACATTGCTCAAGAGAGATTCTGGTATAGGGGGTGCCTGGGTGGCTCAGTTGTTAAGAGTCTGCCTTCGGCTCAGGTCATGATCCCAGGGTCTTGGGATCAAGCCATACATCAGGCTCCTTGCTCAGTGGGAAGCCTGCTTCCCCCTCTCCGACCCCCTCTGCTTGTGTTCCCTCTCTTGCTGTGTCTCTCTCTGTCAAATAAATAAATAAAATCTTTTTAAAAAAAGAGAGAGATTCTGGTCTAGTCTTTCTCAAAGTATAATACATACAATGTTACAAGATATAATTTCAGTTGCTACATGAACACTTTAATATTTTTATTATAAATTATATTTATGGCAAAATTATATTATTATTACCTACCATTTTATAAAGTTAATTTTTAAACAAGTTTAAAAATAGATTGATCTGTACTCCCTGCTCAATTTTTCTGTAAATCTAAAACTATACAAAATATTTATTAAAAATGGTTTGGTTAAAAGGAACATATTAATTAAGTAAAAGTAGAGGTGATCCAAAGTTATGATGAACATCTTCAGGCAAAACACAAAGTACTACAGGTTGGGAAATTACTACGGGTTCTGTATTTGGGAGCTTTATCATATGCCTTCACTTGCCTTTGTGGTTAAAATTTTAACTTCATCGTTTCTGGTAAATCTAAACTAGACCTGTCCTCACCGCTGCACAGGAGACAGGATTATCTGCTGTATTTCTCCCAGAAATCTCACAACTATGCTTGCATATCAGAGAGGGTCAAGTCAGGAGACAGAAAACATACCAGTAATTAAACAGGGAAAATGTAATCATTTAATATTACCAAATGGAGTAAACGAAGATTCTACAGCAACTGTAGAGACAGTACTACAATAGCCACGATTGAAGGGACAATTGCAGGATGAAACTGCTATTCGTGGGACCAAGAATGAACAAACATGGAAGAAATTTAGAAACGTTTTAGAGCCCTTTCCACAGGCTAGAGATTCACACCTCTGAGGAAAAGATATGGCTGCTACATGAACACACAGATCATCCATGAAAACTTAGCTGACCAAAGGTCAACCACCATGGCTGGACCACAGGGGTAGCGCGCTGCTGAACAGAGAAAAAAATCTGCTGGAGGGTTAAAGCTTCTGTTGAACCATGAGAACTGCAGAGGGGAGCACACCTCCTACTTCTACCTTGTTCTCACATTACAAAATCCCTTCCTCTTGTTCTCACATTACAAAAATCACTCCAGTAAGAAAAAAAGGTCTATAGGGTCCAGTTCCAGTATCATAAAGCATAGCAAAGAAGGATAAATTTTGGACTAACAGGCAATAAATTAATAACTGGTACAGCCAATTTAAAGATGAGGACATACTTCCAAAATAAACAAACAAAACAAAACAAAAAAGAAACATTAGAATACTCAGGGAGAAAATTCTTCTTGTGCAATGAAGATGTAGTCTAAGGCTTTTAAATCTGAATGAGTTCTCCATGATGAGAAAAAGTATAAAAATGTGTATGTAAAATCCTCTATTTAAAATACCCACTCTTAAAAATAAATAAATAAAATAAAATATCCACTCTTGGGGCATCTGAGTGGCTCAGTGGGTAAAGACTCTGCCTTCAGCTTTACCGAAGCCTTCAGCTCAAGTCATGATCTCAGGGTCCTGGGATCGAGCCCTGCATCAGGCTCTCTGCTCAGCAGGGAGTCTGCTTCCCCCTCTCTTTCTGCCTGCCTCTCTGCCTACTTGTGATCTCTGTCAAATAAATAAATAAAATCTTTAAAATAAAATAAAATAAAATATCCACTCTTGTCAAAGATTTCTTAAGAAAAACAGGAAACAGAGAAGCCATCTTAAAAATTATTCAATTCCATAAAACTTTTAGGGCAAAAGACACTAATACAAAATCAAAAGATAAAAAGACTTCAGAACATACAAACCAACTGCAATATATATGAAAGACGAAGAATAGTTATCATTAATTTACAAAGAGCTCTTTCAAACTGATTAGAAAAGACAAACCGCTAAAATGGGCAAAGTATTTGAAGAGGCAATCACAGAAAATAAAATGCAAAAGTCCAATATATATAGGAAAATATGCTCAAACAGAAGAATTCATAAATACAAAATGTTTACAAGGTGAAATATTTCCTTCCAACTGAAAATTTTTAACATCTCAAGAAGCAATTAAGTAAAAATAAATCGACCCACATACTGTTGAAAGGTATAACTGCCAAAGGTTTTTGAATAGCCCTCTGGCAGTATGGATTAAAATGTATAATGCAGATATCCTTGACCAAGCCATCCAACCTAGGCAATTCATTTTAAAAACAAAAATAAAATGTAGTTATATAGATATATGAATTTTTATGAAAGCATTATTCTGTTAGCAAAAAAAAATGGAATAATCAGAACAGCTCTCAATATGGAAACGGTTGACTAAATTATGGTACATTCTTAATATGAAATATAATACATTCATTTTTGAAACTGAGCGACTTTTGAATGCTCACTTGAAAGTGTATTCATGAAATAGGGCCGCCTGGGTGGCTCAGTTGATTAAGCATCAGACTCTTCATTTGGGCTCAGGTCATGATCTCAGGGCTGTGAGATGGAGCCCCTGTGTCAGACCCCGTGCTGTTTATAGAGCCTGCTTGGAATTCTCTCTCTCTCCTTCTCCTTCTGCCTCTCATAGTCTCTCTCCCCCTAAATAAATAAATAAAATTGTATTCATGAAATAGAATGATGTGAAAAAACTTACATTGTATCTTGTCTTCACAATAAAATTCCATCTGTATAAAACTGGTATAATCTTACATAAGTAAAAAATAAATAAATAAAGTGAATAATAAGCATTACATTTTTTTCAACAGTGAGTACACTAAAGAGGGCAGAATTGGAGCTTGAGAGAAAACACTACTCATTTTAATTTAAGTGTTTCCATAATGTTTCAATTATTACATTAGGCATGTATTAATGACTGTTATATATAGATACGATGCTTGTTCTAATGCTGGCCTAGGAGCCCCCTAATCCCTTTTTCCTTGTAGCTGAGGAAACCTGAGCCAATTTCATCAGAAAAATAGTGATTTAAAAAATTAGACATGGTGACGTGTAAGGACCCTTCTTTCCCAATTTTATGTAAGGTGTGTGGGAGATGTGCTGTCAGATGGAAGGAGGGGGAGTGGCTGCCTGGGAAGAGAAGTGGGCTGTGCAAAGGCTTCGAGGATGGATACAGATGAGCAGAGCTGAAGGGCACCTTTCCAAGCAGAAGCGGAGTAGGCAGTGAGTTCTATTTTCATGTTCTTCATTCACAAGAAATGGTATCCTCAAAAAAGAAAAATATGCAAACAACCTTCACCCTTCAGAGTACAGCCGAAGAATGTGAGGATGCCATCTGCCTCATGCACTGTCACAGGAAATTCATTTCCTTAGGTGTTAGCAAATCCAGATTTCAACTTCAAACTATCCACTTGAAAAGCAGAGGAAAGTCTAGAAGTAACCGATCAAGGTAACTACAGTTTGAGTGAAACCGAAGTTATAAAAGCAGTGGCAGAGTCAGCCTGAGGAAGAGAGGATGCTTCTGGACACTGGCAATCAAAAACATGGTGGACTGGTTCCAGCAATGTTGAAGATGGGAGCATTCCTTTGGAAACAGCAAAGTGGAAAGGGGAATGCACTCAAGGGTGCACTGATTAAGTACGAGACACTCAACAAACAAGATCTCACTGAATACACGTGACAACTGTCAAGTATTATTATACCTCTATGTTATAGATGAGATGCTTAGGAAGAAGACCGATTTACCCTTTGTTGCTAATAAGGAACAAGGCCAAAACCCAAACCCACTTCAGATACCAACCTCTATGATCCTTATATCACAGTGGCTCCAGAACTGGCTTATCGTCAAAGGAAGACATCAGTGAACTATACGTTTCAAATTCAACATACTGACTGCATGCCAGCTATGTGTCCAGAAGAATCCCTTTTGCTATGGAGAATCTGAGAAATATATGTGACGTGGAGGTTGCCTTCAGAAAATTTATTATGGTTTGGGGTTTTAAACTCATATAGGTAACTGGCTTCCAGCAGTATAGCATACAAATGCCTACAGAATCCAGACAGCTAATTGAAATGAAAACAAGTGAGCCCAGTAGGGACTGTGTAATTAATATGGCCCAGGGTAAAACAGTGTTTTCAAAACTGACACCATTATAAAACATCTTTTTAAATAAGGGATGATTACCTCCCAGTGCTTCTCCACTGATCAGCTCAATCTAACCTTTTTTTTTTTTTTTTTAAGTAATCTCTACCCCACCCCCCATGGCACTCTAGTTCTCACAGACCGGAGATCAAGAGTTGCATGCTCTACTGACTGAGACAGGCAGGTGTCCCCAGTCTGGCCTATTCTTAAAGTTGGTAGGAATGAGTGGTATCTCATGGAAGATTACCTCAAATTTAATGTCATGTCTCCACCATTAAGGCATATGATTGAATTTACTGACTCTGTCTAACCAGGAACTGGTAAATACTCACCATTATAGATTTGACTATATTCTGTTCAGTGCCTTTTCTCAATAGTCTGTCAACTGTACTTTGCTATGACTTCCGAAAGGACATGAAATCCCTACATGTGGCTACCTGTAGGGTAGCCATCACACAATCTTTGTAAGCCACATCTTAACTGCATTCAACTTTCTCCTGGAGCAGATAGGACATTCCATTGATGACATCTTCTTCCAAGCTCCATAAAACCTCCCCAGGTAACCGTCTAAGACAACAAATACTGAATCATTTCATAACCAATACACCAGTGGAATGCACATAATCCTCCGTGGAGGGTAAGAGGAGCACAGAGATCCAAATTTATTTTGTCTATCCTCAGGGAGGATAATAGACAATTTATTCATCCATTCCATAAATTCATTTTAAAAATATTTTGATAATTTACCATGTGATAACTAGCTAGAGAAGCAGACCGCACAAATAAAAACTTTGTCTACCAGAGACAAAATATAGTCCTGTAATACTAATATTAGCACTTTTATTATTAAATATTAAAGGAACACAAGTTTAAGAGCTAAATGAGTAACAAAGATCATAGGACTATGGGAATTCAGAGGCAAGAAAGGTCACAAGACCCAAGTCAGAGAGGATTCCTTGTGGAGATATTTCCGCTGGCATACAAAAAGGAGTTTAGAAGCATACCTCAGAGACATCATGGGTTCAGTTCCAGGCAACTGCAATACAACAAATATTGCAATAAAGTCAAATGAATTCTTCGGTTTCCCAGTACACATGAACATTAGGTTAACACTATGTTGCAGTCTTTTAAGTGTGCAATAACATGTCTACAAAAATAATGTGCATGCCCTGATTTTATAATACTTTGTCACATACACACACACACACACAGAGAGAGAGAGAGAGAGAACCCTCACTATCATCTGAGCTTCCAGGGAGTCAATCTTTCTTCTGGTAGAACAACTTGCCTCGGTGTTGAGAGCTGCTGACTGCAGGCTGGGGTGGTTGTGGCGATTTCTTAAAATAAGACAATGAAGCCTGCTGCATTGATTGACTCGTCCTTTCACAAATGACTTCTCTGTAGCATGTGATGCTGCTTGAGAGCATTCTACCCACAGTAGAACTTCTTTGAAAATTGTGGAGTCAATCCTCTCAAACCCTGCTCCTCCTGCTCCTTTACCAACTAAGTTTAAGCAATATTCTAAGTCCCTTGTTGTCATTTCAACAATCTTCATAGCTTCTTCACAAGGAGTAGAGTTCATTTCAAGAAATTTCTTTGCTCATCTGTAAGAAGCATTTCCTTAACCATTCAAGTTTCTTCATGAGATTAAAGCAATTCAGTCACATCTGTAGGCTCTACTTCTAATTCTAGTTTTCTTGCTATTTCTACCACATCTGCAGTTACTTCTTGAATCCAAGTCATCCCTGAGGATGGGAATCACCATTTCCAAACTCCTATTAATGTTGATATTTTGATTGTTCCCATGAATCATGAAATGTCTCATCTAGAATGATAAATACTTTCCAGAAGATTTTCAATTTACTTTGCCTAGATCCATCAGAGGAATCATTACCCATGGCAGTGACAGCCCTACAAAATATATTTTTAAAGACTTAAAGTCTAAATTATTCCTTGATCAGTGGGCTGCTGAGTGAATGCTATGATATCAGGCATGAAAACAGCATTAATCTTGTTGTACAACTCCATCAGAGCTCTTGGGTGACTAGGTGCATTGTCAACGAGCAGTTATATATTGAAAGGAACCTTCTTTTTTGAGCAGGTCTCAACAGTGTTTTTAACATGCTCAGTAAACCATACTGTAAATAGAGGTTTTTTTAGTGGTACTGCTGTTCCATTTATAGAGCACAGGCAGAGTAGATTCATCATACTCTTAAGGGCCCTAGGATTTTAGTGAATGTTAAATGAGCACTGGCTTTAACTTAAATTCACCAGCTGCATTAGACCCTAACAGGAGAGTAAAGCTGTCCTTTGAAGCCAGGTACAGACTTCTCCTCTCTACCTATGAAATTCCCAGATGGCATCTTCTTCCAATAAAAGGCTGTTTCATCTATGTTGAAAAACTGTTAGTCTAGCCACCTTCATTAATTATCCTAGCTAGATCTTTCATATAACTTGCTTCTGTATTAGCACTTGTTGATTCACCTTTCATTTTTATGTTATGGAGACGGCTTCTTTCTTTAAGCCTCATGAACCTCTGCTAGCTTCAAACTTTCCTTCACAGCTTCCTTACCTCTCTCAGGCTTCACAGAGTTAAAGAGAGAGTTAGGGCCTTGTGATTAGGCATCAGTTTAAGGGAATGTTGGGGCTGATTCCATCTTCCATGTAGACCACTAAAAACTCTCAGCCCAACAGGGATAAGGCAGTTTCACTTATCATTTGTGTGTCCACTGGAGTAGCTCTTATAACTTCCTGTAAGAACTGTTCCTTCTCATTCACAACTTGTCTAATCACTTGCCACAAGAGGCCTAGCTTTCAGCCTATCTTTGCTTTGGACATGCCTTCCTCACTAGGCTTAATCATTTCTGGCTTTTGATTTAAAGTGAAATACACAACTCTTCCCTTCTCTTGAACACTAAAAAGCCACTACAGGGTTATTAAATGGCCTAACTGCAATATCGTTGTGTATTAGGAAATAGAGGAACACAAGGAGAGGGAGAGGGACAAAGGAATGACCAGTCAATGGAGCAGTCACAACACAGACAACACTTGTCAATTAAGTTCACGGTCTTATATTGACACAGTTTATGGTATCCCAAAACAATTACAAAGTAACAAAAATCACTGATCACTGAACATCAAAATAAATAATAAAGAAGAATTCTGAAATTTTGTGAGGATTACCAAAATGTGACAGAGACACAAAGTAAGCAAGTGCTTTTGGGAAAATGGTGCTTATAGCCTTGCTCAAGCCACAAACCTTCAATTTGTTAAAAACAAACAACAAAACAAAACATACACACACACACACACACACACACACACACACACACACACCATCTGTGAAACATACTAAAGTAAAGCACATAAAACAAGATATGCTCATAATTTGTCATTATAACTTTTTTGGCCTCAATCCCACCCAATGTAAATTTTTAAGTAAACATCTCTCATTCTGTAAAATCACTGCACTCTAGGTTTCTCTATTTTTCATTCCCAACCACAAGTCCTGCTTGCCAAGTAAACTATTCACAAAATTTTGAACCATGAAGAGATCTTTTGAACACAGAAAAGAAAAAAGACCTACTTTATTATTATTATTATTCACATATAATGTATTATTTGCTTCAGGGGTACAGGTCTGTGATTCATCAGTCTTACATAATATATAGCACTCACCACAGCACATACCATCCTCAATGTCCATAACCTTGGCACCCTATCCCTACCCCCTTCTTACCCCCCAGCAACCTTCAGTTTGTTTCCTGAAATAAAGAGTATCTTATGGTTTGTTCTTCCACCCCGGTCCCATCTTGTTTCATTTTTCCCTCCCTACCTGCCACTACCCCCACCCCCCGCCCTGCCTCTCAAATTCCTCATATCAGAGAGATCACAGGATAATTGGAAAAAAAGACCCACTCTTTACACTGAAACAGGAGTAAGAGTCCAGAGGCTGGTCTGTTCGACTTCCCCTTCAGTTTCCCACAACAAAAACCAAGATATCTAGAAAGGAATATATCATCTGTTTTTTAGCCACTGTTTAGATCAACTCACTAACCACGTTTACCAGGGGTTCGATGTTCAGCTGCCAGGGGTTAAACTACTAGTGGTGCCTGCTAATGTGAAATTTTCCCGTCTAGTTATCGGTGAACCCCTTTCACTTCACCATCAAAATAAACACTATTTCCAATGTATCCTCAGGAGCCACTATATAATTTACAAACAAAACAAAACAAACAAACAAACAAAAAAAACATGTCAAGTATTTTAAGAAGAGGGAAGAAGGGACGCCTGGGTGGCTCAGTTGGTTAAGCCGCTGCCTTCGGCTCAGGTCATGATCCCAGGGTCCTGGGGTCAAGTCCCGCATCAGGCTCCTTGCTCAGCGGGGAGCCTGCTTCTCTCGCTGCCTCTGCCTGCCTCTCTGCCTGCTTGTGTGTACTCTCTCTGTCTCTGGCAAATAAATAAAAAATCTTAAAATAAAATTAAAAAAAAAAAGAGGGAAGAAGGAAATTTTCCCATTTGCCACGACATGGATAGAACTAGAGGGTATTATGCTGACTGAAATAAGTCAATCAGAGAAAGATAATTATCATATGCTCTCTCTGATATGAGGAAGTTGAGAGGCGAAGTTGGGGGTTTGAGGGGTAGGGAAGGAAAACATGAAACAAGATGGGATCAGGAGGGAGATAAACTCTAAGAGACCCTTAATCTCACAAAACAGAGGGTTGCCAGGGGGAGGTGGTTGGGTTATGGGCAATGGGGAAGGTATGTGCTATGGTGAGTGCTGTGAAGTGTGTAAACCTGGCAATTCACAGACCTGTACCGCTGGGGCTAATAATATATGTTAATAAAAAATTAAAAATTAAAAAAAAAAAGAAGAGGGAAGAAGGGCATTAAACACATCAAGAGGACCTTCACACGAGTACTCTTGACTGCCTGGGGTGCATGCCCACCTGGTCAACTGAATCAACCTTCTTATTTTAACTCTAAAGATGGAGACAGTAAATGAGTAACTAGATAAATGATCAATCCTTAGGAAAGTTACTTCCAGCTTTAATCACTTTTCCCCCATGTTTTCCATCTAGGAAGTATGGGTGAGTCATTCAGACAGTGTGTCTTTGGGGAGGAGTCTGATGGTCTCTCTGCAGCAGATTTCAAAACATAGTTCCTGAGACTTGAATTTTACCCTCTAGCGAAACAAAACAAAAGCCGCAAACTAACAAAAACCCCCAACTGCCCGTCAGTGACCCATATTTTTGTCTCTTTTGCTTTAAGCTTACAGACAGTATTCTTGACTCCTTTATGTGAAGTTCTGAAGTTGGAAAGCAAGTTAAAATATTATAGCAACCAAGGGAGGTTAGCCTGATATTTTTTAGATGAAACAGATGGGCAATCAAGGGGTTTGAGAGTTCTCGCTCTCTCTCACTGCCTATTTTGAAGTTTTTCTCCAAGTGTAGTAAGTAAACTAAACCTTAGAGAATTAGTTTGATGCAGGTAGACAAAACTCTTCCTTTTACCAGCTTTTCCTACCCTTACACCCTTGCCAGGCTTCAGAGTTGCCAATCCAACAACAACAAAAAAATCTTCAGCCCCTTCAAACATCAGAAGGGCTGCTAAAGAAACATAGCTGGGAAGGAGAGCATCTGATAATTGGCTTATTTTATTGTGTCATGTCTGGTCAGAATCTATAAGGTTGTCACTCTAGAGTGAAGGTAGGAGCCCCTGCATAGCTCAGTTGTTTAAGTGTCTGCCTTTAGCTCAGGTCATGATCCCAGGGTCCTGGGATCAAGTCCCACACTGGGCTCCCTGCTCAGCAGAGAGCCTGCCTCTCTCTTTCCCTGACACTCTGCCTACTTTTGCTCTGTCTGTCAAATAAAAAAATAAAAAATAAAAACAACTTTTAAAGTTTTTATTATTATTATTATTTATTTATTTGACAGAGATCACAACTAGGCAGAGAGGCAGGCACAGAGACAGGAGGAAGCAGGCTCCCCACTGAGCAGAGAGCCCAATGCGGGGTTTGATTCCAGGACCCTAGGATCATGACCCGAAGCCGAAGGTAGAGGCTTTAACCCACGGAGCCGCCCAGGCACCCCAAAAATAAAAACAACTTTAAAAAGAAGGTAATCAAGGGCGCCTGGGTGGCTCAGTGGTTAAAGCCGCTGCCTTCGGCTCAGGTCATGATCTCAGGGTCCTGGGATCGAGTCCCACATCGGGCTCTCTGCTCAGCAGAGAGCCTGCTTCTCTCTCTCTCTCTCTCTCTCTCTCTCTCTCTCTCTCTCTCTCTCCCTGCCTCTCCATCTACTTGTGATCTCTGTCAAATAAATAAATAAAATCTTAAAAAAAAAAAAAAGGTAATCAACAGGAAAAGAAAGCTTAATTTCTTTCCATCCAGTCCCCCCACCAAAAAATTAATTTGGATTTTATGTTTTAAAATAAGAGGGTGGGGAATAAATCTGCTGGGTTGGCCCAAAAAGCATTAAAAGGCCAAACCGATAAATTTCTAAGAGCTAACTCATGGTCCTCTGAGGCTATTTAAGTTATTTCTGATCCCATTTGCCTAAAAAGTAGAAGGTCTGCATTCCTTCAAGGCAACTAACTATATATCCTCTCACCCTAAAAAAAGGGTGTAATGGAAACAATAATACAAAGCAGAGAATAATCAAAACTGTTTGTGCCGGTCTTTGGGGTGTAGCATTTTTTTTTTAATTTATTTTTAGGAGCAGACTTTAATTATATTGGCAGAATTAATGTACATAAGACTGACGCATGAGAAAAGCCACAGCATCCCAAGCTTTCTCAGAAGAAAGGTGTTATCAACTGAGATTTTTAAAAGGTAGCTAATTTATTCATGAATAAAGACTCCTTAAAAATTCTCATGTGCTCAGGACTAAATGACAGCCTGTATATGTATTAATACTTTAAAATCAAGAGATCCCTTCCTGAGTTCCATTTACAGGGATCAGAACATGACCACATACATGTCCATCTGTACAAATGAAATCTTCTTGGAACAAAACAAAAGAAAACACACTGTCTCCTTTACCCCACCATCCCCCCTGACTCACACAGATGTAGTCACTACCTTCCAGAAACTGAACACCTAACCTCACTCCTTCTCCTGATCAGGTACTGATATTTGAGAAAGACTTCTTTTCATACCCAAATTGGAGTGGATATCCTTTGGTGAAAATGGAGAAGGGAGGAGCACAAGAATTTGAAAGTTGAAAGGCAGTGGCCTTGTGATTTACATCACATTCCCACAAGCAAAACACCCAAGGCAGCAGGCAATGGAGAACACATGCATGATATTACAGGCTGAAGCCAGAGGATAAAGTGTTTTGTTTTTCTTTGGATTCATTTTTGCTATTGTTGATGTTATGTCTTCTATTACTTAAGAGTATCATGAACAGCCACTGGGAAGTAAGATAAGATCCCAACTCAGTATAGCAAGACCAAACCAGATAAATCTCTGCTAGAAACGGCAAGCTGGATGGGAAACTGTGCACATCGAACTCTCCTTGAGCTATAAATCTGAGAAAAGGATTCAATCACTATTCAAAGAGGCAGCAGAAATAAAAGAAATTTCCCATACTGTCTCTTCACAGACTATCCGAACAGCACCTACCCCATTCAAAAACAAGTGTTTTTAATCCTGTTTAACTCTTTGAAATTATTATCGTAAAGTATTAGAAAGGGTCAACAAATAACAGGTCTGGGTGGAAGATAAAATATATGTAACAACTGCAACCTCCACTTTTATTGCCACTTACTGGGTGGTAAGATCTAGTATAATTTTTCACTTGATGTGAAAATGTGTTTCTCTCCCAAAATTATCAAAGCAGTGGGAAACTACTTGTCTTCCTGACTCTTTTGCCTAGCCAATTTATATTAAGGATAAATTTACTCACATATGGTACTTCTAATATGTCTCACCATGGAGCATTTCCATTTCTAATTTTATTCAAGCTTAAAAGAAGAAAAAGACATAAATACTTGTAAATTCATCTCTTTGATTTTTGCAAGTGATATAATAAAAGCAAATTCTAATTCTTTAGAGGTCATGTACATCAGCCTTTTCCTCACTTCCTTTGATTCTGCCTTATCTAGAATCTTTTGGTTGAATCTGTTGGAAGGATCCAGAGACTGGATCCACAAGGACCAACTTGTCAATCCACAGTGGGTGTAAGATGTAAAATAATCACCCCAGTTCTCTGTGTTCAGGATCTGTGCCATCACCACCACTACCACCACACCTCCATCTCCTCTACTTACCACCCATGGTGGAGAGACTCCACTATCACTTCCACCATCTCTTCATGTCTCCCTCACCATCATTACCATTACCACCTCTTCCCTGCCCCATCCTCCCCACTAATTCCCCCACGACCTCTCATCTCCACCACTCCTATGTCCTAGTCCATACTTGAGCTTGGAGATAAGGAGCTTGGAGATAAGGCATGATCTTAAAATTGGTAACTGTAGTCCCTTCCCTCCCTGGTTTTCTTCTCCAAGTTGTTTCTATGGACTGCCAATAACTTTGTAAATGTGGGTTCTCTCACCCTAGAACTTTAAGAGCTCACTGTAGAAAAGATGCTCTTCCTGCACTCTATATATGTGCCACCTCTCTTCCAAACTAATCTCTGCTACTAATTCAGAGAAGTAACCTCTGCTTGGATACTTGGCTGTTCGTTCATTGCTCTCCTCCAAGAACTATCAAAGAACATCCCCATTTCCCTCCTAGATCGAGTCTCACACCCAAGTCCATTTCTCAGCCTCTATCCTTGCCTGATTCAATGTTCATCCCACTCTTCTCAAATTTTTGTGTCTAGACCCCACACACTATACCAAAGCCTTACAGAATTACAGTAAGTCATATTCCTTTGTTTCTGACTCGCATTTCTTAGATTCCATTTCCCTCTAGGGTCATTTTACTTTGAAATAGAAGTCTTATTTCTAGCAAAGGTATCCTAGATTTGAGCATATAAAATACTACCAGATCTAGTTTTTTGTGTCCAACTGTTATAAAGAATGGGATAGACGCAGACCAGAGTTTTTGAGAATCAACCCATAGTACTAAGATTTTAGATTTCCTCTGGTGTGCTGGAAATTTGAATGTCCCTAATAGGACTCCTATAAAAGAAGTAGTGCTGAAACTCTGTGAGGTTTCTGGAAATCAAGGTAAGATTCATGTGCCCTGTGTTCTTGCTCAAGAAGAAATAGCATCAGTTGCATTCTTAATGAGGAAGCTCCATTATTCCCAAGAGTATAGCTTAAGACAAGTTGATTGCCAAAGAGAAAACATGCTGAATCAGTTCATATGACAAAGAGCTTGTTCAATTTCCAAGACTGTAAAAAACAGTAACTTGGATTTGGTTCAAGGTTGCTACAACCAGTTTGCTACCAAATCAACAATTGGTATAAAAGGATACATGAAATTAAAATGCAAGCAAGTGGAGGAAATTAAAATGCAAAGAGTTCTTTCTTCTTCCTCAGTCTAGACCCCAAAGTTTTGTGATCTAGGAACACATAAAATTTGAAGGACCACGAGTCACAAACTGAGGGAAAGGTCAAAGCAGCATACTCAAGTATCTATCAACTACCACATCAAGAAATTCCTTGCTATAACACAATGACTTATTTTCCTGTCACACACATTTCTGTGTCAGAATGAGAAGAACACCCTCAGCATCCAAAGATACATATTCAAAAACAAACAACAAAACAGACCTGATTATAAGCAACAAATAAATTCTGGCAAACAGAGAGAAAAGGATTACCTGAAAGATATCTTGGATAGCTAGCATAATCAATGGAAAGGCTGCAGACCTAGGCTCTGAGAACTAGGCCCTGGGCAGCAGGACCACACTAAGACATGTAAGTGTTCACACGAAAATGAAGAAGCTCTAAATATGTTTCCATGTTACCACAGCACCACTAATATCAGAAGAAAGAAACTCAATTAAGCCAACATTATTATATGTTGAAATATGCCCACTCTCTGGAGAAGGGAGAGAAGATCACATTGATTTATATTGTCACCTACATCACACATAATCACAGAGAAGTTGTTACTGAGGGGCACCTGGGTGGCTCAGTCGGTTAAGCATATGTCTTCGGCTCAGGTCATGATCTCCAGGTCTTGGGATGGAGTCCCTGAGGCAAGCTTCCTGCTCAGGGGGCAGTCTGCATCTCCTTCTCCCTCTGCCCCTCTCCCCCACTCACACTCAAGCATGCATGCTTTCTCTCAAAAAAATAATGTTTTTTAAAGAAGTTATTATTCACAAGCTAACTGGAACACTATTACAAAAAAAAAAATGTTGTGAACTGGGTAATGGATAAAGAGTTGCTGCATAAGCAAGAAATATCTATTACCTAGCCCGATGTATTTAACTAAGTTACTTCATTATTTTTCTGTTCAGATGCTCCTGGGATGGTCATTCAACCCATTTGGAGGTGTTGTCCTGTCTACACAGACAATCCATTCTTGTAACAGAGGGATTCAACAGGAGATGTACTAATGTAGCCATGTTATTTGCTCTGCCCTCATGGACCATGACTCTAAAGAAAACCAAGTGGTTACTGCCATTCCTGGTAATAAATTTGGTGCTTGTCAAATTTTATCAATATTTTAGCAGAAAAGTTTGAGGAATCCGTCTCCTCAGAAGGTTTCTCTACCTCACCAGAGTCCTCCAGAACTAGAAAAAAAAGTCTTTAACCTCAACCACAGATATCCAGTTATCTTCCACCGGCTACACTGAATTCTCCCCAGGCAGTCTCTTGGAATTCAAGATGGCATTTTAAATCTGTATAAAAAATAAAAGAGTATAAAAAATAAAAGAGGGAGAGAGAGAGAAAGAAGAGAAGAGACAAGACACAATGGGGGAGATAGGGACATCTACTAACCAGTTGGGGTGCAATTGTCTCACCTACACTTAGACAACCACAACAAAGCAAAAACATCAGTTGTTCTGTCCCACATAGCATGCCAAGTGACCAATGTGACTGATTCCTTTAAATGAAATTAATGAACTAATTGGTGTACTCTGACCAGTGTGAGAATTTAGGCAGGGAAATGACAGGAAGATTACAGAACTTAAGAGAAAATCAGTCTGAGCTTTATATCCTTGTTCCTCTACTGATAAGACAAAGGAAAATAACCCCTCTGAACTTTACCCAATATCTATAAAGTAACTTTATTTTGCCTCTATTCACTGAGATGGTATTTGTATAGTGATTTCTGCTTCAGAGGTATTCAGTGGTGATCACTCTCTTTCCTCTCTCTGGTATAATAAGAGGGATAAAAATCTGGGACACACAAATGTCTCCTCTTCTACATTTCTTTATTCATTAAATGAGCACTGGTCAGAAGTCTACACTCTGCCATATACTGTTCTGGAAACTGGACACGTCATGGCAAACAAGACAAAGTTTCTTCCTCATGAAGCTTACAGGATGGGGGAAAGAGAGTAACATTTAAGTAAATAAATACAAAATATAATAGAGAAAAATAGTGGTGAGTTCATAGATAATGACTATATAAAGAGTGTAGTTAAATGGGGCACCTGGGTGGCTCAGTGAGTTAAGCCTCTGCCTTCAGCTCGGTTCATGATCTCAAGGTCTGGGATCCAGCCCCACATCAGGTTTTCTGCTCAGCAGGGAACCTGCTTCCTCCTCTCTCTCTCTGCCTGCCCTTCTGCCTACTTGTGATCTCTCTGTCAAATAAATAAATATAATCTTTTTTAAAAAGTTGCAATTTAAAAAAGAGAGAGAGAAAGTAAAGATGGCTGCTTTGAAGGGTAACATTTGAATATGATTTTTTTTTTTAAAAAATGACTTCGGATAGCTATGGATAAAGACCATCCAGTTAGAGGAAACAGCAAGGATTAAGGCCCTAAGGTAGCAGTGAGCCTACTATTTTTGAAGAACAAGAAAGCCAGCATGAGTGAAGATTGGAGGGAGTAGGATACACCATTAGGAAAGATCACAAAGCTGGCTCTTGCCAGATCACAGAGGGCCTTGCAGGCTCGTGTGTGGAGTTAAGATTTCATTCTATTATAATGAAAAACCATGGCAAGGAGAGAGTCTTAAGAAAGTGAAAAGATTTGATTTAAAAGAACCACAATGACTGCCATGTGGAGAATAAATTATTTAAGACTGTTACCATCCCCCACACTAAAGACTTTTTTTTTTTAAAGATTTTATTTATTTATTTGACAGATAGAGATCACAAGTAGGCTGAGAGGCAGGCAGAGAGAGAGAGGAGGAAGCAGGCTCCCTGCTGAGCAGAGAGCCCGATGCGGGGCTCGATCCCAGGACCCTGCAATCATGACCGGAGCCAAAGGCAGAGGCTTTAACCCACTGAGCCACTCCAGTGCCCCCCACACTAAAGACATTTTAATTTCCATTCTAATTACACTCTCTTGGCTACAGTCTAGGTTACCTGTGAATTTCTTCAAATGCATACTGAATGTAAAAGTGCTGCCTAACCAATAGAGAGTCCAGAAATACACCCTCAACTCTATTGTCAACTAATCTTTGACAAAGCAGGAAAGAATGTCCAATGGAAAAAAGACAGACTCTTCAACAAATGGTGCTGGGAAAACTGGACAGCCACATGCAGAAAAATGAAACTGGACCATTTCCTTACACCACACATGAAAATAGACTCAAAATGGATGAAGGACCTCAATGTGAGAAAGGAATCCATCAAAATCCTTGAGGAGAACACAGGCAGCAACCTCTTTGACCTCAGCCGCAGCAACATCTTCCTAGGAACATCGCCAAAGGCAAGGGAAGCAAAGGCAAAAATGAACTACTGGGATTTCATCAAGATCAAAAGCTTTTGCACAGCAAAGGAAACAGTCAACAAAACCAAAAGACAACTGACAGAATGGGAGAAGATATTTGCAAATGACATATCAGACAAAGGGCTAGTATCCAAAATCTATAAAGGGCTCAGCAAACTCAACACCCAAAGAACAAATAATCCAATCAAGAAATGGGCAGAGGACATGAACAGACATTTCTGCAAGGAAGACATCCAGATGGCCAACAGACACATGAAAAAATGCTCCACATCTCTCGGCATCAGGGAAATACAAATCAAAACCACAATGAGATACCACCTCACACCAGTCAGAATGACTAAAATTAACAAGTCAGGAAATAACAGATGCTGGCAAGGATGCAGAGAAAGGGGAACCCTTCTACACTGTTAGTGGGAATGCAAGCTGGTGCAACCACTCTGGAAAACAGCATGAAGGTTCCTCAAAAAGCTGAAAATAGAGCTACCCTATGACCCAGAGACTGCACTACTGGGCATATACCCTAAAGATACAAACGTAGTGCTCTGAAGGGGCACATGCACCCAAATGTTTATAGCTGCAATGTCTGCAATAGCCAAACTATGGAAAGAACCCAGATGTCCATCCACAGATGAATGGATAAAGAAGATGTGGTATATATATACAATGGAATACTATGCAGTCATCAAAAGAAATGAAATCTTGCCATTTGCAATGACGTGGATGGAACTAGAGGGTATTATGCTTAGTGAAATAAGTCAATCAGAAAAAGACAAGTATCATATGATCTCCCTGATATGAGGAAGTGGAGATGCAACGTGGGTAGTTTGGGGGGTAGGAAAAGAATAAATGAAAGAAGATGGGATCAGGAGGGAGACAAACCATAAAAGATCAATCTCACAAAACAGGCTGAGGGTTGCTGGGGGGGGAGGGTGGTCGGGAGAGGTGGTGGGGTTATAGACACTGGGGAGGGTATGTGCTATGGTGAGTGCTGTGAAATGTGTAAACCTGGCGATTCACAGACCAGTACCCCTGGGGATAAAAATACATTATATGTTTATTAAAAAATTTAAAAATTAATTTTAAAAAAGTGCTGCCTAACCACTCCCAAGTACTATGAAACTATTTACCTCGTTTTGGGTTTTGTTGTTGTTGTTGTTGTTGTTGTTTTGGTACACTGTACATCTATCAACAAAACCTAAGGTCATACTCACTTTTTAAAAAGTAATTGCATGTCAAGATGAGTTATAAACTGACTCCCATTTGAAATAATTTTAAAACTGGATAAAATATATGAAACAAAGATTTTCTGACATTGTATGTTAGGTAGTACAGGATAATGATCTCTAAGAGAAGAAAAAACAAGGTAAGTCCTGTAATTGTTCCATCTTCTTACCTGCAGAATTTCCACTGAGTCAAGAAGCTAAATTTGGGAGTCAAGTCAAGTCAAGGCTACAAGAGTTCTCAGAGCAAAGTATCTGAGAAAAGAGGGAAGTTGCAGAGAAGGAGCCCTAAAGATCTGTAGAGAGTTGACCCAGGCAGTTTCAGCTGAAAACTTAATGCATGTAATCAAGAAAACAACCTAAGCTCAGGGAAAGAACCATTTAAGAGAACTAGAGGGAACAGTCTCCAGAGTTCATATGGGGCCAATCATAGTTTCTGTTCCCACTAGACAGAGTGGAAGAACCATGCATATGCATCAGACATTGGGTAGGGTATCCAGAAGGATATTGGGTCAAGTAGCAAAAAAAGACTATTCTTAGACTAAAGGTTGCTCTCATTACACCTTAAAAAATTTAAAAGCAAACCAAGAAAGGATCAAATAATTTCTTGGCAATTTAACTGCATTTCAGAATAAACCAAAAGAAGAAATCAAAAGGGAAATTAGAAAATATTTTGAACACAATGAAAATTTTTAAATATCAAAATTGGTGAGAAGCAGCTAAGAATGCTGAGAGGGAAATTATATGCTTAGCATTTACACATAATAGAAGAAAAGACCCCAAATCAGAAACCTCAGCTTAACTTTAAAAACTAAAAGCAGATGATAAAATTAAGCCCAGAGTGAACAGAAGAAAAGAAAATAAAGATCAAGCAGAAATCAATGAAGGGAGCCTGGCTGGCTCAGTGGGTTAAGCCTCTGCCTTTGGCTCAGGTCATGATTTCAGGGTCCTAGAATCAAGCCCTGCATCAGGCTCTCTCCTCAGCAGGGAAGCCCCTTCCCCTCCTCTCTCTCTGCCTGCCTCTCTGTCTACTTGTGATCTGTCAAATAAATAAAATCTTAAAAAAAAAAAAAAGAAATCAACAAAATAGAAAATAAGAAAGCAATAGTGAGAATCAAATCCCGACCTGGTTTTCTGAGTAGATCAACAAAAGCAGTAAACGTCTAGCCAGACCAATTAGTGGAGGGGTAAAAAAAAAAAAAAGTCACAATCTGAAAAACAGAATAACTACAGATTCCACAAGCACTACAAGGATAATAAGGAAATGTTATAAGGGGCACCTGGATGGTTCAGTCCTCAGTCTGTTAAACATCTGCTTCAGTTCATCATGATCCCAGGGTCCTGGGATGAGCCCCACAGAGGGTTCCCTGATCAATAGGCAGTCTGCTTCTCCCCTTCATGTGCTTGTGCTCTCACTCTCTCAAATAAATAAATAAATCTTTTTTTATAAATTTACAAAGAAAATAATTCTACATAAACTTTTCCAGAAAACTGAATACAGGATAATTCTTTATAACTTACTTTAATGAGGCCAGAATTATCTTTAAACCAAAATCAAACAAAGACACTAAAAGAAAGCTGCAAAAGACCCTCATGAAATATGAAAAAAATCACAAAGTGTTAACAAATCAAATCTAATAACATTTTTAAAAAAAGTCCATAATGAGCAAGGTTTATCTCAGAAATGTAAGATTATTTTAATATTTTAAAATTGGTTAATTTAATTAACCATATTATCAAACTAAAAAAAGACCATGATCATCTGAATAAATGCAGGAAAAGGATTTAACAAGATCCAACATCCATTCCTATTAAAAACTCTCAATTAATGAGTAACAAATAGTATTTCCTCAACCTGATAAAGGGCATCTATAAAAATCCTACAGCTATTAAAATGCTTAGTGTTGAATACAGAATGCTTTCCCCATAAGATCAGAAATAGGGCAAATGGTTATCTACACTCAGCCCTTTCACTGTTTTACCCTTTTACATTTTATTGAAGGTTCCAGTTGGTACAGTAAGTCAAGGGATAAAGGGCATCTAGACTGGAATGGAAGCTCTTTATTCGTATATGCCATGCTTACCAAGGTTGAAAATCATACAGAATCCATGAAAACTATCAGAATTAATGAGGCAAAATTTCAGGACAAAAGCAAAATAAAAATAACTACTGTATTAGATGTAATGCTGTATTAGATGTAGATTAGATGTATTAGATGTAGATGCTAAACAATGAGAAGTTGAAGTTGAAAAATATCATTTAAAATAGCACAAAATATGAAATAATTAACACAAAATGTGTGTAAGACCTTAAAACTAGAAAACATTACTGAAAAAGATTAAAGACCTAGAGAGATGAATGTACATCTGTGTTCACACAGTGGATAATTCAATATTACTAAGATGTCCATTTCCCCAAACTGATCAATTGATCAATCAGTTTAACACCAGTCAAAATCCCAGCAGGCTTTTTGGTTGAAATTGGCAAATTATATTAAAACTTATATGGAAATGAAAAAGACAGAATAGCTAAAGCTTTGGAAAAAATATTTGATTTCAAATCTTATTATGAAGCTATAGCAATCAGCATTGTGTGTGTGTGTGTGTGTGTGTGTGTGTATAGTCAATGGAATTTTGACCACAGTACAAAAGCAAGTCAATAAAGAGGAAATAGTTTTTTACAATAAATGGTACTAGAACAAATGAACAGCCATAGCAAAAAAAAAAATAAATAAATAAGCCTTTACTTTGACCTCCCACAAAATACAAAATTTAACTAGAAATGAAACCCAGAACTAAATTTGAAAGTGTTAAAACTATAAAATTTCTACAAAAAGACTTGGGAGAAAATCTTCACACCTTGGGTATGGAAAAGGTATCTTAAAGGTCACAGAAAGCACAAACTATAAGAGAAAAAAAAGAATAAACTGGATTTCATTAGAATTCAGGTGGTGGGCATTATAGAGGGCACGGATTGCATGGAGCACTGGGTGTGGTGCAAAAATAATGAATACTGTTATGCTGAAAATAAAAAATAAATTAAAAAAAAAGAATTCAAAAGTTCTAATCATCAAAAGACGTAGCCATAAAAATGAAAAAGCCACTGACTGAGAAAAAAAAATTTTGTAAGAAACCTGTCCAACAACAACTTGTGCTTAGAATATATAATAAGGTCCTATCACTCAATAATAAACAACCCAATAAAAAATGAGCAAAGATTTAAACAGATGCTTCACCAAAAATTACCTAGAAATAAGTACATAAGAGGCACATCATGAGTCACCAGGAAAATGCAAATTCAAACCACAATGAGATACCACTACTAGAGTGGCTAAAATTAAAATGACTGAACATACCAATATTCAGTGAGGATAGAGAGCACCATAAAGTCTCTCTACACTGCTGACGGCTAAGTAAAATGATATAATCACTTTATACCTCTACCATACAGCTCAGCCATTCCACTCCTATCCAACAGAAATGAGAGCATATGTTCACATAAAATTTTGCACATGAAACCTCACAGCAGCTTCACTTATATAAAACAAAAACTGGAGAAATCCAAAGTCCATTACTTAATGAATAAACAAATTATTAAAAGGCAATAAAAGATACATGCATCAATATGGATGAATCTCAATTATACTAAGTAAGGAAATACGGGGGGGGAAGAAAAAGAAAAATTATGTACTCTATAATTCCACTCACATAAATTTGAGGAAATGCAAACTACCTGATGGCTAAAAAAGCAGGTCAGTTATTGTTTTGTGGCCTCTCGCATTTTTGTAAATGTGCCATGAGTGCTTTAAGAAAATATATACCTTCTGGGCGCCTGGGTGGCTCAATGGGTTAAGCCACTGCCTTCGGCTCAGGTCATGATCTCAGGGTCCTGGGATTGAGTCCCGCATCGGGTTCTCTGCTCAGCAGGGAGCCTGCTTTCCTTCCTCTCTCTGCCTGCCTCTCTGCCTACTTGTGATCTCTCTCTGTCAAATAAATAAATAAAATCTTTAAAAAAAAGAAAAAAGAAAGAAAGAAAATATATACCTTCTAATTGTTGTGTAGATAGTTCATTTATTTCTACTAAAGTTTGTTCACTTAGTTGTCCTATATTCTTTTAAATTTTTTGTTCTAACTACCAATCACAGAAAACAGTTGTTAAAATGCCCATCCTACTTTTGTCAATGGGTTAACTTTTCCCTGTAGTTCCATTGATTCTTTTATTTATATATTTCAAAGCTAAAGATTTTGCAAAACTTTATAACTGCTACACCTTCCTAGTGAGTTTTTCCTCCTTTCATTAGGTCAGAAAACATTAGGGATCATAAAGTCTATTTGAATATTAGTAAAGTACATCAGCTTTCTTTCCATTAATTTCTATACATTTTCCCTTTCTTTTACTTCCAATTCTTTGTATCCTTAAGTGGGTCCCTTGTAAACATATATTTAGATTCTTTTTTTTTAAGATTTGTGTGTGTGTGTGTGTGTGTGTGTGTGTGTGTAGTGGGGAGGGTCAGAGGGAGAGAGAGAGTCTTTTAAGCCGACTCTGCACTGAGTGTGAAGCCTGACACAAGGCTCGACCCCAGGACCCCAAGATCATGACCTGAACTGAAACCAAGAGTCACACACTTAACTAACCAACTGTGCCACCCAGGCATCCCTAGATTCTCTTTTATTTCAGTCAGACAATGTCTGCGCTAATTACTGAACTCAGTCCATATACATATATGGTGATTATTCACACATTTTGAAATATTTCTATCACTTTATTTTGTACTTTCTGGTTATTTTGATTTTTCTTGTTTATTTTTCTTGTTCTTTTTATTTTCTCTCCTTTTCTAACTTAAATTTTACAGATCAGGTTTCCTTTATTCTTTTATCCCCACTACTGGCTGAAAACTTAAATAACCTATTTATATAGAAGTTACCCTTGAAATTCTATCCTTAAAGTCAAAAGTTAACCAACGTTTCTATACCTTTGCTGAAGAAGAGCTGTGAAACATTTGAACTTTAATCATATAACCTCAACCTAAATGTTACTTTTGTCCAGTATTTCAATTTTGTTTAATAAACTCCTCCTCCATGACAGATTATCTAGATGCATCTATATCTTTACAGATTTTTTTGATCAGTATTTACTCTCGAAACTCAGTTTATGGGTTCAATTTTCTTCTTCCTTAAGTACATCTTGTGTAAGTTTTTCCAGTGAGGATGAGTGGTAAAATCCCTTAGCTTTGCTTTTCTGAGAATAACAACATCTTAATCATAGCTATATGATGTGAAGAGAGGAGTCAAGATGGCAGAGGAGTAGCTGACTGAGAGGACATCAGGTCCCAGGAGTTCAGCTAGATAGTTATCAAACCATTCCAAACACCTACAAACCCAACAGGAAATTGAGAAGAAGAGAGGCAATTCTAGAAACAGAAAATCGACTACTTTCTGAAAAGTAGGACATGCAGAGAGGTGAATTTGAAACAAGAAGATAGACCCCCAGGGGGAGGGGCCAGCTCCCGGCAAGCAGCGGAACACAAAATCTGAATTTTTAGAAGTCTGCTCCACTGAGGCACATTGCTTCAGAGGCAAAATGGGAGTGGAGTCCTCATAGAGACAAGGTGACTTCAGGTCCCGTGGGGTCTCAGAAGGATTGGGGTGTCTAAATATAGCAGAGCTCACAGGTATCAGATCAGGGAAGCCAACTACAGAGATAGAGCCAGTGAGTGAGCTCTCAGTTTGGGGTTACCTTAAACCGTGATCCATGGCACAATCAGGCAACTACTCTTTGAGCAGGGACCCCACAAGATCCAGGGAGACTTGCCTTCCATCTCTGGAGGCAGGAATCTGCTGGGTTTGTAGATTCCAAACAGGGCCGTGTGCCAGAGACAGAAATGCTTGGTCACAGGCCAGGTGAGCTCGGAGCACAGCTGGAGACCAGGGAGATGGAACTGATGGAGCGCTTTTCACTGAGGGCCTACTGAGGAGTGGGGCCCCGAGCTCTTGGCTCCTACAGGCCGGAGATTGAGAGGCCGCCATTTTTGTTCCCATCCTCCAGAGCTCTATGGAGAAAGTTCAGGGAACAAAAGCTCCTGAGAGCTAATCAAGCATATCACTTGGCCTGGACCCTAGCAAGGGTGGCACAGTTCCCCTGAGCAAAGACATCTGAGAATCACTACAACAGGACATCAGCAAGAACATCCAGCCAAGACCAAGCTCAGTGATCAAGGAGAACAGTGGAATTCCAGAGGAGGAGAAAGCAAAGCATGGAATTCATGGCTTTTCCCCCACAATTCTTCAGTCTTACAAAGTTAATTAAATTTTTTTAATTTTATTTTTTTCTTATTCTAATTTTTTTAACTTTCTCCTTTCAATATTTTTAACTAGTTTATCTTTACAATATGTTTCTTTAAAAAACATCTTTTTAAACCTTCATTATTATTTTATCCTTCACTGTATATAACTTTATTTTTTGTATACATATAGGGTTTTTTCTTATAAAAAATTTTGGGATACAATTTCTTCCAAGAGATCAAAATATACCCTAAATCTACCACAGGGATTGCTCCAGCTTGAGCAAATCTCTCTACTTTCTTATTCATTCATTTTCCAACCAACTTATCTTATGAATTCCCTTTTTATAATTTTTTTTCTATTTTCATCTTTACAGTCATATTCCATCCCTTCATCGTGTTTACTCTTATTTCGGTATATATGTTTTCTTTTTTTAAAATTCTGGGAGGTACTTTCTTCTAAGAGACTGAAATACACCCAAAATCAAGTGGGTGGTTCTGTTCCATTCACCAGTCTAATATATATATATTTTTTTTTTAATTTTTTAAATTTCTTTTTGCCCCTTTTTTTTTCTCCCCCCAATTGGGGGTATCTTCTGATTTGGTCGGCATACATTTTTTTGAGGTTGTTGCCACCTTTTTAGTATTTTATTCTCTCATTCATATATTCTTACCTGGATAAAATGACAAGGCCGAAAAACTCATCACAAAAAAAAGAACAAGAGGCAGTGCCAATGATTAGGGACCTAATCAATATGGACACTGGTAATATCTCAGATCTAGAGTTCAGAATGACAATTCTCAAGGTGCTAACTGGGCTCCAAAAAGGCATGGAAGATAATAGAGAAAACATGTCTGGAGAAATAAAATCACTTTCTGGAGAAATAAAAGAACTAAAATCTAACCAAGTTGAAATCAAAAAAGCTATTAATGAGGTGCAATCAAAAATGGAGGCTCTTACTGCTAGGATATTTGAGGCAGAATAGAGAATTAGTGATATAGAAGACCAAACGATGGAGAATAAAGAGGCTGAGCAGAAGAGAAACAAACAACAACTGGACCAAGAGGGGAGAATTCGAGAGATAGGTGATACCGTAAGATGAAATAATATTAGAATTGGGATTCCAGAAAAAGAATAAAGAGAGAGGGGAGCAGAAGGTACACTGAAGCAAATTATTATAGAGAATTTCCCTAATATGGCAAAGGGAACAAGCATCAAAATCCAGGAGGCACAGAGAACCCCCATCAAAATCAATAAAAATAGGTCCACAACTTGTCATCTAATAGTAAAACTTACAAGTCTTAGCGACAAAGAGAAAAATCCCGAGAGCTGCTTGGGACAAGCAGTCTGTAACATACAATGGTAAAAATATTAGATTGGCAGCAGACTTAACCACAGAGACCTGGCAGGCCAGAAAGAACTGGCATGATATATTCAGAGTACTAAATGAGAAAAATATGCAGCCAAGAATACTCTATCCAGCTAGGCTATCATTGAAAATGGAAAGAGATAAAAAGCTTCCAGAATAAACAAAAACTAAAAGAATTTGCAAACACCAAACCAGCCCTATAGGAAATATTGAAAGGGGTCCTTAGGAGCTGGTTCTTAGGAAGAATAAATAACACTGAAAAACCCCTGGCCAGACTTACCAAAAAGAAAAGAGATAGGACCCAAATAAATAAAATCATGAATCAAAGAGGAGAGATCATAACCAACACCAAAGAAATACGAACAATTATAAGAACCTATTATGAGCAACTATATGACAGCAAATTGGACAATTTGGAAGAAATGGATGCATTCCTAGAGACATATAAACAACCAAAACTGAACCAGGAAGAAATAGAAAACCTGAACAGACCCATAGCCAGTAAGGAGATTGAAGCAGTCATCAAAAATCCCCAAAAAACAAGACCCTGGTGCCAGACAGCTTCCCAGGGGAATTCTACCAAACATTTAAAGAAGAATTAATACCTAGTCTCCTTGAAACTGTTCCAAAAAAATAGAAATGGAAGGAAAACTTCCAAACTCATTTTATGAGGCCAGCATTACCTTGACCCCAAAACAGACAAAGACCCCATCAAAAAAGAGAATAACAGACCAATATCCTTGGTGAACACAGATGCAAAAATTTTCACCAAAATACTAGCCAGTAAGATCCAACAGTACATTAAAAGGATTATTCACCACAACCAAGAGGGATTTATTCCTGGGCTGCAAGCTTGGTTCAACATCTGCAAATCAACCAATGTGATACAATACTTTAATAAAAGAAAGAACAAGAACCATATGATCTTCTCAATAGATGCTGAAAAAGCACTTAACAAAGTATAGCATCCTTTCTTGATCAAAACTCTTCAAAGTGTAGGGATAGAGGGTTCATTACTCAATATCATCAAAGCCATCTATGGAAAACCCACAGCAAATATCATCCTCAAAAGAGAAAAACAGAGCTTTTCCACTAAGGTCAGGAACATGGCAGGGATGTCCACTATCACCACTGCTATTCAACATAGTACTGGAAGACCTAGCCTCAGCAATCATACAACAAAAAGAAATTAAGGTATCCAAATTGGCAAAGAAGAAGTCAAACTCTCACTCTTTGCAGGTGATATGATACTTTATGTGGAAAACCCAAAAGACTTCATTCCAAATCTGCTAGAACCTGTACAGGAATTCAGTAAAGTGTCACGATATAAAACCAATGCACAGAAATCAGTTGCATTTCTATACACCAAGAAGAAGAGAGAAGAAAGAGAAATTAAGGAGCCAATCCCATTTACAATTGTACCCAAAACCATAAGATACCTAGGAATAAACCTAACCAAAGAGGCAAAGAATCTGTACTCAGAAAACTGTAAAGTACTCATGAAAGAAACTGAGACAGACACAAAAAAATGGAAAAGCGTTCCAGGCTCATGGATTAGAAGAACAAATATTGTGAAAATGTTTATTCTACCTAAAGCAATCTACACATTTAATGCAATCCCTATCAAAATACCATCAACTTTTTCAAAGAAATGGAACAAATAATCATAAAATTTATATGGAACCAGAAAAGACCCCAAATACCCAGAGGAATGTTGAAAAAGAAAACCAAGGCTGGTGGCATCCCAATTCCAGACTTCAAGCTCTATTACAAAGATGTCATCATCAAGACAGTATGGTACTGGCACAAAACCAGACACATAGATCAATGGAACAGAACAGAAATCCCAGAAATACACCCTCAACTCTATAGTCAACAAATCTTTGACAAAGCAGAAAAGAATGTCTAATGGAAAAAACATACTCTCATGGTTAACCATGAGAGACTATGGACTCTGAAAAACAATCTGAGGGTTCTGAAGGGGTGGGGGGTGGGAGGTTGGGGGATCCAGGTGGTGGGTATTATAGAGGGCACGGATTGCATGGAGCACTAGGTGTGATGCAAAAACAATGAATACTGTTACACTGAAAAAAATTAATTAATTAGAAAAAAAAAAACCACACACAATCTCTTCAACAATTGGTGTCAGGAAAATTGCACAGCCACAGGCAGAAGAATGAAACTGGACCATTTCCTTACACCACACACAAAAATAGATTTAAAATGGAGGAAAGACTTCTATGTGAGAAAGAATCCATCAAAATCCTTGAGGAGAACATAGGCAGCAACCTCTTCATCCTCAGCCAAGCTACTTCTTCCTAGAAACAAAGCCAAAGGCAAGGGAAGCAAGGACAAAAATGAACTATTGGGAATTCATCAAGATCAAAAGCTTTTGCACAGCAAAGGAAACAGTCAACAAAACCAAAAGACTACTGACAGAATGGGAGAATATATTTGCAAAGGACATATCAGATAAAGGACTAGTGTCCAAAATCTATAAAGAACTTATGAAACTCAATACCCAAAGAACAAATAATCCAGTCAAGAAATGGGCAGAGAACATGAACAGACATGTCTACAAAGAAGACATCCAGATTCTGGCCAACAGACACACGAAATAGTGCTCCACATCAGTCAGATCAGGGAAATACAAATCAAAACCACAATGAGATACTGCTGTGAGGTGTCACACCAGTCAGAATGGCTAAAATCAACAAGTCAGGAAATGACTGATGGTGGTGATGATGCAGAGAAAGGGGAACCCTTCTACACTGTTGGTGGGAATGCAAGCTGGTGCAGCCACTCTGGAAAAGAGCATGGAGGTTCCTCAAAAAGTTGAAAATAGAGCTACCCTATGACCCAACAATCACCCTACTGGGTATTTACCCTAAAGATACAAATGTAGGGACCCAAAGGGGCACGTGAACCCAAATGTTTATAGCAGCAACATCCACAATAGCCAAACTATGGAAGGAACCAAGATGTCCATCAACAGATGAATGGATAAAGAAGATGTGGTATATATATATATACATACAATGGAATACTCTGCAGCCATCAATAGAAATGAAATCTTGCCATTTGCAATGATGTGGATGGAACTAGAGGGTATTATGCTGAGCGAAATAAGTCAATCAGAAAAAGGCAATTATTATATGATTTCCCTGATATGAGGAATTTGAGAGGCAGAGTGTGGATTGTGGGGGTAGGGAAGGAAAAAGTGAAACAAGATGGGAACGGGAGGCAGACAAACCACAAGAGACTCTTAATCTCACAAAACAAACTGAGGGTTGCCGGGGGGAGGGGTGTACGAAGACAGTGGCTGGGTTATGGACATTGGGAAGGGTATGTGCTATGGTGAGTCCTGTGAAGTGTGTAAGCCTGACGATTCACAGATCTGTACCGCTGGGGCAAATAATATATTGTATGTTAATTTAAAAAATTAAAATAAAAAATAATTTTAAAAAGCATATGATGCTTCATAACATATTATGCTCACAGTAACTCTACATGTAGATATTATCTTTAGGTTACAGGTGAGGACATATCACTGGAGTTGGGATGGGGAGGGATGGGAGTGTGGGATGCAGGGTCAAGCAGTAGTGATGCCCCAGGAATGACAGTGGTAAACAGCAGCTGTAGCCCCTGGAGGATACTTAGGACATTTCCTATGCCTCAGTTTAAGTTTTGCTTTTTTGTTTGGGGTTTTTTGAGAAAAAAGAAAAATGGAAAGGCTATTCCTTGCAAACTTACACTTTCTCACAGTAGACTGGTTCTCAGACAAACCTCCAGTTAGAACACACAACTCTAGCTTCCAAATGAGCCCTCAGGGCAGGTGATAACTCCATAAGCCTTTTTTAGTAATTAAGAAAGCACTACCTTTCTTTCACCTTCTCTGATTTTTCCTTTCTTTGTTCACCAGGAACTTGTACCTTACTTTGCTTAGAACCCCCAGCTTTCCTAAAACACCGGCATTCACTTATATGCCTCTTGTGTATCCTGATGAATTTCACGGACTATGCTATAATCTGAAAAGAGATCAGACAAGCAGTACGGAAAGTGAAAGGAGCTCAGAGCTCTCTATTAACTCTGCTGACAGTGACATCTACAGTATGTCCCTAATATTCATCCTTTCCAACAATTGATAGGAGCCATTTGTAGTCCCAGGCCCCAAGCTTTTGTTCATCATTTCAACCCATCCAGAATTCTTTGCTGCTTTCTCCCTACCTGGGTAAATGCCACCCACTTTCTCAGAGTGGCCCAATACACACCTCCAACTCAGTTTTCCTTCTCTAATCCACACTGCTTCCTCCCAAGGCTGCACAAATTCAGTTCAAAGTACTGTCTACTTACTCCTATCTTTTCTTCCCCAGTAGATGATGAGCTCCCCATGGGCAGTGAAATATTTCTTTGGACGCCCTTAAGGTGATTGCCCAAAAATGACAGCACAGTAGAGGCTGAAATAAATTTATGCTGATTAACTGACTCTATGCCCTGTATATAAACTACTGCTGTTAATACTGATTACCTCCCCAAAGTATGTGAACATGTGGATTAGAAAAAATAGGATTTTTTCTCAGACTCGACTTAGTATACTGTGGACTAGTTATGTGATCTTGGGCCATTATCTCACATTTCCAAATCTGTCTTCATTTATAAAAGACACTTCAAAGGATCTCTGAGGATTACAAAAAATCATGTGTGCGAAAGTGGCTAGCACTGAGCTGGGACACAGTAGAGACTCAAATTGTGTCAGTGTTTCTTTTATCTCCAAGTAAAAAGATTTTTTGACAAACTCATCATCATAGGCTTTTACAGAGCAACAACCTGAAGAAATCACTGTATGCAAAATAAATACTCTTAATTTCAGTCACCAATATTACGACCCAGCTTCTTTAAATATAAACCAATGAAAAACTGGGAGGGTTTCTTTAAATACATACATCAGGTGATTGTGATAAACTAAAATTTGAGAACCTTGGGTATAAAATAAACTTAAACTGAACCAATTTCATTATAGTCAAGATTCTGATATACCAGCTGGACAAAACCTCTTATTTCAGGATTCTACTGATTTCTTCCTGGTTATGTGACATATTATAAAAACATGTTTTATTTATCTTGCATAAATGTATATATTACCAATCTATTAAAGCATTTGAGGAAATAGCAAAAAGAAATGCTCTCAATGTGTGTCAATAAGGACAGTTTCTGAGAGGCCTGGGTGGCTAGTGGGTTAAAGCCTCTGCCTTCAGCTCAAGTCATGATCCCAGGGTCCTGGGATCGAGTCCCACATTGGGCTCTCTGCTCAGCAGGGGATCCTGATTCCCTTCTTCTCTCTCTCTCTCTGCCTACTTGTGATCTGTCTCTCTGTCAAATAAATAAATAAAATCTTTAGAAAAAAAATGTGAATTCACTAGATCTATATGCATCTATCAATATGAATCACTCTCTAAAACACTGTTAAATGAAACAGGTTTCTGATCATTCACATAAATCTTGCAAAATACAAAAGAGTATTACATATTAGTTTTAAGTTTTTGTATATACTGAAAATTGAAACACGAGGACTAGAAGGATTCATGCAAAATTTATAGTAAGGAGAAGAATGGAATTCTTGAGATTGACATCCATTTAAGAGAAAGATAAGAAAAAAACTAAAAAGTAAAAAAAAAAGTTCATTTCACATTTATTAATTTCCTGTCATGATTACATAGGTATTAGTAATATTTTCCAATTTTTTCAATTTAGGTTTTTTCCAAATTAGAAAAAAAATTAGTTACTTGAAGTTTAATGTCTCAAAACATTATGAGGGAAATAAAACAGCTATAAAGCAACGAGTGACAGAGATAATACAGCCACGTAAACATGCAGAAGAAAAACTATGAGTCAGCTGTGATTTCTGTAATTACACTGATTGAATTTTGTGGTTATTTGGGGAAAGGAGTTTCAATTCCCACATGTAACACTGATCCAAAACAGCAGCTTGAGTTTTCAGGGGCACCTTGCTTTTGATAAGGCATGTCTTTTAAAAGGCTTTGGGGAATAACCTTTCCAGCACTCATCCCAGCTCCTACAACTTTCAGTCAAATTACACACAAGCAGAGCCACCTGAACTGCACAAGTACCCTGTCCTATAAGTAATCCTCATTGCTGTCTAGCATTTCATAAACCAGGAGACAGCATATTGTAAGAGATCTAACAGTGAGCCCCCACGATGGACCATTTACTACTGCACTGATCAGAGGACATACATTATTTTAGTTCTCATGAGGTACCATACCCCCATGTTACAGAAGAAATGGATATTTAGGAGATGAACGCCTATAGCCGAAACGGGGTGGCCACAAAGTGTCGTATGTCTGAGTCCCCACAGAAAACATTTCTTTCCTCTTGTTAAGAGGGAAAATAGGTGGAGTTAAGCAAGAGCAAAATAAATTATGTTGGAGGCAGAAGGGCCATTATTAGTGTCTTAAGCGGTGGGTGTGTGGTTACCAAAAAGTAGAAAACAGACTGCCTCTGGATGGCTGATGGTAGAATTTCCATCGTTCTTAATTACTATTTGATTACATTCAATATGTCTGCAGCAACGATAACATTGACTGGAGGCTAAACAGAGGCTTCTGCCTTGACTGATTTTGCCTTCTTATCTTGGAGCTCCCCGCTTGACAGCTCACCTCCAGCCAGGACCCAGGCAAAAGCTCACTAAGATCCCCTGCCCTGCACCTGCCTTTTCAGCTCAGCTTTGGTAACCAGCCATGGAACCAGTGAGAAATAAAAGGTGATTTGCACCCCCATCTTTTAACACTCTGAAACCCATAGTCCTTTCTGCATACCACGGACTTTCCTGTTTAAGCAGCAGCAAACAGAAGAGAATCTTAATTAACGTTTTCTGGTCGTGAGAACCTTTAGGAAATAATCTGGGATTAATCATAAACCTACTCCCTTTTATCTCATTCAGAGTTCTCTATGGGATACTTAGAATCCATGGGACTTCTAAAACATTTGATAGGAAGGAAACAGCCCACCTCGGTTTTCCCAATCTCTGCATTTGCCCACGCGTGACTGTCTCACTTCACAGGAGGCAGCTGAATGGATGCTCATTTTGGAATAAATTCTTAGAGAAATAAAGTCATAGGGAAACTGTGAAAAACTGTGACACGGAGGCTTGAGGTATTCAGCTAAGAAGGCTGCATCCCATTAGCCCTTTAAGACTTTAACAGAGAGAAAGGCATTAACTCAAATTGGAGTCTGTAAATGGTTCCAGTCATGCTGCCGAAGTTTGGGATTCCAAATACAACAAGGAAGCTTTGCCACTAAGTTTGTCAATTAATTCCTCAAGCCCAAAGGGGATTTGAGAGAAGATTAAGCCATATGCTACTGATTCATTTACACTTAACTCAGCAATATGTTATTTAGAGAGTAAGATTTGGTTGGGGGAAAAAGGCAGAAAGAAACCTTAAAGTGCCTTTTTAATACCATTGAAGATTTATTTGCTTCATAATAGTAAGGTAGAGATTATTTTCCCAAATGTAATTCAAGTCTAATCTCACTTAACACCTTCAAAATAAGGTGAAGTCGGAAGCAGCTGAATTTCAGCTAACTGTGCTCAACACATACTTGGGAAGATCAGGTTTCTGAGTTGAGGAAAGGCAATCTATAGGGTAAGAGCTTAAGGGAAGGGCTGATGACATTACATATACTGCTCATTTCTTGCCAGTGTTTTTCCCCTCCTAGTTCTTGGTGGGAGTTATTCCATTTCATCTGATTTTTACAGTTGTTATGGACTAAGTGTTGGGCAGAAGTCAACATGGAAAAGAAACTTTTCAGTACATTCTCTTGTTTAAAAAAAAAAAAGTCACCAATCCCCACCATTTTCCTTTGCTTCACTTTACCTTCTACCCCATCTCCCTCCACATTCCAAATGGTTCTTAAGCTTCTAAGGCCCCAGGGGAACCATTTCTTCCTATGGCTGGAAGAAATTATGCCAAGGGAAGAAACCCCACATGTCTTCACATTATAAAGCCTAAAATGTCCTTCTACACATTTTCAAAGTAAGAACTGTTACATATAGGACACTATAATGGGTATCATTAGGAAAGATATGGCTCCACTGATCACCATCTTCTTAGAAGTTGGCTGTCAAGAGGGCAGAGTTGGCACATCATAAGTCTTCTTCCTAACCTCTCTCTATAGACAAGAGGCTCTGCAGTGGCTCAGAAACACCTACAAGAGAGACTAAAATGCACAGATGGAATTTTGGAATGATAGTGATAGTGGCAGCCATACTGGGGTATGGAATTCTGAAATGATAGTGATGGTGGTAACCATCACCTGTGTGATTTTCCCCGAGGTTCTCCATTGAACAAAGCAACTAAAATAGCAAAACACACACACACACACACACACACACACACACACACACCATCCACAACAAAACTACATAACAAAGGGTTATTCCCATGAACCCCAAAATATAAAGATGTGGGGAATGATCATGTAGAGCCCAAGGGCCCTTGTGATATCAACATCTATATGGGATGATGAAGAAGAAAGCCACCAGGCATCATAGCCATCTGAGAACAGCAGAACCCCAAGACTGTCAACAGAGAGTCTCTGGAAATACACACCACAGGCTAGCTAAGGACAGCAGCAAACCCTGGGAGGAGTTGGCACACTTCCTTGCAGTCATGCGGGTAAGAAGATATCTGTGGAGAAGTCTGAGAGTACTGAAAGAAAACATAACCCTATCGACTCTCAAAACTAATCAACCCCCTTTTCCCAGACTAAGCACCACACTGAGGACAAACTCCCAGAAGAAGATTCCCAATTGAACAGGGGAGGGATGACAAGTACAGGAAAAATAAGACCATCATAAAGGTGGGGGAGCATCAGAAAGATGCAGCTCTCAGAATGGACAACGTACTTTGAGAACAAAGAACCCAAGAAGCAGCTCCAGAGACATGAAACTAGAACCCAACCCTTCCGCCTGGATGGGAAAACCAGTTCACATAAGAGTGAGCACTCAAAAAGCATGGAGATAAAGCACTGTAAGAAGTTCTCATAAGAATTATAGAGAAGATGAAAAAAAAAGAATTGTAGAGAAGATGGACAAATTAACACCCTACAAATAATAAAAATATACCAGAACAAGTCCGCAACACAAATCAAAACTGTGGCCTACTCTCTCAAATAAGCCAAAAGGCATATGGATATACAGAAGTACAACATAAAAATAGGTGAAATAAGATGAATTCAAGAAAAACTAAAACTGCCAAAAATCATTGCAGAAATGAAAACTAAATTAGAAAAAAACACAAGGGAAAATAAAACACAAAAGTTAAAGAAGAATAAAGTAACAGGTATAGAAAAAAATTTTAAAGAATCAATATACCAGTGTTAGCTTTCTAAAGTTAGGTATCAAATACTCCCCAAACCTAGGGCTTTGAACAATAATGATGTATTATCTCTCATGGTTTCTGAGTATCAGATAGCATATAAATGGGATAAGTTCTGCCCTGTAACATCTATAGCTTTAGCTGGGAAGATATGAAGGCTGGAGCCTGAATCACCTAAACACTGTTCTCTCATATGCCTGGCAGTCAATGTTGGTTACTTTCTGGGAGCCTGGTTGGGTCTTTTGGCTGCAACACTTGCATATGCCTTTCCAGGTGGCCTGAGCCTCCTTGAAACTCAAAGGCAGGATTTCAAGGACAAGCATCCCAAGAGAAGGCCAAGAGGAAGCTGCAATATTACTATGGCCTAGACTCAGAAGTCGTAGAGTATCCCTTATTTTGTCATCCACTGGCCAGCGTAGTCACATGGCATGACCCGATTCAAGGAGAAGAAAGAACGACTCTGCTTCCCAGAGGAAAAGGGTGTCAGTCACACTGTGAGAACATGTGGGATGGAATAAATATGCAGGCACGACCATCTTTGGAAAAATAACATCTTTTTTTTATTTTATTTATTTATTTGACAGAGAGAGATCACAAGTAGGAAGAGCAGCAGACAGAGAGAGCGGGGGAAGCAGGCTCCCCACTGCGCAGAGAGCCAGATGAGGGGCTCGATCCCAGGACCCTGAGATCATGACCCAAGCTGAAGGCAGAGGCTTAACCCACTGAGCCACCCAGGTGTCCCTGGAAAAATAACATCTTTTTTTTTTTTTTTAAGATTTTATTTATTTATTTGACAGATAGAGATCACAGGTAGGCAGAGAGGCAGGCAGAGAGAGAGGAGGAAGCAGGACCCCTGCAAAGCAGAGAGCCCGATGCGAGGCTCGATCCCAGGACCATGGGATCATGACCTAAACCGAAGGCAGAGGCTTAACCCACTGAGCCACCCAGGCGCCCCGAAAAATAACATCTTGACACAAAACCTCTAACAGAATTTCTGAAGTAGGGGCACCTGGGTGGCTCAGGCATTTAAGCTTCTAACTCTTGATTTAAGCACAGGTCATGATCTCAGGGTCCTGGGATCAAGCTCTGAGTCAGGCTCTGCACTCAGTGGGGAGTCTGCTTGAGGATTCTCTTAACTCTCCCTCTCCCCCAGCTGATGCACATGCTTGCATAAACACACAAATGTACTCTCTCTGATAAATAAATAAATCTTAGGGGAAAAAAATAATTTCTGAAGTAAACCAATACGATGGAACAAAACAAATATTGCAAACTTTAATTGAAGATAACTTCCCTAAAAGTTTCACCTAACAGGGAAAAAAAAAAAAGTGTTGACAGTATATTCTGTAAGGGTACACAGCTAATTGGGGAAAAGAAAAAAAAGTCAACCCAGAAGAACCCAAAATGAGACATTCTAGTAAAGTTATTGAAGTATAAAGAAAAAAAAAAAATCCTTCGGACAATTCATGCAAACCAACCAATTCACTTATAAGGGAAATAAAATTAAAGCATCATCATATTTTTACACCAGTGCTTATCCCAGATAACAATGGAGTCATATGCTAAGTTACCAAAGAAAATGTGAGATAAGAATTTCACACACAAATGGCGCATCAGGCTCTCTGTTCAGCAGGGAGCCTGTTTCCCTCTTTCTCTGGCTGCTTCTCTGACTACTTGTGCACTTGCTCTCTCGCGCTGTCAAATAAATAAATAAATAAATAAATAAAATCTTTAAAAAAAAGAATTTCACACAGAAATGGACTTTTCGTTACAAAGCTCACAGATAAACGATTACAAGCATGCAAGGATTTGGAGAATACAGTTCCTTTGTGCCTTTCCAGAGGAACTACTAGAGAATAAGACATTCTAAATGAGTCAGGAGATATTGACCTGAAGACTGGTGGAAAATGCATTCTGTAAAACACACATAATGGCTGTGACTTTGTCCGTCTATCAGAGAATTAACAGTAGTGTTAATTGGCATAAATATAGCTTTAAAAATATCAACTTCCACCCTTCCAAACGTGAAATAATGAATGATGATATGCCCTTGAACTTTGTGGCCTGAAAAGAATATGAAAATCCTGTCATATTCATTATAATTATGACTGATTTGTATTGTGTGATTAAGATTCTAAAGCCAATATTTATCTAATTTATTAGACTCTCTAATTAAAATGAATGGTGCTTTCATAGGTATCCTGAGGATTTCAAGTTGCATAGGTCATAATGTGACTACTTAATGTGGTACTGAGGTCTTGTCAATGGACTCAAATTGACAATAGCAACTAATTAATGTTAGTAGAAGACAGTATACAGCCATGTTTGACTTTTTTAATTGACTCAATAAAAGTTTTTTCTCACTATCCTTAGCTGGAATGTACAAAAATATTCCCCATTTCTTCAAATTATCCCAATACTGTACTTACAAGGTATAACTGTGCCTACTTTTAAATAATCCTTGAAACATTTACAAAGATCTTTTAAAAGGAAAAACTCAGATGTTTATAACAAAATGTCCAATTTTATAAGCAACAAGATCAACAGCAATGCCTATTCAAATTCATAAGCTTTTCAAATTTTGAGGAAGAAAAAGGAAACATGTTTACACTGGCTGTTCCCTCTTTTCTGGACACTCTTCCCTCAGATATCTGCCTGGCTCATTTAACCTTCCCCCTTCAAGTCGGCTCCTTCTGAGACGGAACCTCCAGCCCTACCTCACTGCATCCCACTCTCTGCTTACTCGTCTCCATGTTATCTCTCAGTCTAATAGAATATTTATTTGTTTTGTTCATTGCTGTATTCCCAGTGCCTATAAAAGCACCTGGCACATAGAAAGCACTCAATAAATATATTTCAATGAAAGGAAAAAAAAAACCAGCCAGTGGGTCAGGGAAGGTTCTAGATGAGCCTTGTGGTCAGAGATTATAAGTCACGTGGGAAAGCAATTTTTGCCTTCTAAGTCCTAGAATCCTATACCAAAAGTAGAAACAGACTGTCTTATGTTTATTATATACAAGAAAGGTATTCGAAGATGTTACATTACCACTCATGATCATATACTGAGTAACTGCAACCCCTACTATGAGGCTAAGTCTTCAGGCACCAAATTCAGTGCTCTTGCCACATTAACAGTTCATTCGTAGCCATCTTTTTAGTCACTGGAGTCCACAGATGGTACAACGAGCTTTAATATCTCAACTGCAGGTAAATGGATGCAGTAACTATTAGGCAAAGAAAAAAAAAAAACATAGAGGTATTTAACAGAACCCAGTGGTTCTCAACTGGGGCAGTTCTGACCCCCAGGGGACATTTGTGACTGGAGACATTTTGGTTGTCACAAATAGGAGAGTACTACGGGCTTCTGACAGAGGACAAGGATGCTGCTATACATCTTACAATGCATAGTAACAGCCCAGCACAACATAGAATTATCAGGTTCCCGACGTCAAGAGAGTGGAAGTTGAGAAGCTCTGACAACCTGAGACCTGGGTACACCCCAGCAAGACAAAGGCACCACGGAAATCAGTATAAGGGATAGAACTACTCTTACCACATGACCTTAAATCATTTCGTTCACTGTTTCCATTTTAGACGTTATTATTTAACCAATGTACTTTGCTTACATATAAAACCCTTTAACTGGCATTTAATTACCATTCAATTCTTTTTCTTGTAATTAACTCACCAAATGTCTTACCAAGTAAAAACAACACTAGGCAAATGAGCTAATTAGTGTCTAATTATTGGTTACTAAAGATTACTACAAATGACTTACAAATGGCTAGCTTCTTCACTACTACTGGGAATTTCAATTGCTAACCCTAAGTAATTGATTGCAATTTATATAGCAGGGTGCATACATAAACCGCATGACTGTTAAAGCTGAAGCAAGAAACCTTCATCACTTTTGGGGGAAAGAAGTGCATTAGCAAAAGGAATTGTTGGATTCATGACCACATGCCTCCATCCTGAGGCAGAGCATGGAATTAGGAGTGGCATATAAGACATAACAGAAAAAAGCAGAGAGCTGAAGCACTAAACTAGGTAAGCACAGAGATTCTGGCTTATCCAGCACTGCAACACTCATAGGGAAACTCTAACTTAAATCAGACATCAAGAGTCAGAATCTAACCACTGCAAAAGGTAGGTTTTATTATTAGGAGCTGTTTTATTATAACTGTCTGTTTTTCAGGTGTAGAAACGAGGTACAGAGGGATTCAGCTACTTGCCCAAGAACACATAACAAGTGAACAGAGATTCAAACTAACAACCTAGCACCAGAGTTGTTCTCTTTATCATCAGTAAATGATGCCGCTTGCCTACTACACTGTACACCCAATATACAAAACCGGCCATTGCACAATGAAGTGGAAGGGTCTGTTTCATTATTGAATTTACTCAAATTTATAATCCCAAAGAATGATCCATTTCATATGCATGCTCCCTGGCCTCAAGACACCATGCCACTGGACAGGCTTTATTTCAGATTTTATCTGAGTGTGAGCATGCACAAGTTGGGGGAGGGGCAGGGGAAGAGAGGGAGAGAGGAGTCAGAGTCTCAAGGAGACTCTGAGCTAGGCACAGAGCCCAACACAGGGTTCGATCTCATAACCCTGAGTATGTGACCTGAGCTGAAATCAAGAGTTGGATGCTTAACCAACTTAGCCACCCACAAGCCCCAGATAGACTTTTAATCAAATATACAGGCTGTGGAACTAGATCTGGGTTTGGGGTTCCACCCTGCAAATTACTGTGTGTGACTTTGGGTTAAGATACTGAATCACACCTTTTTTTTCATCTGTAAAATCGAGATAATAATACTTACCCAAAAGATCATTATGATGATTAAATAAAATCATACAGAACGTTTATACCAGAATCTGGCATATAGTAGATGTTCTATTTACTTTTATTGCTACAGCAAATATTTAAGCTGGTAAAATTTTGTTGTGAGTTTTCTTCATTATTGTGCTAAAATGAAGAAGTGTGCTATACCCTGTGAATCAAAAGCTACCCAAAGAGAAGTATCTTGTTTCTGTGTAAGATAAGTTTCCTGTACACTTCATAATTGTGTGAGGTAGTGGAATTTGTAATTAAGGGAGTGTCAACACAAAAAAGGGTAAATAAATAGGAGAATTGCCATTTCTATGAAAGCTAATTGACTCCTATTTCCTATGGGCATACCAAGAAAGACCCCATAAACTCATCTGTTCTTTCGTCACCCAACATTTATTGAATGCTTACTGTCTACTAGGCCTAAGATACCCATCTTGAATTTTTGAGACAAAAGGAAATCATTTGCGATAGTAGACAATGAGGTTTTCTCCATACCACAATTATTTTTAAAGTCCTAGGACGAAAAAGGCAGGACAGACCATCAAGATCCTGGCCTTTTCTGGAACTTCGCATGAGCAGCGCTGTGTAATATGTTATAACAGGAGGACAATGCAACAAGCGCCTTCCTCAGATCTGGGGTATCCCAAGAGTTTCTCAGTGACATGCTCTGTAAATAGAATCCAGAAGGATGAGTAAATGCTTCCTGAACCCTAGAGACACTACAGTAATGTGGTCATGAGCACGGGGCTTGGAATCCCAGATCTGACTCTTAATCCACCGTGTAACCTCAGGCCAGTTACATAACTACTCCATGCTTCAGGTTCCCCCTGTACAAAGGGAGAATAAGAACACGTACTTCATGCTTTTGTGAACTACTGAATGCCTCAAACATAAAACCATCAGAATTGTACCTGACTCATAATTAAGTGCCTAATAAATTTTAGCCATCATTTTTTAATCCTTCTAGTTTCAGCTCAAATGAGGAATGAATGGCAGGTACAAAATATCAGAGATGAGACTATGGAACCATTTTTGGAAAACTGCACATAGATGGATCTGACCAGTGCAGAACATTCCTGTAGGGGTGCAGATAGAGTCCACATCCTGAGAGAGAGGCCCGAGTACTATTCTAATATGGATTTTATTGTGATAGTTATGGGTTGCGGGAGACACAGAAGGATTTTTTTAAGCATGGAATGATTGGATCTCATTTGTTTCAGTAAGAATGTGGAAAGCAGGCAGCCCAGAGACAAAACTGGCTACAAGAAATCAGTTACAGGCCACAGCAATTAGTTTCTCAGGTTAAACGTTAAGGGTCTTGACCTACGGCGCTACAATGAAGACAGATGACTTTCTTGTAGGTAAGACAGTTGGGCCAAAGGTCTTGTTTTGATCTCCTATAAGAGACTGACCATAAGTCTCTTACTCATATACAGGGGCTCAAGATAGAAGAAGAAAGGAGTGTGTGTGTGTGTGTGTGTGTTTTCTAGGGCTTGGATAATGTGGCCGTTCTTTTTCTTTCTGTTTCCTAATAGACATTTCTTTTCTGAACAGTCCCAAGACTACGCATTCTAAATGATTGCAGATTTAGGAAAAATGCGGAAGAATCACTGGTCTCCATAGGCATCCAGCAGTCTACTTCTACACAGGACCCATGACTGGAATGTCAGGGTAGAAAGACATGCATTGATTTATATCCCCAGGCATGTTATATTACCAAGTCTACCTCCCATGTGTTCTAAAATCTCCATGTACTGTATTTCATGACAAGAGATGGGAGCAAATTTACTCTTAATCTTATCCATTCCACTGAATTAAATCATGCACTTTTGAAATATGCATCTTAGATTACTAACAATTTGGATTAGTGCTGTTTCCATAAAATGTGCTAATAATGAGTTATGTTTCAGAGAAAGAACTAATTCATTAAGCCTAACTGAGCTGTTTTAGAACCTCCTAAAAAGTGCAGATGAATGTGATTTCAGAATCATTTATTGTTAATGTGCAGAGCTAAATTTGTTGGCAAAATTCCTCTGGTATTCTTGGTGAATGACTCCAGGTGCAGTTATTAAGGTCAAATATTATGGTGTCACTGTCGAGATTTTTTTTTCCTATAAAAACTAAGGGAGGATTACATGTCTCTTAATATAGAGGTCCCTAAGGAACTATGTCCCACCTGCAGCTGTTAAAGCAAGATTCATCTCAATAAAAATGTGTGCTTATCAAAGTTCCAATAGTAGTGTTAAGAAAATCAGAGCCTCACCACTTACAAAATCATAAAATTTAAGGACTAGAAAGGAAGTTGCGTAACTTATTCTCTATTCCCTTGGCTCTAGATGAGATAATATATAAAAATGGTAGAGTTCCCTTTGGTAGGTGAAGGCCATCTGTTTGTAACACATCTCCTCTGAGGGTCAGGGTTGTTTCAGCTGAACTGGTGGGAACAGCAGCTGCCCCCTCTTTTTTTCACCATTCCACCTGAAACATTCTGTATTTGGGCACCTGCCAAAGATGCACATTTGGTCAAGAAGCACAAATTCCAAACAGAAGGACCATTTATCTTATCAAGGGTATTCAAGGATTTGTACTTTCCTGATTCAAGTTCTAAACAGGTTTATTTAGGGCCAGTAGGAGGATGACATAGGACAGTAAATTTTCCAAGACTGCTTTTCTCTAAAAGCCTGTTCCAGAGACAGACCTCTAGTTTGAATGCAATTGAGTGTGTATGACAAAAGGATTTTTATAAAAATAAGTCTAATCCTTCTCCTTTTTTACAATTAACAAACCCAGTGATATGAAATTATTCCCTTAGGTCATACAACTAGATAAAGGCAGACCAAGGATTAGAACTCAATTATTGCACATTGTCCAAATGTGGCTTGAATAATGGGAAATACTTCTGCTTCTAGTTCTCTTTCGGTGATTTTTATTTTCCCCTTCAATATTAGGGGGAAGGGGAAATTTGGAGAATTTAGCCTCTGGTTTGCAGGATTATTGGGACTTGGGGTAAAGGAAACAAAGGTTTACAAGTTGCTGAGTGACGGATGAATTGTTTTACTGCCTCAGACGATATGGCCAAATGTCCCAAAGATGGATATTCCTGTTTCCAAAAAAAAAGAAAAAAAAATCTCAGCAACACAAAGGAAAACGACACTGAATTCCCCCCATGATTTCTGTTGGCACTTGGTATCAGAACGGAGGACAAGACTGAACATGCATAACCAAGAGAATATGAGCTTAGAACTTTTTACAACTCTTCAAGAGTCTAGAGGAGGAACAAGGGAGAAGCAGCAATTATAGTTTCAAACTCCTGTGCCACTCTCTCTTTCCCAACCTTATAAAATAATCAAATGGACCAACCAGTCCTTTCCTAGTTCTGCTTGATATTTAATTTAGTAGGGACTTGTGCTAAGGGCTGCATGCTTAAAAGGATTTATGAGCAGGCTATTTGAAAGAAGCATTATAGTTTCAGGATTTCAACCCAAACCCACTAAAGAGTGATATTTCCTGCAATAAGGGAAAGTCCTGTGGAAATCAGAACTACTTAACCTAAAGGACCCTTTAGGCTTGTGTGTCTTCTGCCTATTTCCATCAGGACCACACATCATGAACACTAGAAATGTGGTTTAGAGTTGAGGCAGGGGAATTGGGGGTGAGCAGCAGAAGTTCAGTGATTAAAGTTGCTGAAAAAAAAATCACTTGGAACTTTCTGGGGTGTTGGCAGGTATTGGGAAGACTTATAAAGCCAGACAAGCAGCCAATAAATGGCTTTTAACCTTTCTATTTAAAGCATTTTAAAGTGATAAAGAAACCATAGACTGAGAAATGCTCGTCAGGTCTACTGGCCTTTTAAATATAAAGAATGGAATCTGGGCTATAGCCAAATCTGATGAACTTTCAAATAGCTATTTAATTGAAAAAAGAAAAAAACAAAGTTTTCTATAAATGAGAAAATCAGGAGGAAAAAAAATCTCTTCTGCAGCTCTAGAACACTAACCTGAATGGAGCTAGACCAGGCATCAGCAAACTACTTATGTACAGGACTAGACAGTAAATATTTTGGGGTCTTCAGGCTCAAACTATCACGTCTACTCAACTCTGCCATTACGGTGTGAAAACACCATAGACAACCTATAAGCAAATGGGCTTGGCTGTGTTCCAATAAAACTTTATTTATAAAAGTAGGCAGTGGGCTGAAGTTAACCCTTCAGGCTAATTGTAGTCTATGAACCTCTGGCCTAGACCTTGATGCCAGGCTGGCTACTTAGAATCCTAAGGGCATCAACACCAAGGGCCTGCTGGGTCAAGTGTGCACCCAAGATCAAAGAATAGGAACCAGCCACTCAGAGTGTGTTTGGTCTAAAAGGGTGGCTGGTTTCAAGATGAAAAAGTGACAAAATGCTTTTCAGTCTCACTATTCAATTGTGGGAACTATATTTCTTAGTCCTTCAGTGTTTTGTTTACATTAGCTTAACTGCTTAATCAAACATCTCCAACATTTCAATGGTTTAATACAGTTTATCAACCAAAAAAAAAAAAATCCTAAGGGCATCAAATTTTAAACGGAGATGTCCAAAGAAAAGGAATATATGGGTGTTCAATGGAGGTAATTGGGTTTCCGCAGATGCCTTGCTGACAGATGACAAATAAAACTTAGAAATATTCCTTGATTTTCTCTTAACTTAACCTTCTAGTTTTTTCTCCTGAAATACTGAAGGATTTATGGATTAAGGATCTACTTCTGATGTGGTCTGTTATAAAGCAATCTAATTTGTCAACCGTAAAAACTGGATATCCATACAATTCGAGAGAGATAAGCTAGTGATAAATCTAACCCACCTTAGTCTCCTAAAGGAAAAAAATATGATTGTCTGTTTTGTGTGCGTTGAGTTTGAGGAGTTCTTTATAGATCCTGGATATCAACCTTTTGTCTGTACTGTCATTTACAAATATCTTCTCCCATTCCGTGGGTTGCCTCTTTGTTTTGTTGACCGTTTCCTTTGCTGTGCAGAAACTTTTGATTTTGATGAAGTCCCAAAAGTTCATTTTCGCTTTTGTTTCCTTTGCCTTTGGAGACATATGTTGAAAGAAGTTGCTGTGGCTGATATCGAAGAGGTTACTGCCTATGTTCTCCTATAGGATTCTGATGGATTCCTATCTCACGTTGAGGTCTTTTATCCATTTTGAGTTTATCTTTGTGTACGGTGTAAGAGAATGGTCGAGTTTCATTCTTCCACATATAGCTGTCCAGTTTTCCCAGCACCATTTACTGAAGAGACTGTCTTTTTTCCCCTGTGTATTTTTTCCTGCTTTATGACCAGGAAAGAAGATTATATGACCATAGAGTTGAGGGTCCATATCTGGGCTCTCTACTCTGTTCCACTGGTCTATGTGTCTGTTTTTATGCCAGTACCACGCTGTCTTGTTGATCACAGCTTTGTAGTAAAGCTTGAAATCGGGTAACTGATGCCCCCAGTTTTATTTTTGTTTTTCAACATTTCCTTAGCAATTCGGGGTCTCTTCTGATTCCATACAAATTTTAGGATTATTTGCTCCAGCTCTTTGAAAAATATCGATGGAATTTTGATCAGAATGGCATTAAAAGTATAGATTGTTCTAGGCAGTATCACAGTTCCTAAGGAGTAACACGCAGACATGGGGGAGATGGAGAGAAGGGAGTTGGGGAAAATTGGAGGGGGAGATGAACCATGAAAGACTGTGGACTCTGAAAATCAATCTGAGGGTTTTGGAGGGGCGGGGGGTGGGAGGTTGGGTGAGCCTGGTTGTGGGTATTATGGAGGCACATATTGCATGGAACACTGGTATGGTACATTAACAATGAGTTCTGGAACACTGAAAAGAAATTTTAAAAAAAATTTTTAAATGTAAAAAAAAATACAATAATTATTTAAACTAAAAAACAAAAATCACAATTCATTTTATAAACATGAGGCATGGGAACAGCATTGAAATTAAGAGACTAACAGACTTCACTAACTTTTCTCAACCCTCTCCCATGAATCACCTTGCAAATTTGAAATGGGGGTATCACTAGCACATGCTTTAGAGTTTTTATTGGAGGAATTATGTCTTTAAAATTCATACACCATTTATCACTTTGTTTTATGCAGGGGAAAGGAACTGCCTAATGTCCATATGTGTTGTCATTGGTTAAGAGCTTTCCTTAGATATGATGATAAATCAGTCTCCAGCTGTGTGTCAGCAACACTGTCAGGCAAAGAAAAGGAGCCCCGGATGCTTTTCATATTTTAGGCTTCTCTTAAAATGAAGAAAATTTGTTTCATCTTCATAGAATCAAAAACCTTAAAAGGAGAAGCAGCTTTAGCAAGTCTTGCCCTTCATCACCTAAAATATGGCCCCTTGCATATATTGGTCTTCTTCTCAATGCTATAAAGGAACTTCTCCGACTGTGATAATAGTTCCTCTTAGTAGGGAAACTCCTCCAACTTTTTTGTTTTGCCTTTGCTATTCATAACCTCTGATTTATTCTAAAGAACTTCAAGACTTTTTTCCTGTAGACAGAATATTTATGTTTAATAGGCTTTCAAAATTGCAAATGAACAGAGTATTTTCACACAAAGAAATGTAGTTTGTTTTCCCCTATTTGTTGGAGAAGGCACAAGTTGGGTGGATTCCTAGATAATAGAAAAAATAACCCCTCTTTGCCCCACTACTGGTATCTGATCTTCATGTGCAGATTTTTTTTTTTATTGGACAGAAAGAGATCACAAGTAGGCAGAGAGGCAGGCAGAGAGAGGGAGAGAAGCAGGCTCCCCACTGAGCAGAGAGCCTGATGCGGAGCTCGATCCCAGGACCCTGAGATCATGACCTGAGCCGAAAGCAGAGGCTTAACCACTGAGCCATCCAGGCGCCCCATGTACAGATTATTCTTGATGCTTCATCTTCACAAGTGTCCTTGTATTTGCCCTATACACAGATCCCCTTGTTGTCTGGTCCCTCTTTAAAGGAATCATTTAACAGACCTGTAACCCCATGATACTCACACAAAGGGCAGCGCAGGGTGTTTCCATATTAAGAAGGCACAAAAACTATACCCTTTCCTGGGTATAGGGGGAAGAGATGGGATTCAGAGCTAGATCTTCATTCAGACAACTCTGAAATTAAAATTTGAGCTTCATCTGAAAAGGGAGATCATAACAACATGCACCTCAGAGGATTAAAGGAGATAATGCATGTAGAAATGCTTTTTGACTGTAAAGTACTAATCTGTTGGCCCAACAACTTTCTTTTTCGGTACTGGGAAAATCATCTCATGAACAGATCCCTACTCTCCTTTGAGCCAGACTGCCTTGGATAGGGTCAGATGTCAGAGCTACGGATCACTGGATTATCCTCAACGTTTTCCAGCAAGTTCTTTTGCCTTCCATATCCCTGTCCACAGATCACATTCATGTATGCTTCCTAGCCTAAACTGATGTTATCCTGAAACGCCTGGAGTAACAACATTCTATTTTGCCATATAGCCAGGGAGGAGGAGGAGGATGTAGATGGAGGCAAAGTAAGGGAACCAAAAGGTTAGAGAATAGAGTATTGGATGATGCTATGCCAGAATCGAACTGTCTCTGTAGAAGGGGAGTTTTCTCAAGCTATCCCCACTTAGAAATCGTTTAACTCAGTCCTACAGATCAGAGACCAAGAAGAAAACCGAAGCATTGCAGAAGGGAATGGCATGTGAAAGCTAATGGCGACGGGAAGTTCCCAAAATGGGGAGAAAGAGGTGAAGACTCCATGCTTCTACAGGGAAAGCTGAACAAACAACTCTCGGCTGTGAGATTATGTATCTTGTATACTTTAATATTCTCCAACAGTAAGAGGTATCTAGCCCAGCATAAGTTGTGTGAGGTAAGATCTGCCTAAGATCAGAAGTAACCCCTCCCTAACCATAAAGAAAGCCAAATTGGGACATCATAAGCCCCATTAACTTTTCCTTAGTGAAGAGGATTAGAGCTTAACCCTAGGCTCACCTTATAAGAAAACACATAAAACAATGCTGTGTAGAGTTTAATTTGATTTATATAGAAACGGTTATGCTCCTACAGTGAGTTTTGCTGCCTGCATATATATTTCTATAACGTCCAAAGAGTATTTTAAAAAATCACCTAGGTTAAAAGCAATCCGTGGTCAAACGTCTGGTGTCCAGAATGGCAAAGGAAGGAGCCCTAGCACTAAAAGAACTGTGCCATCACCTATTTTTTTTTTTATCTATTTTTGCCACATTTTATACTTAACTGCGAAATGGTCTTCCAACTCTCCTTTCCACATATTGTGAGAAGAAACCATTAGAGTTTGGAATTTTCAAATCATGGATGTTCATGGGTTGGGGCAGTGATAAGAGAAATATTTTTCAAATAACCTAAACTCGAAATCCTACAAATGAGAAGAGCTCTCAGCAAGAATTACCGAGAGAAAGAAAACAATTGTCTAAGGGGGTACGGGCTCTTTGATGAGCACATCCCAACTTCAATCCCGCTGTCAACTATATATATGCATTCCCCCAGAGACACTGCTTTTGTTGGGACAGACTGGAATTTTTAAACACGACTTGATTAAAACTAAAGAATTAGCAAAACACAAATGAAGGCACATAAATGTAAAAGCAAAATCAGCTTAGAATCCAGGGAGTCTAACAGGCATGGTACGATATACAGAATTTTTTTAAAAAATATGTAATTAGAACTCGATTAAAATGTTGGTTCGAGTATTATTAGCCATAAAATATTGGAATAATTCACTTCCATGAAAATAATTTCCTCAACTTAAAAAACAAAAGTGATAGTACTTTCTTCATGTTGCATCACATGATTCCATCTCCCAACAATAGCTGAATGATCTAGAGATTTACATTTGAACGAAGATAGACTAATCTAATGCACTCTTCAAACAACTGGGAAGTTTTTCATGGAGACATGAAGGTTTAAAGTCTATGAAAAACAATCGGAGGGGTTTGAAGTGGGGGGCGGGGAGGTTGGTGTACCAGGTGGTGGGTATTATAGAGGACACGGATTGCATGGAGCACTGGGTGTGGTGAAAAAATAATGATACTGTTATGCTGAAAATAAATAAATTTTTTAAAAATTTAAATAAAAAAAGAAAAGAAAGAGTGTTGCATGGAGCACTGGGTGTGGTGAAAAAATAATGAATACTGTTATGCTGAAAATTAAATAAATAAATAAATAAATAAATAAAGTCTATGAAGTGGAGTTAACATTGATAGCACGGAAAAGACCATAAACTCCTACACGGGACTGTTTTTAACCTTACTCCTCTGTAACTATGCCTACTTCCTGAGACATACCCAAGTACACTTCTAATAATTGTCTATGGATTGCAGTGTGTGTGCATGTGTGTGTGTGAGTGTGTATGCAGCCTTAGCAGCCATAAGATCCTTTTGATTCTTCCAATCAGAAGAAGAATCTGAATCAAAAAGAAATAGGTGTTAGGAAGAAGAATGCTGCAAGTAAAAATTTCTGAAGTGCGGAATTAGAGTAGCTCCCCTCTGATCCCGAGCTGGGAAGCCTATGATGTAATGCCACAGCAGCTGATTAAAAAATTCTTGGTTAGGGCCACCTGGGTGGCTCAGTGGGTTAAAGCCTCTGCTTTTGGCTCAGGTCATGATCCCAGGGTCCTGGGATCGAGCCCCACATCGGGCTCTCTGCTCAGCAGGGAGCTTGCTTTCCTTCCTCTCTCTCTGCCTGCCTCTCTGCCTACCTGTGATCTCTGTCTGTCAAATAAATTAAAAAAAAAATTTTTTTTTTTTTTTTAATTCTTGGTTATCCCAGCCCATGTGGCTTGGATGGCATGTGATCCAGGCTGGCCAACTGAATCATCAAATCTTAGAGACTCACCCAAAGTGATTAATTCAGGACAGGCTCATGACCGAAGTTGACTACATAATTCAACCCTAGGAGCATTGAATCTGGGGAAGAAAGAATGTCTGTCTGTCTACTGGTTCGTAAGGAGATGGATGGTAACACTGGAGCTACTAGTGGCAGTCTTGACACCTTACCTAGAGAAACTGCCTAGGAAGGAGTCACCAACGAGAGAAGCATAACCGAGAAGTAAGGTGAATGACACTTTGCTTGAGAATGTGGATCTAATCAGGCCTGAAATATTATCTTGGTACAAGTTCCTAGGGTCCTCCAAATTCTTTATATTAAGAATTTCTTCCTTTCATATCCTAGATAAATCTATGACTTACTAAAAGCTTTTGGCCCCAGATAAAATGCTGGCTGAAGAAACTTGACAATACAATAGCAACTTGGATGTTTGTGCAGCTGCTATAACGAAGATGATAATATTTAGGTGATTTCTAATTACATATAGGATTTGGAGTTTTTGTTCTGTTTGGTTTTTGTGGGGTTTTTGTTTGGGTTTTGTTTGTTTGTTTGTTTCTTTTGGTTTGTTTTGTTTTTGCATTCAGCCCCCTTACCTAAATACCTTGGCAAAGCTTGATGTGTTTGAGTTACCTAACTCATACACAGGTGATTCCATAGAAAAGAAGGTCCCTCTCTCCTAGGCAACCTAAAGTAAGAGGACTTATACCAGCCTGTCTTTCTGCTATTAGACCTGCTGGGAGTCACTCACTAGACGTGCGTTTTCTCATCTTGTCAGGGCAAAAAGATGACCCAACTTTTTTGAGGAATGAAGATCACAGACTGTCAGGACATCTTCACCATTTACTCGGCCATATTGGTGAGAATCTATCGACTCTTAATTGCCTTCTTGCCAGAATGCTTTATTCTGTTCCCTGTTTCTACGAAAGACAAGTGGTTGCTTTAAAGCTTGCGTATATTTTATCTGTATTAAGTGATTCTATTTCTATTCTCCACTTACCTAGGAGAAAAAGAATCTGTTCCATTTCCCAACGCTGAAATTAGAAAAATTTGTTTCTAATCCTACTAATATACAGACTTATAGCCTAGATTTTTCAGGCACACGAGCCATTAAATTCTCTTTGGTTCAAAGCAATTTGAATTGAATTTTCTGTAACTTACTACCACGAGAGCCCTGACTAACACACTACCTAACCCAAACATTAGGCTTATATGGCCTTGTAGTCCCAGGCAAGCCTGAGTAGAATCTGCATTTTTGTCCTCAGAGCTCCTTTTCCAATAAGTCTCCTGTGTCTTCACTCATCCTAGTCTTCACAGCAACACTGTAGTGCTATAAAGTGTCCATTAAAGGTGTTCATTTATAAAGTCAACCCAAATGAGTATTATACTGATTGGTTTTAAATATATATTTGGATATTCCTATAAAGATTGTTCACTTAAGGCTTGGAATGATACCCTATTCATCTTTATATGTTCCATACCTAGGAAAATACTAGACATGGATGCTAGTTACATGAATTAATGAAGCTGTAATGAATTAGAAAAATTTCACTGGGTAAGAGGAGGGGAACCGAGGTGAGAGACTGCTAATACAGAGTCCCTATAGGCTATATAAAATGTTGCATGAGAAAATTCTCATTTCCTAAGTACAAAAGGCAAAAATCATATCAACGAAGAAGAAAAAGGTTCACTTAAGGCTATACAAAAATCTGAAGCCCAAAAGAAGATAGAATTGACTGTGCTATAAGGAAGAAAAATAAAAGTTATATCTTCAGAAATTTTATCTGAAGAATCTGGACACCCTCAAATAATCATAGTAATCCAGGCAGGGGTAAAGCTTGGTTCTGCCCTGTTATGGAGGCTACCATGTACCTCTCAGGGTTCACAGCAGTCCCAGAACAGTCAAAGGGATCATAGCCAAGAAAGGACCATGTCTCCTTAAAGGGATGATCCCACCTCTTATATGTTCTTCCCTCTTCATTCCATACTCAAGTATCTGATTAAAGCAGAGAACATGGGGGAGGGGACAGTAAAAAAGACTTCTGAGCAAATAATTTCAAAGTATGTGTTAGGGAAAAAACCCTAGTCCTCAGATAGTCCTAAGCAACAGCTCCTTTATACCTGAACTAAAGCTTATTGCAATAGTTAGACTGCTTGGAAAGATAGGACTAAAGCAATTTTGTTTCCCTATCAGCCAAAAGGACACAACACTACTTATCCTGTCTCCTTACAGTTCTGATAAAACCCAATGACAAAATGAACTAATGTTTACAAAAGTACTTGGTAAATATGAATGAATTTTATTTTTTACATGTCCTTCCTTATGCCTCGATATACTGTCCTGGCTTTTAGGATTTGGCCCTGTATACATCAAGCACTGATGCTGAATTATTGGGGGAAGCTAATATGGCTGCAAGCAACAGCCCCCAAATCACAATGGCTTATCACAATTCCTCACTCACCTCACACTCCACCATGGGTCAGTAGGTGATTTTTTTCATCCCAGATTCTTTTATCTCACAGCTTCACTCAACGCTGGGTTCGTGGAGACCTCTCTTTTCTACCAGCAGATGGAGAAATAGAGACAGGACAACATACACGAGAATTTCATGGGCAAATACACATTTCTGCTCACATTCCCCCATACAGAACTCAATCACATTGTCATCTACAACTACAAAAGGATCTGGAAAGGATACGCATGTATCCTTTCATGTAGAGGAAGAGCAGAACGTGGACAGCTGTGAGCACTGGACCCCAGACACTCAGCCAAGGCATTAATGAACTTAAGAAATCCTCCATATTTTATTACATGAAAAGATCCAACCCATCTATCTATTCCCACAGCTTCTGGTTCAGAGACGCTCTATAAATCCTAACTAAATACACTGTCATCTACTTAAGACCAGAAACTTTTTTCACTTTATTCCCACAATGCTTAAATATAGAGGATATTCAAAATATGCTAGTTGAATTGCTGGAACTAGTCAAGTGCCTAACTCCACCTAACAAAGTATTCAAGTCCAAAATTATCAGTGGTTTCTTAAACACCTCCCACAACGCCAAGTTGCTGACAAGAAATGGTTGCTCAGCCAGAAAAGTTATTCTAAAAGTTAGGGCTTTCTCCTTTCCTCTTTCAAAACCAGAGATTTTCATGACTAACACAGAGCTTAGTACATAGTAAGCACTAATTATAAACGTAGTGAGTAAGCAAATGAGTGAGTAATTGAGTGAACTAACAGGCTATAGACCCAGGAGCTTTATACATCAGGTGAGTTTGCTATTCAATCATTCAAACATTTGGAAATCTGGAACTTCAGTTTTTTCCTTTTTTTAACCTCTAATTCTCTTGTAGGTTTTCTGGATCCACACGCATCTAACTGACTCACATTGATCTGTTTCATCTAACAGCTAGTTCCCTGTTACCCTGGTAGATGATAGAGATTCCAGTTTTAGTCCTTGACTGAACACTACGTCACTATGTTTTTCAGAAATTCAGTAGTTCCCAAGACTGCCACCTCTCCCCTCCTTGGAGTCACAGCCATCATTTCTCACTCATTGGAGACTTTGCTACCCACGCGTTAATCCAGCTCTGGGTCTTGTATCAGTGCCATCTTTCCAGTGGTCACAGAGCTCTTCATCTGGGGAGGGCTCTTCTTCTCGAATTGGCTGGCAACAGGATGCATATCTAGCCCATATGTTCTTTGCTACTTCTGACAGTCACTTTCACCATACACAAAGCAGCAGATAAATATTCCTGAGATTCCTGGTGAGCCTATTCTACAGGCAGCAGATACTAGTTCTAAGTGTAGGTCAGGTGCAACACTGAGCTACATTAAGTCATAGCCCCTGACATGAGAAAGCATCATCCAACGGGGAAAGAAAGATACTAAAAATACCTATTATACAATGTAATAAGTGTTATAAAAAATATATAAAAGAATATAGTATATAAAAGAAATGAACTTAATAAACTGCACAGGTTAAAAAAAAAAAATCCCAGCTCCAGCACTTACTGGCTGTGTGGCTTTGGCAAACTACTTCATTCTCCTACCCTCCGTTTCCTCATCTGTAGAATTTTAATAACAGTATCCACTTCATAGGGTTATAAAGAGGATTCAATGTGGGGTGCCTGGGTGGCTCAGAAGGTTAAAGCCTCTGGCTTCAGCTCAGGTCATGATCCCGGGGTCCTGGGAATGAGCCCCACATCGGGCTCTCTGCTCGGCGGGGAGCCTTCTTCTCCTCATCTCTCTGCCTGCCTCTCTGCCTACTTGTGATCTCTGTCTGTCAAATGAATAAATAAAATCTTTAAAAAAAAAGAGGATTCAATGTGTTAACATATGTAAAATATTCAGAATTGTACCTGATCTCAGCAAATACCTAATCAATGTTATCTACTGTCCTCATTAGTAGTTATTATTACTGTTCCTTCTAAAATACAATGAAGATATGGTGGGTGATATGCCTTAAATCAAGGCACATTTTATTTTTTTTTAGCATGGACATTGGTTGGATTCTACTCCAAGTCATCACTGAGAAATAGTACATGAGCCACATATGTAACTGAAAAATTTCCAATAGGCACACTTTAAAAAGTAAAAAGAAAGAGGTGCAATTATTTTAATAATAAGTTATTCAACCAATATGTACAGAGTATTAACATGTTAACATGCAATCAATATAAAAATTAATGAGATGTTTGTCATTGTTTTTTTGTTTTTTTATGTTAGTCACCATACAGTAGTACATCATTAGTTTTTGATGATGTAGTGTTCCATGATTCTTTGCTTGTGTATAACTCCCATTGCTCCATGCAATACATGTCCTCCTTAATACCCATCACCAGGCTAACCCATCCCCCCACACCCCTCTCCTCTAAAACTCTGTTTCCTGGAGTCCATAGTCTCTCATGGTTCATCTGCCCCCAATCCCCTCTCCTTCATTTTTCCCTTCCTTTTTTTTTTTTTTTAATTTTTTTCCCTTCCCTCTCTTAACATCCTCCATGCTATTCCTTAGGTTCCACATATAAGTGAAACCATATGATAATTGACTTCTCTACCTGACTTCTCTCACTTGACATAATCTCCTCCAGTTCCATCCAAGTTGTTACAAAAATTGGGTATTCATCCTTTCTGATGGCTGAGTAATATTCCATTACATATGTGAGCCACATCCTCTTTATCCATGCGTCTATTGAAAAAAATCTAGGCTCCTTCCACAGTTTGGCTATTGTGGACACTGCTGCTAGGAACACTGGGGTGCATGTGGCCCCTCTCTTCACTACATCTGTATCTTTGGGGTAAACATCCAGTAGTGCAATTCCTGAGTCACAGAGTAGCTCTATTTTTAACTTTTTGAGGAATCTCCACAGTTTTCAAAGTAGCTGTACCAACTTGCATTCCCACCAACAGTGCAAGACAATTCCCCTTTCTCCACAACCTCTCCAACATTTGTTGTTTCTTGCCTTGCCAATGTTTGCCATTCTAACTGTGTAAGGTGGTATCTCAATGTGGGTTGTTGTTTTTTGTTTTTGTTTTTGTTTGTTTATTCATGAGGGGGGGCAGAAGCAGAAGAAGGCTCCCCAAGGAGCAGGGAGCCCAATGCAGGACTCAATCCCAGGACCCCAGGATCATGACATAAGCAAAAGGCAGAAGCTTAACCATCTGAGCCACCCAGGCGCCCTCAATGTGGTTTTGATTTGAATTTCCCTGATGGCTAATGATGTTGAAAATTTTTTCATGTGTCTGTTAGCCATTTGTGTGTCTTCTTTGGAGAAGTATCTGTTCGTGTCTTCTGCCTATTTTTTTACTTATTTGTTTTTTGGGTGTTGAGCTTGAGAAGTTCTTTATAGATCTTGGATATCAGCCCTTTATTTGTAGTGTCATTTACGAATATCTTCTCCCATTCCATGGATTGACTCTTTGTTTTGACTATTTCCTTTGCTGTGCAAACACTTTTTATCTTAATGAAGTCCCAAACGTTCATTTTTGCTTTTGTTTCCCTTCCTTTTGGAGATGTGTCTTAAAAGAAGTTGCTGTGGCCAATGCTGGAGAGGGTACTACCTATGTTCCCCTCTAGAACTCTTATGGATTTTGGTCTCACATTGAGGTCTTTCATCCATTTAAAGTTTATCTTTGTATAACATGTAAGCAAATGGTCGAGTTTCATTCTGCTATGTATGGCTGTCCAATTTCCCCAGCACCATTTATTGAAGAGACTTTTTTCCATTGGATTTTTTTTTTCCTGTTTTGTTAAAGATTAGTTGACCGTAGAGTTGAGGGTCTATATCTGGGCTCTCTATTCTGTTCCATTGATCTATGTATTTGTATTTGTGCTAGTGTCATACTGTCTTGGTAATCGAGGCATATTTTAAATGAATATATGTTTTTGAGTTTTTAAAAGTGAGATGGGTCTGGAGGTATTTTAAAAGGCATCATATACTTCTAAGTATCATTATTTACTGAATTAGAATCCAGTAGATACTTATATACTTATAAGTATATGGTGCCTTATATTTGTACATTTATATGCATGTACTTATATAGAATCCAGGATATACTTATCAAAACTCAGTTTGTACTGACCAAGTACACTGCATTCATCGGCCCCTGGAATGGATCAGATAAGCATCAGAATTACGACTTTCTGAATTATTACTGCAGCATCCTAACTCATGAAGCCTTCCAGTTACCAAGAGAGCAGACTGCTTTCTCTGCTGTTCCTTTGAGCTGTAGATTCAAAAGTGAGATTCAGAGCTGAGTTGTTTGCAGAACAGGCAGGCTGGTGACCCTGCTGGGTAGCTATTCATATGATTTTATGGTACAGGGTTGTAGCCGGGGAAGAATTTAGTACAGGGAGGCCTGAGTCCATCACAGAGGAGGGAATTAGATATGGAGGGAACTGCTTGGCATCTGTCTCCCTGCTGGCCCAAGGGATTGGTTTTAAAATCCTATGGAGAGAAACTGCATCCAGAAGCCAGAATATCTGATACAGGACAGGTGATATTCTAGGAACAAAACGTGCTTCTTCAGAGGTTATGAACTGAGACAGAATTGGAGTGACTGCCATTTTTCATCACACCCAAGCCCACCACCAAAACCATGTTCTGCTGCCACACACCCAGGGCACTCTGAGTTCTCTTCCAGCACGGATGGCATCGAACCACCTGAGGCCACACTGTACTCAGAGTCAAGGCGAGGCAGCTGTAGAGCCAGTCAGAACCTCAACTAGAAAGCAGAGAACATGAGCAAACTTGTTTCAGAGTGCATGTGTGCAAGTCCTCACCCCCTGGGGACTCTCAGAACTAGGGGAAGCTTTAAAGGGGACTATAAATCTGTAAAATGGGAACAATCTGCATTTACTGAACAACCATAGCAGAAGTTAGGCCATTTTCACTACCCAGTAACTAGCAAGAGTGGAACTCAAATGGGCTTCTCCATCCAAGGACCAAGCATTCCCTTTTCAGAATCTCATACTGCCAAATCACTTCATACTGTGGCCACCATAATAGCTATTAATGGGGAAGAAAGCAATAGAAAAAAAAAAAAGAAAGAACTGTTGACCTTCACTTTACTCTAAACTAAATCATTGCAATGTTCACTCCTTCTGCCACATTCTGGAACACACAAACACATACCCACACCTACCACACACTCCCTTTTTGTACCAGAGGAAGTGTGTCTTTACCAAGTAATATTTAGTAAAAAAAAACAAAGACGGAGGATCATTTCTTTTTTTTTTCCAATTTATTTATTTTCAGAAAAACATTATTCATTATTTCTATGTTACCTACCCACTTGGCCAAGAGGAACGCCAAGGAGTAAACCACACTAGGACCAAGGTGGCTGAGGTAGTTAGTGAAAAGACAGTAGTTACATCTTACACGTGCTTCTCCAAATCTGAATCCCTCCATCCCCAAACGGTAGGAATGCTTAATTAAATCCATATTTTTTTAAGCACTGCAATCTTTTTTAATGTCATTATTCTTCATCTTTTGCATCTGGGTAAATACTCCTATTTTGGCACAAGAAAGAGAAGGCGGGTTCCAAAAACCATTCTGATACTAGGAGGCCTAACAGCCTGAAAATGAGTTTTTGACAAATTGAAGAAGCCACCTCCTTGCCCTGCACCTAGACAGCATGGCATTTCACAAAGTGGCTTTATCCCTTCCACCCCCTCAAAGCCCAGCCCAGACCACATTGTTCAGTGCTCTCCCTGGAACCCTCTGATGCCCAGAATACTGCTATGTCAACATACCTTGCAACCATCCAGGACAGTTACTATGACCAAAGCAGATTTTTAAATAGAAGGCCAACCAGTTATTTGGATTTGTATCCCCCAAGGATCAGTGCTGCTTTGCTATGAAAAGCTATTTCTCTGCTTTATTCAGCACCATTCTTTTACGCTGACTATACACACTGTGAGTGAAAAGACTCCTTCCAAATATGGTTCCATATCGTTGATTAAAAAGAGTTAGCTATGGTCCTGCAAGGTTAAGTATTTCTAGACACTCAGCTTTCATTTGGAATTATATCTTCATTTGACTCAAGAGAGTCTCTTTAATTCCATAATTACAAAAGGCCTCAGCTCTCCTGTATGTGCCCAAATTAAGCCAGGAAGGCTTGAAATTCACCACCAGTCCCTCCTGGGTTCCCACAACACCTCAAACTTATCTTTAGTTTTAGATTTATGAGGTATCATAATTATTTATATTCTTCTTTCCCTGTAGCCAATAAATGCCTGAAAGACAATATACTGTAGTCATCTTTTTTCCCCCAAAGCCTACCCCAGTGCCTGGTGAGTACCTAGTAGGTACCCAATATAGATGCTGTTGGATTGGCACCTTTCATGTCGATGATAACTACCTTTATACCCTTGGGCACTGATCATACTACCTGATCTTATTTCTTGACCATTTATATCCCACGTGTATCTTCTCTACTCCATGAACTACGACAAGCCTGCCACAAGAGAGTAACTGTTCTAAGAAGAGAGATATTGAAAAATATTTACAAAGCTAATGGACATGGCATTGAGATTTTCCCTGTATCTTTTACCTAGATATCACATATATTTTTATATGTGAGATGTTCCCTGTACCTTTACCTATAAATCACTTTTTTCCCCTTATTCAAACTCAAGCTCTCCATTACCTGATTACCTGTACTAATAAAGAGAAGCTATAGTAAACATAATTCAAAATAGATCTAAATAATCCCCCCCCTTTTTTTTTTAAAGATTTTATTTATTTGTCAGAGAGAGAGAGGGAGAGCGAGCACAGGCAGACAGAATGGCAGGCAGAGGCAGAGGGAGAAGCAGGCTCCCTGCCGAGCAAGGAGCCCGATGTGGGACTCGATCCCAGGAGGCTGGGATCATGACCTGAGCCGAAGGCAGCCGCTTAACCAACTGAGCCACCCAGGCGTCCCTAAATAATCCCCCTTTTTGTGGAAAGTGTCATACAGAAGGGCCCTGACCTTAGAGACATAAGCCTGACATTACCCTCCTTATTTGTAAGATGACCCTGAAAAAGTCATTCAACCTTCCCCAAACTCCACTTCTTTGCCTGCAATGCTTACTTTTCCTAGCCACAAGACCAGAGTCTGGATCATACAAGTTGTCCTGTATTCTGCAATTCATAAAATGTAATACACATCTAAGATTGTGTCACTACATTTGGAATGGATTATCTAATAGCAAGGAGTGATGAATAAGTTGGCATCAGAGTAATAGTTGGTGCTCTGCCAAGTAAATATTAAAATAAGTTTAGGGGTGCCTGGGTGGCTCAGTGGGTTAAGCCACTGTCTTTGGCTCGGGTCGTGGTCTCGGGGTCCTGAGATCGAGTCCCGCATCGGGCTCTCTGCTCAGCAGGGAGCCTGCTTCCCTTCCTCTCTCTCTGCCTGCCTCTCTGCCCGCTTGTGATCTCTCTCTGTCAAATAAATAAATAAAAATAAAAATAAATATTTTTAAAAAATTAAAATAAAATAAGTTTAGAGGGGCATCTGGGTGGCTCTGTGGGTTAAATCTCTGCCTTCGGCTCAGGTCATGATCTCAGGGTCCTGGGATCGAGCCCCACATCGGGCTCTCTGCTCAACAGGGAGCCTGCTTTCTCCTCTCTGCCTGCCTCTCTGCCTACTTGTGATCTCTGTCAAATAAATAAAATCTTTTTAAAAAAATAAAATAAGTTTAGAGAGGCACCGGGGTGGTTCAGTCATTTAAGAGCTGCCTTCAGCTCAGTTCATGATCCCAGTCTCCTGGGATTAAGACCCGCAGGAGGTTCCCTGCTCAGTGGAGAGTTGGCTTCTCACTCTACCCCTCCCCTCTGCGTGTTCTCCCTCTCTCTTGGCTCTTTCTCATTCTCTCTTTCTCTCTCTCAAATAAATAAAATCTTTTTTAAAAAATAAAGTAAGTTTCAAGGTCCCAAGACTAAAGCAAGTTACAATGTGGAAAGGAAGTCCAGCTACATAATAGGTACAGGGATAGCAGACTAAGGTTATCAAAGAGCCATAACTGATCCACTACGTGCCTGCTTCTTCTGCAGATAATCAGGAGTTGACTAACTCGCAGCAAGGGCACAAGACAGCACCTTCCACCAGCGTTACCCATATGGTAGAAAACGAAGGTTGCTTGTGCCAAATGCAGATCCAATTAAAACTTGGAAAGGTTGCTCCGTTATCACATTTGCAGCCATAATTAAATTTGTGAACTGAGAAGAGCTGCCAAGCTTGCCTTTCTGCTTTGGAAGGTGGGACATCTGTTAACATTAGTATGGACATGGAGCATGGGGAGTAAGTCACAAAAATTCTGCTTCAAAATGAACATTCAAAATAAACTGTAGTTTATTCTAAGGCTCTGAACACTAAGCCTTCTATTGTTTAATGTGCCTCTGTTTCCCTGTTACCTCTTCTAGTTTGTGATTTTTTTTTAATATAAATGACTTTCCCCTGCCACTGCTCATTTCCCTAGTCAAGATTCTTAAGGATTAATATTCACATCTGATCACAATTTCAACAAGGAAGTTGATCTACGATCAGAATTAAACAGCTTTAAGGAGGACCGACGATCCTTCCTATGGAGCAACGAGACTGTTGGAATTGTACATGACTTGATACAACCACCTACAGAAGGCAGCAAAACTGGAGGGCTTGGAGCATGAAGTAAAAATATTAATGTATTTGCATAACTTGTTACCGATGACATAAATGTTCACATTCACAAATTATCTCAAACTGAACAGCAATCTTCTGTGGTAGTCACTTGTACTCTCACTTTACAGGAGTCAGATTCTGAAACATGAGGTGAAATGCTAATAATTTCATACTCAACGGTAAAGAGAAGAGGAACAGAATGCAGGTTTAATAATCCTACTTGATGCATATGTATTTCCTTTATAAGCTACATAAATACATCAATAGGGTCAGGCATAAAGAACTAAATGTTTTCATCCAAACAATTTTTTTCAAGATAAGGATACTGGGGGTGCCTGGGTGGCTCAGTGGGTTAAAGCCTCTGCCTTCAGCTCAGGTCATGATCCCAGGGTCCTGGGATCGAGCCCCGCATTGGGCTCTCTGCTCCGCAGGGAGCCTGCTTCCTCCTCTCTCTCTCTGCCTGCCTCTCTGCCTACTTGTGATTTCTCCCTCTCTGTCAAATAAATTAAAAAAAAATCTTAAAAAAAAAAAAAAGTATAGCTTTAAGATCAGGATACTGAAGTACACTTTCTGCCTATCAGGAAGAAACCTGATGTAAACAATGTGAACCAAAGCCAGGGCTATCCAAATAGCACTGACAAGTCTGCACTGGACTATGAAGAAAACCAGAAAGCGCCTGGGCCCTGATGTGTACAGTACCAAAAGGGAAAGGAGGAGTGTGTGTGGTAGAGCTCGAAGTCGGGAGGCCTAAATCCTGGTCCTTACAGCCCACCCTTGCCCAAAGTTCTTCATTCATTGGAGCATCATTTCCACAAGAGAAGACATATGGCTGGAGGAGATTATCCCTGAGATCTTCCAGGCTTAAAAACTGCATGACTCCCATGAAGGACACGGAGCTGGAACTGCCACCTTATCTTTTCCTGATGTACTGTCAGATCTGAGTTTGAATGACTGCTGAGCTCATGCAGGTTTCACACTCACCAACGTTTCCCCTACAGTCGGTCAGCCTCCAAACTCTCTCGCAAATCACAGTGCATCTTCAGTGATGATAAACCCAGGCAAGGGAGCAAACACATTGTCTTTGTGGTTAATGACAAGAGACCTCAATGCATCAATGTACATAGAAGGATTCTCAGAATAGAAGGTTATCTGCTAGGCCTGAACAGGGAATTTTAACTGTTCGTTTGGACACAGGCAGGCCTGGTTTGAGGACCCAGAAGGGGGACCACCCCTTCCCCCGCAGGACCAGCCAAGAGGATTCCTGGCTATGCACTGCAAAGATATAAAGCATGAGACAGCAGAAGGTGAAAGAGCTTAATGAAGGTATAGAGAGGGCAGGTACCAATGAGTATCTGGGAGACTCAGAAAGGAGAGAGGGTCCCCTCTTTGCTGGGTGTCGCTAGTTTTTACTGAGGGTTGTGGTTGGGTGTATGTGTCTTCTCAGGCATCCAGGAACCAGTCAGAACAAGAACAGGAGGAGGGTCCAGGTGACCTTCCTAAGTCGATTATTCCTTGGAGTTAGGGGAGTCCTGACATTGATATGCCTAGGGTCAGTGGCCTGGAATGCACAGGTGAGGTCATTCTCACCTGGTCCTTCTTTAGATGTTCTCCATTCTAAAGAAATCATTACCTCCTTGTCCCTTACCAGGAGAACATACTCTACACGCATTCCGAAGCATGTGTCAAGTGTAAAGAGCAAGCACAGAAGCAGGAAAAGGAGCAAAAGCAGGTTTCTATGGAGTCCTTCAGTTTCCCTATCTCAGTTTTGTATGAAAGGTGGCTTAAATATGGAAAAAGAAAATTGGGAGAATTTATAACTAAAATCCAGCACTCCTATAGGCTTGCAGACTGATTTCACTATGTAAGATTAGTGAATTCTAGTATTAATTTCATATATACACACATATCTATTTTATATATAAAGATATGGTTGTTTAATTATACACACACACATGGGGCACCTGGGTGGCTCAGTGGGTTAAAGCCTCTGCCTTCAGCTCAGGTCATGATCTCAGGGTCCTGGGATCAAGTCCCGCATCGGGCTCTCTGCTCGGCGGGGAGCCTGCTTCCTCCTCTCTCTCTGCCTGCCTTTCTGACTACTTGTGATCTCCCTGTCTGTCAAATAAATTAAAAAAAAAAACTTACTAATTATACACACACACACACACACAATGTAGGAAGGTGACAATGAGAAATCAGGGGCGCCTGGGTGGCTCAGTTGGTTGGGTGGCTGCTTGGGCTCAAGGTCATGACCCAAGAGTTCGGAGATCAAATCCCGCTTTGGGCTCCCTGCTCAGCAGGGAGTCTGCTTCTCCCTCTGACCCTCTCCCCTCTCATGTTTTCTCTCTCTCATTCTCTCTCAAATAAACAAAATCTTTATGAAAAAGAAAGAAAGAAAACTAGAAATCAAGAACACTACAGAATACTTTGAAAAGTCAGAATATTCCAGAGACCTTAACATTTCTAACCTAAAAGCAGAATGCTGTAAGAGTCTGTGATCTATGAAAGGTCTTCACACCCGTGGTTTTTCTTTGATCCTTACTGCAACCCTGTGAAGGAAGAAGAAAGGGTATTTTTTCCATTTAATAGATAATGTTAAGGGCAGTCATTAAGGGTTGCACCCAAAGTACCAATTAAGAGGTCTGTTATGTGGGACGCCTGGGTGGCTCAGTGGGTTGGGCTGCTGCCTTCGGCTTGGGTCATGATTCCAGAGTTCTTGGATCAAGTCCCGAGTCGGGCTCCTTGCTCAGCAGGGAGCCTGCTTTTCTCTCTCCCTTTGCCTGCCTCTCTGCCTGTTTGTGTGCTCTCTCTCTCTCTCTTTCTCTCTGACAAATAAATAAATAAAATCTTTAAAAAAAAAAAAAAAAGAGGTCTGTTATGCATTTGAAACCACCAGAGCACTGTCAAAAGTCTACAAAATATACAACTTCCTCTTCACATGGCTGTTTCAGATGACCAACAAAACTTAATTCAAACAGCCCCATTACCCACCCCAAAAGGCAACCAAATGAAATGACTAAACATTCAAGAACATACATACATTCAGTCTTTCTCACTCCCTTGCCAACTGACCAGGCCAATGTAACAGAGTAGCATTTTTGGTCCGAGTTTAGCTTATCACAGGAAAAACTGTTTTAAATACATGTGAAATATCAAAACTACATATGACTACATGAATCATTTTCCCTTTGGGCCATTTTCTTTGTTTATTATCATGTGTTAGTAACATTTATATAGCAATGACAGTCAAGTGCAATTTACAAAGAAAAACTGTTCTAGTATTGCATGAACTTAACTTTCTAATTAAAGTCTTATGACAGATAATCTGTTGATCTTCCCACATTTTACCTAGCTCATTCTAACAATGAGCTATTCTAACAAGGCATCAAAGTTCAGCTCAGTTCTGGTATCATTTTCTGACCTTCAAGTCTGTGCCATTTCTTTGGTAATTTTCCATCTACCCCACTGGACCCAAATTCCTTGACGTCTGCAGCCTGTCTGTCTTTGTATCCTGGTCTCCTGTCACTTATTCTCAATACATGAGAATAAATGAAAGACAGAAGCAGGAAATGAAAGCTATGATCCAGGTAACATACTAGAAAATGCACCTTTAATACAACCCGCTGAATTTTTTTTTTTTAGCTTCTTGGCCAATCCTGCAGAATGCCCAACAAGATCTAGACTTCACGTTTAAATTAAACACAAACTGCTTTCTCAGGAGAGACTCTCAAAACCAGGGGCTAGCCAGGGTTTCCAGGAACCATCTGGTCCACCCATGCACAAAGACAAGTGAGTGTCTATATAAGCCAGCAGAATTTGTTTCATATAAAGCTTCATTTTTTTCTCTTGAAACAGGAAAAGAGGGCAAAATCTCCCTTTGTAGAACTGTTTCCCATCCAAAAGAAACCTGCTCCCTCTGCCCTGATCCTTGAGAGTGTCCCTGGAAAATGACCACTTACATAAATTTGTCCTTGTTCATATTTTCTTCACCATCCTTCCATTGGCATAATCTCTTCCTCCCTCACACACACTTTCAACTACTGAACAGAATGTCCATTTCACACTGTTCAAAATCTCGGTCTCATTTTTCAGTGCTAAAACGATACAGTACCCTGCAGCTTTTCAGACACTCATTCTTTTAAAGGCATTGGCTGAACCAAGTTCATTGGCTGTGCGTTTAATAAACTCTCCCGGGTGCTGGTATCTTTCAGCCTGTCAATTTAAAAACCCTTTCTTGAGCACTATAGATCACTGCAGAGAAAGAAGTGCACTCACAAAGAAAGACAGCAGGAAAATACCAGAATGCAAAGACTGCAAATGAGTGGCTCAAAGGCTGCCACGGATGAAGATAATTAATAGCCCAGCTGTAAATAAAATCGCTTTAAGAATGCAAAATGAGGTATCACCATTAGGAAGAGGTTGTTTCTGTTTTGGCACCTGCAGGGGTAATGAATACAATATACATTAAGATTTACCCAAGATGGCCATTTAAAAATTCTGAGATTTCCTACTAAGCGCTCAACGCCCTGCCTAAAAGACAAAAGATATAAACAGCTTTATCCGTGGTCTTCTTCCTTATTTACTTATTTCGTTTTACTCTCATAACATCAAGGCCAGTCTAAAGGCCAATCATCCTTAAGAATGACACATTTCCTTCTCTCTTTTAAATCTGATCACATTCTCTATACAACATCCTTTGCAAAATGTCCACATATGGCCTTGCATTGCCTTTTAATTGTATATGTTGAAATGTCTTATCTCACCCCACAAAATCAGAAACTACTTGAGGAAAGAAATAATGACTTATATTTCTCTTGTCTAAGCCACAACAGCTGGCATAGTAAAAAGCACAACACAGGTGGTCTCTATAAACTCTTTGATATGAATAAAATGAGAAACTTAGAGATTGAGAAAGTTTGATTCTTTCGTTCCCTCTGGACGTAACAGAAATGCTATCTCAGAGCTTTCTCAAACTCATGCATTATTGATTTTTACAGGTGCCACCTTTTTCTAAGGAGATATGGGGCAATAACAGCCAACCACAGTGTGTTACTCTAATCAGCAACAATTTCGGTCTTATCTTAATCAGAAGCCATTGTGCAGTTAGGATGGGTCCCATAAATGACAATCATCTCACCATTGTTAAATGGTGAATGCACCATAATATCCTCAAAGCAGAAAACTGCCCCAAAGTGTTCTCTTAAGTAATCGTACTAGAAGATTAGGCACCAGCAGGTAATTTGGCCTTATCTTTCTCTGGAAAAACTTAGAAGTGACTTGAAGTTGAATAAATCACCATGAGCAATTGTAAGAACAAATCACCCAGGGCAATTTGGTATCTTTGTCTTCACACACATGGGAAAGATCATTTTATAGTCATGATTTTCATATCATACTGTGGGTTCTGTAGTTCTTTAGAGTGAATAATATTCTCTTTTCCCCATCAAAAATAGTGTGCCTGAACTGATTCAAGCATAAGGTATCCCAAAATAAGACATTCTGATGCAGGATTAATTGCTTTCCCAGTCTCCTAGATGATGTTGAGACCTAAGACCAATCCTGGAAATATGGGTCCTGTTAGCCAAAGAGAAAAAAAAAAATCAGAGTGTGATAAAATAGATATTATAGAAAAAGAGTAAGGGCAAGAACAGACAGGGTATGAGACTGCACTGATATTTTTTTTTTTTTAATGATCACTGTAGTTCCCCAGGGAACTGCATTTGGAAAGATACCAGATTTTTAAGTTACTAAATCTAAATGCATTAAGCACCTAGTATGTGCAAATACGGTGCTGAGAAATTCAAGGCATACAGAAATAAAGATCCATCTAAGCCCTAAGCAATCTTGCAACTTAGTACAAAATATATTATACACACACACACACACACACACACACACTAAATACCATTAAGTCATTGTAAGGTGATCTGTAAAGAGAAACATCGCAGTGTTTCAGTAGTCTTGTCATATACTTAAGAGTCTATGTATCTGTACAAAGCTCAGAGGATTCTTATAATTAGTCAAATGTGGGAGAGCCTCAATTAAAGAAATTGTGGTTTAGTTGAATGAGACCATTTACACATGGAATGATAAGTGCACAATTAGGAAACTCATGTTCATTCATCTGGTTTTGAGGAATAAATAAGATTTCCGTAGAGAGAAATATAGGGGTAGAGAACATTCCAAACTAAGGAAAAAATCTGAGCGAAGCACAAAGGCAGGAAGTCACAAGGCACATCAGTGGAGAGACGGAAGTCAGTCCAGAAAGGCTACAGATGGGAGACAGAACATCGACGGTCTTGACTGACAAGATAATTAGTTTAGTCTTTAATCACCATAATCTAGGAAACTGATAATTCTCCAGAAGAAGAATGACATAATCAGCATGCCTGGGTGGCTCAGTGGGTTGAGCCTCTGCCTTTGGCTCAGGTCATGATCTCAAGGTCCTGGGATGGAGCCCCTCCTTGGGCTCTCTGCTCAGAGGGAAGCCTGCTTCCTTCTCTCTCTCTCTCTCTGTCTGCCTCTCTGCCTACTTGTGATCTCTGTCAAATAAATTTTTAAAATCTTTAAAAAAATAAAAAAGAATGACATAATCAAAGTATTACTTAGGAAGAATTATTTAGCAAACAAGAATTTACAAAATGAATTGGATTCTTGGGGGAAAAAAAAAGGCGGGAGGAAGCTTAGAAACAAGGGAGTGGCTAATATAAGAGCTTTAACAAAAAGGAGGTACTAAACCAGGCAGTATCGGTAAAAAGGAAGGGCTGGAACTAACTGAACCTTTGAATGAAAAAATGTACAGACCTTGGTGACTGATTGTGTATGGAGGAAAAGGGAAAGGAGGCAGGGAGCTGACAGACACTACCAAGCCGGACAGCCATGGAAGAAGAGCGGTTAGAAACAAAAGAATCCAGAAGTGGAGCTAGTCTGATGTGGAGGAGCAGGGTTGGACAAATGATGATTTCATCTACTGAGTTTAGATTTACTGAGTTTAAATGATGTGAAGAAGACCGGAGTGGAAATACCTGGTACAGAGATGGGGGCGGGGAGGACAGGAAGGTAATTGTAAGTGAGTGGCCCAGGCCGTAGACAGGACAGTCAGAACTCGTGAGGACACTCCTACCCATATTATCTAGCTGTTAAGCTTTCAGTTCTTTAAACACCAAGGAGCACGAGTCCACACAGAAACGTGTCCACAGGTGTTTATAAACGTTTTATTCATAATTTCCAAAACTTGGATACAGACAATATGTCCTTCAGTGAGTGGATAAACTGGGGGTACACCCAGACAATGGATTATGAGTCAGCACTTAAATAAGCTCTCAAGCAATGAGAAGACATGGAGGCAGCTTAAATGTGTATCACTAAGTGAGAGAAGCCAAAGTGAAAGAGCTACGCTTATGATTCCATAACACATTCCAGAAAAGGCAAAACTATGAAGAGAATGAAAGCATCAGTAGTTCCCCGATCCTGGGAAGAGGAAAGGATGAACTGGAGAAACAGTGGATTTTTAGGGCAGTGAAACTACCCTAGAAAATACTACAATGGTGGATACGTATCATTTTACGTCTGGGCAAATTCACAGAATGGCCAACACCAAGCTGCAAACTCTAACGTAAACTATGGATTTGGGGTAATGATGTGTCTCTGTCGGTTTATCCACTGCAACAAATGGACTACTTTGGTAGTAGATGCTGATTATAGGAGAGGCTATGTAGATGTGCAAGGAGGGGGGAAATACTGGGTATCTCCATACCTTTTTCCCAATTTTGCTAGAAACCTAAAACTATAAATAAAAAATAAGATCTTTTACACACACACACACACACACACACACACAATACTGATGGCAAAAATTTCAGTGATTTTTATGGTGCCCTCACCCCTGTCCTCTACACAAAGGCATATACTTGTGAGGCGTGGTACCACATCACATTTCTAATGACTATCTCTAATAAAAAGCAGGAAAGAATATGCAGAATGAGAAAAAGGAGGATTTAAGGAAATAGAATTTCGTGGAAAGGAGGTCGACAGGAAGGCAAGGGGCATCAAAGAGAGCATCCACTTCCACAAAGACTCTCCTAAGACTGGAAAGAAATAGGTTCTGTTTTAGAATAAATCTTAGCTGTGATGAAGGTGTATAGTGTGCTTGGGATCTCCGATCATGGCTGCCAGGGGCATAAATTAATACAGTCGCTTTGGAAAATTGTTTGCTATTATCTACTACAGTTAAATATATGGATACACTACCATAATTCAGTAATTCCACTCCTATGTACAGAACAAAAAGAAATGCAGATGTGTGTTCACCAAAAAGACATGCACAGGAATGTTTGCTGCAACACGATACTAGCCAAAAACCAGAACCCAAATGCTTGTCAACAATGGAATGCATCAACACATTGTGGTATAATAGATACTATGTAGTAATGAGAAAAAGGAACTATTATACACACAACCTAAATGCCTGTGACAAGTGTAACAGTAAGTGAAAAAAGCCAGGCATAAAAAATGCCATTTATATAAAGCTCAACAAGAGCTAAACATACTCTACAGGGATTTAAAAAATCAGGAAAGTGGTAGATGTTGCGAGGAGGAGGAGTGGCTGCGACAGAGACTGAAAAGTATTCTCTTTCTTAATCTGAGTAGTGATTACAAATTCACCTGGTGAAATGTACCAAGCTGTACATTTATGATATGTCTTCTTTAGGTATGTTCTGTTTTAGAAACTTTCTTGTAAGTTGTCCAGGACTGGAGGATTAGGGCTGATTCTGAGCTCAGCATATCAGAAAATGCTCTACAATGATTAGAAAATGGAGTTCTGAAGGACTTCACTGTTTAGTCTGAGTCCTACACATTTTAGTATTGATGTGGATCTAAGATATAATTAAGATTTTCCATTAATACAGGGGAGAACATTTCCACTTTACAGAGACGCTTCGATAAACTGATTCTGCTTCTACATTGGTAGAATCACTTTCTTCAATATTAAGTGAGGAAGTCACTTGTTTAAGGCATGTTCTGAGGACTGAGAGCTGAGGCTAAAACAAAATACTAGAAGATGACTAGCCTGGATTTAATGGGTTGGGGAATTGGGAAGAATGGATTTAGGTCACAAATGAAAGCTATCAGCCTGAAGGGAAGTAAAAATCATTAAATGTCCGTTCATTCCACTGTGGATTGTTTCTGGAGCTTGGCAGTTATCACATTTGCCCGACATGGTGGATATAGCTTGGAGTCTGAAATACAGAGCCAGAGTCTCTGCGGGGAGTCCCCCTCTAACACTCAGGCTATTTGGTATGCAAAAGATTTCATATGAGCCAGCATAATATAGGTTAGCGATGAAATAACCTCCCCATCGCCCTCCTCCCACACACCCGCCCGCCCGTGAGCACACACACACACACCATGTTCCCTTTGATTGGTAGTGGCTTCCTGGAGCAGAGAGTCAGGGAAGACTCTGAGGCAATATGCAGGTTCAGCAGAAAAGAGTATTGGGATGGCTCATCTATGTTTATTATGAGGATAAGAGGAAGAAATCCAAGGTGACCAACATCACTCAGTTTGCCGGAGACTCTCCTGGTTTTGGCACTCTCAAGTCTCACACGGCAGGATCCCAGCCAAAACCAGGATACTTCTCCCTCGACCAGGAAAGGGTTACCTGCTTGCCTTCCATGGTCTAGTTCAAAGAGCGCGGTCTTTGGGGGAAAAAAAAGGACCTGGTTTGGTTCTCTCCCGCACAACTAATTTTATTAGATACTTTGGAATAACCACTTTGTCTCTCCGAATCTCGGGTTTCTTAAGTGAAGAAAATACTATGTATGGTACGGTATTAGAAGGAGGACAACAGGGGGTACCTGGGTGGCTCAGTTGGTTAAGCAACTGCCTTCGGCTCAGGTCATGATCCCGGAGTCCTGGGATCAGATCCCCCATTAGGCTCCCTGCTCGGCAGGGAGTTTGCTTCTCCCCCTGACCTCTCCCCTCTCATGCTCTCTCTCTCTCTCTCTCTCTCTCTCTCTCTCTCATTTTCTCTCTATCTCAAATCAATAAATAAAATCTTTTTTAAAAATTTTAAAAAAAGAAAGACGACAACCGGAAACAAAAGTTCTAAGACCAAGAGCACGGCAGGTTGTCTTGTATGAAATCTCAGTAAATACTAGTTCACTTTTCTTTCTGGAACAGCAAATTTTAATCAGGGCCACAACCCGTACCCGCAATCGGACCAAGCCTCTGTGAATGGCACAAGGGTAAACAGCCCCACCCAGATCAGTTTTCCAAATCATGTTTGGGGAGGTCACTTAATACCCCAAAAGGGCTCCAGGACAAAATACATTCCAGACACTCTCAGTTAAACAAAGTCAAACAGCCTCTCTGCTGTGAGGCTTCCCAGGGTCTTCAATATTCCAACATGTGATGAAACCATCTAAGAGAGGGATGTACGGAGCTACTACTTCTCCCAAATGTATTTAACTAGGAAATTCTTTCCCTCGTGGATCATCTCATAAGAGGAGCACTCTTCAGAATACACCCAATAAAATGCTGACCCAGCCCTGCTAAAGGAAAACCAATGCAAAATTCACAACTACGTGAAAAACGAGTCCAAAACTGTTTGCTCCTGAACATAAAAGTTTGCAGATAAAAGGAAGAGCTGTGGTCTGGGAGTCAGAGACCCAGGAGCAGGCCTACATTTTGATCATTACAGAGCTTAGGAACCCCAGTTCCTTCTGTACAATCCAAAATAATTTTTTTTTAAGTTCTAGAAAGTAACATGCCTTCCCAATATTCCTATTTTTTTAAAGTATTCCCTTGGAAGCAGCATTCCTCAAATACCTTGGTATTAAAAAGCTAACTACAGAATCCTTTCACCATTTGCTTTCTGCTTCCTTGGCTGTTATTTTTAACTATTACTTTCATTTCCTTATAAATGGCTTTTCCAGTACAACCTATCCATGACTATATATATAGTCACCAGTTTCTGCTGCTCTTTCTCTTCCTGTGAACAGACTCTCACTGTTCCACATCCCAGGACATGCCTTTCCCCCACTGAGAACATGAGCTTTCACAAAGCACCTCCACATACGGACAGCCTGAGAAAGAAAATATACCTATTACAGGGATCAGGGATCCCCAGGGTAATGCAGATAATGTACTCCTGGTTCTTCTCCCCCCCCCCGCCCCCAACTCATAAGACTGCAAAGAGGACTGCTCCTTCCACCCCCCAAAAGAAAAGCACGATGTGAATCAATTCTTATGACAGTAATTGTAATAAGGATGGGAAATGGTACAATTTAGGCATTTGACACCTGAAGCTCCACTTGGTAAAAATCTAATCTATTTTTCATTAGAGTGTCCTCACAGAAGATCCCATGGGGCAGGCCAGAAGCCCCTGCTCCACTTGCAATCAGATTAGTCCATCTGGCCTCCTGCCATCTCTAAATGCTGTTCTCTGAACAACAGTCACATGCAGGCAGATACTCGAGTGACTATTTTTTTTTATTTTTTATTTTTATTTTTTTTTAGTAAGGGAAGAAAATATAGCCCATTGTGCTGAAATGTCATGGTAACAGTGCATGCAGAAAAAGGTATTGCTTCCGTAAAAACTATGGGATGAATTTTTGATATATCAATCTAGACAACCCAAGAATTCATGCCTTATTACACACTTACCAACAAGATTTCCAAAGGAACTCAAAAGAAATTATAGCATAGGATTAATAAAACCCCCCTTTGTTATTAGCTGAGCCTTACCCTGTACATTCCTTAAAGAAAAGTGCTGATAATATGGGGTCATAACACACAGCTTAGTTTCAAGGGCTAGGCATCTGCTTCTCACGTGGAAGCCTGGATCCAACTTTTACCACCCCCTTGTCCAGAGCAGTAACAAATATTAAGGGGGTAAGAAAAATAAAATTTCCAAATTTTCCATTATAAGCATGAGTTATTGTTAACATAGTCAAATGGCTTTAAGGCATTGGTTCAAAGAGCTGAAGGGCCCAGATTGGAGTGACACAAGAGAGACATTTCCATCCATTTCCACCAAGTTTCTGTAAACTTCAGTTTTAACGAAAGGTCGTAAACCTAAGAAAATGATGAAAACCACCACTGCTTGATCTTCTCAAAACTTCTCTGTAGCAGTTTCCAAAGCCGCCTCCTTCTAGCGCATGGAGGGTGGACAGGAATGTACTTGTTACTGGATTAATGGTAAAGCGGGGTTCTGTGTGTGAGGTTCAGGCTCTGCTGTTCAAATGTTTGGATCCCAAGAGAATGGGACTAGACTGGTATAGAATTCAGAAACCCCGACATATCGAAATGGCAGAAGGAGATCACAAAAATACCGTTTCTTTGTGGGCATCTCAAGGGGGAAATAGAAAGAAGGAACAGAATGGCTTAGCTCCTTACTCTGACCCTTGAACCCTTCTCAGGACAAACGAAATGGGCGGTTATATCTAGAAAAATGGACTTCAACAACTTTTAGATTCCATTTTCTCCATTTCTTTTTGCTAATTCTCAACATTTTCATGGTCTTCCCCCCCCCCTTTTCGCTTTTAATTTCCTTTACGAAGGAAGAAAAAATATATGTTTAAATAAATAAATAAAACCCTCTAGTGTTGCTCTGATCGGCAGATTTGCCTCCATGAGCTGTCCAGACTCATCCCCAGTCAAGTCACACATAATGAAATGCACCCTCTGGGTAGACGAGTCAGCGTCGCATAAAATTGAAAACCAATTTGCCTCCACCACTGTTTTCCGTCGGTAACCACTGCCTCAGCTGCCTGCCAGCTATGCACCAGGCTCATGCATGAGCTGACTTCAGAAAGTTTCACTGCGGCAGCCCAGGAAGGAAGGTCCTCTGGTTTCGTGGTTAAAGGAGTGCTCGCTTCGGCAGCACATATACTAAAATTGGAATGGTTTCGTGGTTAAAGGAAAGGAGATACTGAATATCCAGAAGATGCCAACTATTCTGCTGAAGCTCCCACTGTTCAGTCATGATAAATACCATTTGTGTACACACACACACACACACACACACACACACTCTTCCCCTAGAGAGGCCCCTTCCCCAGAGATGCCCCTCCCTCTTTAAGTTTTAACAACCAGTTATTTTATCCTTGTTGTATGTAAGCAATCAGTGCTACATATCCGGATTTCACAAGAGTACTCGTCTCTATATTCTGGGATCCTGGCATGCAGAGAAATTTCAATAAATATTTGCTCAAAGAACTTACAAACAGATTAGCATAGGATGTTTGGTCTCGCAAACCATCATTCTTTAGTAAATTCTACGATCTCAATCCAGGTCAAAAGTTAGTATCATGAACAAGCTTGCCCAGGAGTGGATAGCACAGAGACAGAAAAAAAAAACCCAAGGCAGACAAAACCCTCCAACCCAAACAGGAAGACACAGTTAAGATGTTCCATCTAAAAACAGCAGGGCTACAGCAATTGGATAAAAATTCAGAAGCAAGACTGGTTTCTAGAGGAATGACGAAGCTCAACGATTATCCCCTGTTTTGCATGGTTTACAAGAAAATGATCTGGAAAACATGAAAATGAAAGCAAAGTCTCAGACCTGTGCATCAATACGTAGAAGAAATTATGCTGAAACTGTGGGCATAGAGCTGGTTGATTCCCTCTACTATAGGTCTAACTTCTTCTGGTACTGGAGTTGGTCTGAATCTACGAAGAGCAACTAAGTATTACAGACTTAGAGAGGAGAGGAATGCAGTCAGCAGTAGAACAGGGAAGGCATGACCTTTGCCCCATTAACATGGAGTCCACCAACATTCAGTTAGTGCTGAGCATCCAGAAAGACCCCACACCTCTGGAGAAAGGACAGCATACCAGGACTAAAGAACTGAGGGTAAAAAAGAAACAGACCTCGTCTTGCAAATCACAAAGACTTCATAGGTTGAAGATGTCAGTCAGTAATTTAACTGCCTACTCAAACGAAACTTAACATTTTCCAGTAAAAAATAATAGAATGCAATCTTGATAAGGTCCTTCAAAACACTCACTAAATAATTAACAGATACTGGGGACAGGGGGGCGGGGGGGGGAGTGTGAGACAGTAACATGTAACCAGTAGTTTAAAGACACATACTCAGAAGCAAAGCAGTTATTGCTGTTTTCAGACATGACTTTAAAATAACTAAGATGGGGCGCCTGGGTGGCTCAGTGGCTTAAGCCTCTGGCTTCAGTTCAGGTCATGATCTCAGGGTTCTGGGATCGAGCCCCTCATCGGGCTCTCTGCCCAGCAGGGAGCCTGCTTCCTTCCCCTTCTCTGCCTGCCTCTCTGCCTATTTGTAATCTCTGCCTGTCAAATAAATAAATAAAATCTTTAAAAAAATAAAAATAACAGATTAAAAAGCTGAACAGTTTACAGGGAAGGAAAGATAAGAATTTCCTAAGAAATTTAACATTTGTTTTTTATAATCTAAATACTAAATAGAAGATCAGAAATCAAAAATTTAAATTTACCCATTGGATGAGATTAACAAGATTACATACAACAAAAGATCATTGAACTTGAACTCAGGTCAATGAAAATTATCCAGCAGAAGCACAGAGAGAAAAAAAGATTGGAAAAAAACACAAACAAAACCTCACTTACATTTGAAACAATATCAGGCACTTGAAATTCATGCAACTAGCCAACTTTACTCTAAATTTGACCAGAAACAACAACTCACGCATCTAGAAATATCAGTTATCAGTGAACACCAATGAAGATAAACTAAAAAAAAAAAAACAAAAAAAAAAAACCACACACCTACAGAGTTAAACTTCTGGAAAACAAAGATAAAGTTCTTAAAATCAACCCCAGAAGGGGAAAAAAAAGTCATTACATATATGGGAATAATGAGAAAGTGACAGATTGTATCCTATCAGAAACAATGATGCCAAAGGGAAAAAAAAAAAAAGATTTATAGATATAGGGTCTATAAGAATAAAGTCCTCAATCTAGAGATCTATATCCAGTTAAAATATTCCTTAAAAATGGAGGTAACCCTGATATGAGGAAGTGGTGATGCAACATGGGGGCTTAAGGGGGTAGGAGAAGAATCCATGAAACAAGATGGGATAGGGAGGGAGACAAACCATAAGTAACTCTTAATCTCACGAAACAAACTGTGGGTTGCTGGGGGGAGTGGGGTTGGGAAAAGGGGGGGTAGGGTTATGGACATTGGGGAGGGTATGTGCTTTTGGGTAAATTGGAAGGGGAGGTGAACCATGAGAGACTATGGACTCTGAAAAACAATCTGAGGGGTTTGAAGTGGCAGGGGGGTGGGAGGTTGGGGTACCAGGTGGTGGGTATTATAGAGGGCACAGCTTGCATGGAGCATGGGTGTGGTGAAAAAATAATGAATAATGTTTTTCTGAAAATAAATAAATTGGGAAAAAAAAAAGGAGGTAAAATACATATGCTCTCAGGAAAAAAACAAAAAATGGAAGGAAAGAGAATTTATTGCCAACAGACCCATTAGAAATCATACCCTCCCAAATTTTCAGATCTAAAAAATGTTTATATATTAAACTTATTTTTCAAAAATATTGTTTGATGTTTCCCTTTAGGCTTTTGCAAATATTTCTGTCATTTATAAAGACATATCTTTTCCTTCTTTGTTCCAATATATGAATAATAAATAAGAAAGGATGTAGTTATGGGACAGCTATTACACTAAATGCTTTCCCACTATTACTTTTTGTCCTGACAACAAGATAGGTTTTATTATTCCAGTTACTATTGGCTGTGAGAAGTCTTCATTATATCACTATTTCAGATGAGGAAATGTAAGTTGCCCAAGATAGGTTTAAATGCCACGCCCGTTTTACAGTTTGCAGAACTGTGAATTTGGAAAGATTAAACACCTTGCCCAAGTGAGAAAGACAGTAAGTTGCACTAGCTAAAATTAAACCACAGGTTACGGAACCCAGAGCTATGTTCTTAAAACATTCCATACTGCCTGCATTTATCCAACCAACTTTACTTCCCTCATATCTAGACTAAAGTAATTACTGACAATTTCTTACCATGTTTGCATATTCATTAGGTTAAAATCCAACACTCCCCCCCTTCTTTTGTACATGCTGGGACACGAGGATTTAACTGTATATAAAGTTTTTATATATTTGAGGGTCTGGGTCATCTAGCCTGTTCACTGATCAGTCTACCTCAGTGCCAGCAACAGACTCTTTAATTATTATGGCTTTATGGAAAAGAGTTTTGACAGTGGAATATCACAGAAATTGTTCAGGTTTCTGTGTACTATGACCTTTTGATACACTGATGACAAAATTCCAAATGCAGTCTAAGGAAGGTTACACAAAATTCAGCCCTAATAGCACAATTTCCTTCCTTTGGCACTAAAAGAAAGGAGTTGAGGACATATGGATTTGAATTGGGTATTCGCTTTTTTGACCCCTGCTGACATCCAATCTTCAACAAAGTGACATTTTGTTACTGCATTGGGACTGCTAATGTAGGAGAGATACCTTATCATCATTCAGCTCCCTGGGAAAGAGTAGCAATTGGGCAGCCCAGATTTATTAGTGATAGCAAGAGCGTAAGCTCAGAACACATTGCTCAATTCTTGCCTCATAATTCTCGTAAATTTTCAGTCATTATTTCTTTTTCACTCATAAATTTGGTTTTAATAGAGGGGTCATGAATAAGCTTCTGCCTTTCTTTTATCATCCAACGAAAGACCATTTCCCAGGCTGGAATGTAAATGAGGGCACACAAACCTTGCTCTCTTATAATGGGATTTCTTGAACACTATTTTCTACTCCCTTCTTTCAAAATTATGAGCATTTTTCAGAACACTGTGTAAGATAGCCTTTAGCCTTATACTTACAAAAACTACAAATGGTACTGGGAAGTCCAGTTTACTTTCTGAGTTTTCTAATAAACATTTCATAAAAGGTTATCTCTCCCATAGAAGTCCACTGACAGCATGTGGGGACCCTAACATGTTGTGACAGCTTGAATACAACTTTCACTGCTAGGTCCCACTATTCTCCTGGAAACAGGACTTCGGTAGTTAAAAATGGCCCTATGGCTTCCCTGCACCCAAGGCTACCAGGAACTCTGAATTCACTATCAAAAAAGGACACAAGATAGAGAATTCTCTTGCATTACCACTCTGAGACTATAGAGAGCCCTACTGCAAGAGTTAAAGCTGCTTCTCTAATTTCTGGAGTAAATTACCTACACATATTGGTAATATTTACGCTCACTGTTATAATCATCTTTCAGCTCTTTCTTCCTTTCCCTCCTTTTTCCCTTTCTTCTAGACTCCAAGTCTTTCTGCTGGTAATCATAACCTACCTAATGTCTTTTTCACCTGGCCTCCAAAAACGTTCCTCCCCCTATATATATCATCTTGTTTCTTACTGTTAATCTTTATCTTTCCACTTATTCAGACAGGATCTACCCTTCAAGGATGAGCTCCAGTGAAGCCATTCCTGACTTCTCTCAATCACACTGGCTGCTATTAAATGCATAGCTTGAACAAGGCTATTTTTAATTTTACCTACTTTTTAATATCACAGAACAGTAGAACTGAAAGGGGTCTTGAAATAAGCTACTCAGAAAAAAAAAAGCATAGGAAAATGCTAAAAATAAACACATGACATAAAGAAGTCTTAATATATCAATAATTATAATGGACCAAATGGTCAGTAAAAAGACAGATGGTCAGAGGCACCTGGGTGGCTCAGTCAGTTAAACACCTGCCTTCGATTCAGGTCAAGGTCTCCGGGTCCTGGGATCGAGCCCCACATGGAGCTCCCTGCTCAGTGAAAGTCTGCCTCTCTTCTCTTTCTGCCCCTCCCCCTGCCCCACCTTCTGTGTGCTTGCTCATGCTCTTGCAAATAAAATCTTTAAAAAAACAACAAAAAACAAAACAAAACAAAAAAAAACACCAGATGGTCAGACTTACTTTTATTTCACAAAAGGACAGAAAAATATATATCAGTAAAGCACTTTAAAAATTTGCATACAGATATCAATCAGAAAAAATTTAAGAGAAAGCCTTTATCAGTGATTGTCACTAATAGCGATAAAATGTCAACTCACCTAGAAAATATAGCGGTTCTCAAATTCTATCATCCTAATAAAAATGACTCAAAATATCAACAAAAACCAGTAAGATTACAGGAAAAAAAATATATAAAACCATCCTCACAGTGGCACAGTTCAACACACCTCTCATTACTGGCATATCAAGTGCATAAAGAACTAATAAAAATACTGAAAATCTGAACATGAATAATGTGATTAATGGACACATATAAATCAACACCTATCAACTTTTAAATATATATTCTTTCCATGTATACTAGGGACATCAATAAAAATTGGTCTTTATGAATACTGACCCTAAGTCCCAAAAGACCTCAAAGAATTGCTATCACACAGAGGTTTTCCTATCCCAATGCAATTAAATTAGAAATCAGTAATAAAAAAAAATTAAGATCTTCAATGCATTTGGATATTTTAAAAGACCTCTTTTTTTTTTAAGATTTTATTTATTTGACAGACAGATCACAAGTAGGCAGAGAGGCAGGCAGAGAGAGGGTGGGGGAAGCAGGCTCCCTGCTGAGCAGAGAGCCCGATGTGGGGTGGGGCTTGATCCCAGGACCTTGAGATCATGACCTGAGCCGAAGGCAGTGGTGGCTTTAACCCACTGAACCACCCAGGCGCCCCTAAAATACCTCTTTTTAAATCACTAAAAAATTGAAAAAGAAATTAGGGAAATGTTAAAATACTTAGAAAAATTATCTCTCAAAACCTGGGGAATATAGCTGAATTGGTATTTAGAAAGAAATTTTAGCTTTAAATTAAGCTTGTATTAGGGGAAAAAAAGGATGAAATTAGTGAGTAAAGCATAATAAAATTAGGAAACAGTAATCAAGTTAAAACCAGAAAATGAAATAGAAAACAAGGTCATTAAAAGCACTGCCCAAAGACAAATCTGACTTTTTTTTAAAAGGATAACCTTGATAATTCTCTGAAGATTAATCCAGGAAAAAAGACAGAAGGAATTAAAATGTGATTTAAAAGGAGGCAAAACTACAGTTTCAAGGTTTTTTAAATGCTATGGCAGCACTTTTAAAAAACTAAACATTTTGAAAACTTGGATGGAATAAAAATTTGTCTAGTCCAGAACAACCTACCAGAAGATTTGCAAAGTAGTCTAGTTCCGTAACTACTCTGAAAGTCTTCACACAGAAAACCACATTCAGGCAACATTACAAAACATTTTCGCCAAATTTCCAAAGAAGCATGGAATTTCAAAATTATACAAAATCTTCCAGAAAATAAATAGAAAACACGTTTTATGAGATACAAATTTTTTCGTGTGTTCATCAGTTTCTCCATATGTTCAATACATGAAGAAATAGCTATATATGGGTCCGTTGTAATAATGCTCTACCCGTGGCACATTTTCTTCTTCGTGTTTGATTATCCACTTTCTCTCTCTTGCCCCATGTGTGCACAGGGAAATCTTGAAAGCATATTCTTTTCTTAAAGCTGCCAACTTGGGTGCCTGCGGGGCTCAGGTGGTAAAGCAATTGCCTTTGGCTCATGTCACGATCCTGGAGTCCTGGGGATTGAGTCCCACATCCGGCTCCCTGTTCCGTGGGGAGTCTGCTTCTCCCTCTGACCTCTCCCCTCTTCATGTTCTCGCTCTCTATCCCCAATAAATAAGATCTTTTAAAAAGTAAAATAAAAGCTGCCAACTTGGAGTATGTAAGTGAATCCCAAATTCTCGCTCTCCCTCTCCCTATTCAAATAAATAAAGTTTTTTTTTAAAGAAGTAAGTTTTGTTAAAAAGGAAAACCAAAGGGTGTCTGGTTGGCTCAGTCAATTAAGCATCCAAATCTTGATTTCAGCTCAGGTCATAATCTCAGGGTCGTGGGATCAAGCCCCACATGGAGCTTGCTTAAGATTCTCTCTCTCTGCCTCTCCCCCAGCACCCCCACACCATCACACCCCCCTCCACACTCTAAAAAGAAAAAGAAAAGGAAAAAAAGAGAAAGAAAACCAAAATCATTAAAATATTTACAGCAAGATGTTATTATAGGTTACAAGAAAATACCCCAAGCCCACAAGAAGACAAATGGGCAATGAACAGAACAGAAGACAAATGGGCAATGTGTTTATTTACACAAAAGGGGGCTCTAATAAACAAATGTTCAACATCACTGTTTATAGAAACCTAGTCAACCTTGAGTTAATAATTTATATTATTCAATTTATTCAAAAGTTTTAAATATTCACACTAAGAAATGGCAATATTGTGTTCACCTTAGTATTCCCCTGTGTGCTGGTGGTACTGTTAAGGTCATATAATTTTTGGATCTATGAAAAGAAATGCATTTTAAATAGAGCAGAACAACAAAAAGCTATATCCACCAAGATAGTGCACTAATATTTCATCAAATATTTGAAAACAATTTGAATGTCCATATAGAAAGTACAAATTAAGTTAATGGAATAATGGAAGATGGTACTGCCTAAATGTTATTAAGTAGATAATAAAAGAGATAATAATGAATAGCTATAGAGCATCAGAACCGTTAATGACAAAGTATAAGCAGATTACAAATTTGAGCACTAAAACGACAACTACAAAACAATATACGCATCTTGTGCAGTTGAAAGGGCAACTGAAAATGAAGGAAACCAATGATCAGATTAGGATAACGTCATATTAAGTGATTTATATTTCATGGATTAAGCTTTCTTTCATTTTGTTGTAAAACTGCCTTTAAATTTTTTTTTTCAAAGAAATGGTTCTAATGAAAGATGATGCAAGCTAGCCTTTCAAACCGAGGGACTTTAGTGTGGACATTATCACAATGAATGGATTTCAAAGATGACCATTAAACTTCCAACAGATTTATGAAAGACACGCTTTATATGCTGCTTATATATATATGCTTCTTAGTAGTTCATCACTATAAGTAATTTTCCAGAACTTTTTTCCCCAATTCAATTTAATCAAATTCATACACAAACTGAGGAAATAACAGAAGACCCAGTGCTGATCTCATAGGAGACGTGACACAGCTGATGTAAGTTCTATGGTTCATAGAGTACAGCTACAGTTCTCCAAAAAGAGTCTCTTTCACAATTTATCTGCACTTCAGACATTCCTGGAGATAAATTTTGAATTTCAAATCTAGAACACTTTATCAAATTTAGCTGCAGTTGGAAAAAACCAAGAATTGGCATTAAAGGTGATCTAGTCATTGGGTTTATGTTTTGCCTCCCTCTTTGTTTTTAATCTTATTTTTCCTCCCCTTCCACTATGTTCATCAGTTTATTTTCTTAAATTCCATGTATGAGTAAAATCATATGGCATTTGTCTTTCTCTGACTTATTCTGCTTATCCTAATACCCTCTTGTTCCATCCACATCACTGCAAATGGCAAAATGTCATTCTTTTTGATAATGGGCTAGTAATATTCCTGTGTATGTGTGTGTGTGTGTGTGTGATGTATACACATACCACAGCTTCATCCATTCATCTGTAAATGAATACTGGGGCTCTTTCCATAGTTTGGCTATTGTTGAACCTGCTGCAATAAATATTGGGGTGCATTTGCCCCTTCGAATCACTGTGTTTGTACCTTCTGATTAAATACCTAGCAGTGCAATTGCTGGGTCACAGGGTAGTTCTATTTTTAACTTTTTGAGGAACCTTTATACTGTTCCGCAGAGAACCTTTATAAGGTTCCGCAGAACCTTTATACTGGCTGCACCAGCTTGCACTCCCACTAAGAGTGTAAGGGTTCCCTTTTCTCAGCACCTTGCCAACATGTGTCATTTCCTGACTTAATTTAGCCATTCCAACTGGTGTGAACTGGTGTTTCACTGTGGTTTTGATTTGTATTTCTCTGATTCTGAGTGATGTGGGGCATTTTTCCTGTCTATTTTTATATCATCTTTGAAGAAATGTGTTTGTGACATCTGCCCATTTTTTTATTGGATCATCTATTCTTTGGGTGTTGAGTTTGATATGTCTTTATAGATTTTTGGATACTAACCCTTAATCTGATAATACATTTGGAAATATCTTCGCCCATTCTACCAGCTGCCTTTTGGTTTGGTCAACTGGTTCCTTTGCTGCGCAAAAGCATTTCATCTTGGTGAAGTCCCAATAGTTCATTTTTTTCCTTTGCTTCCCTTCTCTTTAGAGAGGTGTCTGGACAGAAGCTACTGATGTTGACATCACAGAGGTTGCTGCCTGTGTTCGTCTCTAGGATTTTGATGGACTCCTATCTCTGATTTTGGTCTTCCATGCATTTTGCATCTATTTTTGTGTATGGTGTAATAAAATGAAGAAAGTTTCTTTCTTCTGCATGTGGCTGTCCAATCCTCCCAACACCATTTGTTGAAGAGACCATCTTTTTTCCATTAGATATTCTTCCTGCTTTGTTGAAGACTGGTTAACCATAGAGGTGAGGGTCCATTTCTGGGTTCTCTATTCTGTCCCACTGATCTGTGTCTGTTTTTGTGCCAGTACCACACTGTCTTGATTACAGCTTTGTAATTCAGCTTGAAATCTGGAGTTTTGATTCCTCCTACTGGGGTTTCTCTTTCAACATTCCTTTGGCTATTCGGGGTCTTTTCTGGTTCCATTTAAATTTTAGGATTGTTTGTTCCAACTCTGTGAAAAATGTTGATGATATTTTAATAAGAATTGTGCTAAATGTGTAGATTGCATTGGGTAACATAGACATTTTAACAATATTTGTTCTTCCAATATATGAGCATAAATATTTTTCCATTTCTTTGTGTCTTCCTCAATTTCTTTCATGAGTACTTTATAGTTTTCTAAGTACAGACTCGTTACCTCTCCTGTTAGGCTTATTTTTAGGCATCTTATGGTTTTTGGTGCAATTGTAAATGGGATAGACTCCTTAATTTCTCTTTCCTCTGTCTTACTGTTAGTGTATAGCAATTTAACTTGATTTCTGGGCACTGATTTTATATACTGCCACTTTGCTGAATTCCTGTGTGAATTATAGCAATTTGGGGCTGGAGTCTTTTCATTTTTCCTCATACAGTATTATGTCATCTGCAAAGAGTGGGAGTTTGACTTCTTTGCCTATTCAGATGCCCTTTATTCCTTTATGTAGTCGGATTGCTGAGGCTAGGACTTCCAGTACTGTGTTGAACAACCATGCTAACAGTGAAATCCTTGCCATGTTTCTGACCTTAGAGGAAAGGCTCTTCGTTTTCCCAATAAGAATAATATTTACTGTGGGTTTTTCATAGATGGCTTTTGTGATATTGAGCTATGTTCCCTCTGTCCTTACACTGTGAAGAGCTTTGATCAAGAAAGGATGCTGTATTTTGTCAAATGTTTTTTCGGCATCTACTGAGAGGATCAAATGGTTCCTGTCCTTTCCTTTATTAATATATTGTATCAGATTTATTGATTTGCAGATGTTGAACCATTCTTGTATCCCAGGAATAAATCCCAATTGGTTATGTTAAATAATCCTTTTAAAGTACTATTGGATTCCATTAGCTAGTATCTTGGGGAAAATTTTTGCATGCATGTTCATCAGGGATATTGGCCTATAATTCTTTTTAGTGGGGTCTTTGTCTGGTTTGTGGATCAGGTAATGATGACCTCATAGAATAAATTTAGAAGTTTCCTTTCCATTCCTATTTTTTGAAACAGTCTCAGAATATCTATTAATTTTTCTTCAAATGTTCAGTAGAATTCCCCTTGGGAAGTCATCTAGCCCTGATCTCTTGTTTGTTGGGAGATTTTTGATTAGTGATTCAATATCTTTGCTGGGTATGGAACTATTCACTCAGCTTTTCTACTTCTCGTTTGTTTTGGCCATTTATATGCTTCTAATAATTTATCCATTTCTTCCAGATTGCCTAATTTTATGGCATATAATTGCACACAATATTCTCTTATAATTGTTTGTATTTCTTCAGTTTTGGTTATGATCTCTCCTCTTTCATTCATGATGTTATTTATTAGGGTCCTTTCTCCTTTCTTTTTCATATAAGTAAAAGGTCTGAACTACAATTTATAACAATTATTATAAAACTACTAGCTGGGTTTGAAAAAGCGTAGAAGACACTAGGAAATCCCTTACTGTAGAGATTAAAATCTTGAAAGACAGGTTGATTTAACAACATCTAGATAAAGAGTACATGTCTGGGTAACCGAATCCTTTATATGTATATACCTATATGTGGAAAATATGTGAATAAACTTCAAGAGTTTGGTTCATCCATTTATTCAACAAATATTCAACAAATATTTAGTGCCTACCAATTGCCAGGCATTGTTGTTAGATGCCAAGAATGTGCAGAAGAATAAGAAAGTTCCTTTACTCAGGGACTATATGATTTAAGGGCAATTTCAATTCACTATAAGAACTAGGAAGGAAGTAACCCAGTGTGCTAAGAGAATAGACACTCAACCCAGACTTAAGATAAAAAAGATATGGTAACATACCTCCCAGATTTTTTAAGAATAAAACTAGTTCCAAATAATTTGCCTCCATAGATATATTTAAGTGTCAAAACCTGTACCCTGATCAATGATTCAAAAAATACAACCAATATTTCCAGAGTCTATCAAGAGTTTATCCACTTTTATGATATATTTCCACCTTTAAAATCACCTTAGGAGTACCTGTGCATGCCAAGATGGAAAAAACTCACAAAACAGACTCTCTCCCACTGCTTACAACTCAACACTGAACAGAATACAAAAAGCAAGCACCTGAGGATCTTGAAAATAAACCATAACTGAAAACTTAAAGAACAAGTACCGTGTTGATTTTCCTGTTTTGCTCCCCACTTCTTCCCCCCTCTTTGACCCAAGAGCAATGAGGCGAGGAATCCACAGTGGACTCAGAAAGCTAAAACTCTGAAAGCAACATCCTTTTGCTAAGATACAGCACTGAGAAACAGACTGAGAAAAGCCTCCTGCAAGCCAGAGAATATTTAAGGTAATTCCCAGTGTTTACCTTCTCCTCTCTCCTGGATGTGCCTCAAAGCACCACAGGGCCTAAAGTCACAGAGCACCATTGATGGGGACTGTGTGGGTATCTAACACCTAAGAGCAAAAGAGCCAGAGGAAATGAGGAAAAGGATGGTTGTGGTTAAAGAACAGTAAGGAAGGGGCACCTGGGTGGCTCAGTGGGTTAAGCCGCTGCCTTCAGCTCAGGTCATGATCTCAGGGTCCTGGGATAGAGTCCCGCATTGGGCTCTCTGCTCAGCAGGGAGCCTGCTTCCTCCTCTCTCCCTCTCTCTCTGCCTGCCTCTATGCCTACTTGTGATCTCTCTCTTTTCAAAGAAATACATTTAAAAAAATCTTTAAAAAAATAAAATTCTCTAAAGAAAAAAAAAGAACAGTAAGGAGTTATCCCTTTTGAACTTTTCTCAATTTCCTCTTGCCTCATCACACCAAAGTTCAAGAGCAACCCCAATTGTGTGGAAGTAGGAAACAGTACAAGGGCCTGAAATGCATTTTTCTGACAAGAGAAACTAAAATAACAGGTCCCGGGAGCAGGGAAGATCAAACATGGCTGGGACTAGGGTGCAGCAATGTAGGCACCTAGGGAGCAAAATGTTAAGAGGGCACTGGCTCTTAGGATGTGCAAATGCCAATCCTTGTACATGCACCACAAGTGGGAGCCTCCTAAATTGTTGCCCCCTGACTATCTCACTCTGAAGAAAAAATGTTGAATGTATCAGAGAAAACTAACATATAAAGGAGAAAAGTGACCCAATTAAGTATAGATTTCTTATCAGAAACTTGTAAAGCCATCGTTAAAGTACTTAAAGAAAAGAACTATCAACCTAGAATTCTGTATCTGGTGAAGATATGCTTAAAAATGAAGATGAGGGGGATAGAAGCAAGGAGAAGTAGCAGACTGAAATGACATGAGGTTGCAGGAGTCAGCTAGATAGATAGCAAACCATTCCAAACACTACGAACTCAACAGGAGATAGAAAAATAGATCAGCAATTCTGGGAACAAAAAAGTGACCACTTTCTGGAAGGTGGGACATGTGGAGAAGTGAATCCAAAGCGAGGGGAAGATAGACCACAGTGGGAAGAGCCTGCTCCCAGCAAGCAGAAGAGCAGCAGAGCACAAAATCCAAACTTTTAGAAGTCAGCTCCACTGAGGGATGTTGCTCCAGAGGTTAAGCAGTAGTCAAGCACACTGTCTCACAGGGACAGTGTGGTCTCAGGTCCCACAGGGTCACAGAAGGATCAGGGTGTATGAGTGTGGCAGAGCTCCCAGTTATTGAGTGGAGAAGCCACCTACAGAGACACGGAGGAGTAAGCTAATGACTTAAACCATCATCTGAGGCAGTCAGGCCACTGCTCTTCAAGCAGGGACCCCACAAGTGGCAGATCTAGAGACTCCCTCCTTCATCCTCCAGAAGGAGTGACATGGGAGCACGCAGCAAGAATCTGCTGGGTTTGGAGACTCTAAATGGGGCCATGTGCTGGAGCCAGAAACGCTGGGTCACAGGCCAAGTGAGCACGGAGTGCGGCTGGAGGCCACAGAGACGGGAGGGAACAACTGCTTTTCTCCGAGGGCACACTGAGGAGTGGAGCCTCAAGCTCGTGGCTCCTCCAGGCCAGAGATTGGAAGGCCGCCATTTTCATTCCTGTTCTCCAGAGCTCTATGGAAAGCATTCAGGGAACAAAAGCTCAGAGAGTAAACCTAAGCAGATTACTTAGCCCGGCCCCTGGCAAGGGCAGTGCAATTCCAACTCGGGCAAAGACATTTGAGAATCATTGCAACAGGCCCCTGCCCCAGAAGATCAACAAGAACATCCAGCCAAGATCAAGCTCACTGACCAAGGAGAACAGTGGAACTCCAGAGCTAGGGGAAAGTAACACAGATTTCATGGCTTTTTCCTCATGATCCTTTAGTCTTACAAACTTAAATTTCTTTTAGTTATATTTATTTTCTTATTCCCTCTTTTTTTTAACTTTTCCTCATTCCTCTTAACTTTTTTTAACTAGTTTATCTTAATACCTTTTTAAAAAAGAATCTTTTCAAACCTTCATTGTTATAGTCATATTTTATCCCTTCATTGCATTTAACCTTATCTTTTGTGTAGAGATAGGTTTTTTCCTTAAAAGTTTGGAATACAATTTCTTCTAAGAGACCAAAATATACTCTAAATCTAGCACATGGCTTTGTTCTAGTCTCCAGCCTGAGCGCATTCTTTTTTTTTAATTTTCCGACAAACTTATCAATATTTTTTTAGAATTTTTTAAGTTTTTATCTTTACAGTCATATTCCACTCCATCACATTTACCCTTATTTTTGTACACTGTATTTTGTATATATATGTTTTTCTTTCTTCCAAATTTTGGGAGGTAGTTTCTTTAAGATACCAGAATACACCCAAAATCAAGTAGGTGGGTCTGTTCTACTCACCAGTGTAATATAAATAATACTATATATATATATATAGTGTATATATATATATACACACACACACACATATACACACATACACACAAATTATTTATACATATAAATAATATATAATTATATATTATTTATAAATTTATTTTATAAATTATAATTATAAAATTTATAAATAAACAATAAATTATATACTATATACATATATAAATACAAATTATTTATTATATATAAATTATTTTTAAAATTTCTTTCCCCCACCTTCTTCTCCTCCCATTTTTGGGTCTCTTCTGATTGGGTTAGTATACAATTTCTGGGGTCTTTGCCACTCTTTCAGTATTTTATTCTCTTGTTCATATATTCTTATCTAGATAAAATGACAAGGTAGAAGAACTCACCCCAAAAAGAAAAGAACAAGAGGCAGTACCGATGACAAGGGACTTAATCAACACAAACATTGGTAATATGTCAGAGATAGAGTTTAGAATGATGATTATCAAGGTGATAGCTGGATTTAAGTAAGGCAGGGAAGATATTAGAGAAACACTTTCTGGAGAAATAAAAGAACTAAAATATTACGAAGTAGAAATAAAAAATGCTATTAATGAGGTGCACTGGGTGTGGTGCATAAACAATGAATTCTGGAACACTGAAAACAAATTTAAAAAATAATTTTTTTTTTTTAAATGGAGGCTCTTACTGCTAGGATAAATGAGGCAAAAGAGACAATTCATGATATAGAAGACCAAATGACAGAGAATAAAGGAGCTGAGCAAAAGAGACACAAACAACTACTGGACCACAAGGGGAGAATTCAAGAGGTAAGTGATACCATAAGATGAAACAATATTAGATAACTGGGGTCCCAGAAGAAGAAGAAAGAGAGGCAGAAGGTATATCGGATCGAATTATAGTAAAGAATTTTCCTAATGTGGCAAAGGGAACAAGCATCAAAATCCAGGAGGTACAGAGAACCCCCCCTCAAAATCAATAAATATAGGTCCACACCCTGTCATCTAATAGTAAAACTTACAAGTCTTAGTGACAAAGAGAAAATCTTGAAAGCAGTTCGGGACAAGAAGTCTGTAACATAGAATGGTAGAAATAGTAGATTGTCAGCAGACATCCACAGAGACCTGGCAGGCCAGAAAGAACTGGCAGGCCAGAAAGAACTGACATGATATATTCAGAGCACTAAATGAGAAAAATACACAGCCACGAAAACTATCCAGCTAGGCTATCAGTGAAAATAGAAAGAGATAAAAAGCTTCCAGGAAAATGACAATTAAAATAATTTACAAACACCAGGATGCCTGCGTGGCTCAGTCGGTTAAGCAGCTGCCTTCAGCTCAGGTCATGATCCCAGTGCCCTGGGATTGGGTTCCGCATCAGGCTTCTTGCCTGACAGGGATCCTGCTTCTCCCTCTGCTTCTGCCTGCTCTTCTGCCTGCCTGTGTTCTCTCTCTTTTACTCTAACAAATAAATAAATAAAATTTAAAAAGAAAAAAAAAAAAAGAATTTGCAAACACCAAACCAGCCCTGCAGGAAATATTGAAAGGGGTCCTCTAAGCAAAGACAGAACCTAAAAGTGGTAGATCAGAAAGGAACAGAGACAATATACAGGAACAGTCACCTTACAGGCAATACGATGGCACTAAATTCATATCTTTCAATAGTTACCCTAAATGTAAATGGGCTAAATGCCCCAATCAAAAGACACAGGGTATCAGAATGGATAAAAAAACAAGCCCCATAAATATGTTATCTATAAGAAACTCATTTATAGACCCAAAGACAACTCCACATTTAAAGTGAGGGGGTGGAAAAAAATTTACCATGCTAATGGACATCAAAAGAAAGCTGGGGTGGCAATTCTTCTCAGATCAATTCGATTTTAAGCCAAAGACTATTATAAGAGATAAGGAAGGACACTATATCATACTCAAAGGGTCTGTCCAACAAGAAGATCTAACAATTTTAAATATCTATGCCCCTAACATGGGAACAGCCAAGGATATAAACAAAATAATCAAGAAATCAAAGAAACACATCGACAATAATACAATAATAGTTGGGGACTTTAACACCCCTCACTGAAATGGACAGATCATCCAACCAAAAGATCAACAAGGAAATAAAGGCCTTAAATAACACAATGGACCAGATGGACATCACAGATATATTCAGAACCTTCCATCCCAAAGCAACAGAGTACTCACTCTTCTCTAGGGCACATGGAACATTCTCCAGAAGAGATCACATCCTGGGTCACAAATCAGGTATCAAATGGTACCAAAAGATTGGGATCATTCCCTGCATATTTTCAGACCATGTGCTCTGAAGCTAGAACTCAATCACAAGAGGAAAGTTGGAAAGAAATCAAATACATGAAGGTTAAAGAGCATCCTCCTAAAGAATGAATGGGTCAACCAGGAAATTACAGAAAAACTGAAAAAAAAAATCATGGAAACAAATGAAAATGAAAACACAACTGTGCAAAATCTGTGGGGCACAGCAAAGGCAGTCCTGAGAGGAAAGTACATAGCCATACAAGCCCTTCTCAAGAAACAAGAAAGGTCTCAAATACACAACCTGACACTACACCTAAAGGAGCTGGATAAAGAACAGCAAAGAAAGCCTAAACCCAGCAGGAGAAGAAAAATCATAAAGATCAGAACAGAAATCAATGAAATAGAAACTAAAAGAACAGTAGAACAAACCAACAAAACTAAGAGCTTGTTCTTTGATAAACCCCTGGTCAGACTTATACAAAAGAAAACAGAAAGGACCCAAATTAATAAAATCATGAATGAAAGAGGAGAAATCACAACCAAAGAAGTACAAAAAATTATCAAAACATTATGAGCAACTATATGCCAGCAAATTGGACAATCTGGAAGAAATTAATGCATTCCTAGAGACATATAACCTACCAAAACTGAACCAGGAAGAAATAGAAAACCTGAACAGACCCAAAGCCAGTAAGGAGATTGAAGCAGTCACCAAAAATCTCCCAACAAACAAGCGCCCAGGGCCAGATGCCTTCCCAGGGGGATTCTACCAAACCTTTAAAGAAAAATTAATACCTATTCTCCTGAAACTGTTCCAAAAAATAGAAACAGAAGGAAAACTTCCAAACTCATTTTATGAGGCCAGCATTACATGGCCTCATAAAACCAAAACCAAAACCAGACAAAGACCCCAGCAAAAAGGAAAATTATAGACCAATATCCATGATGAACACAGATGGGAAAATTCTCACCAAAATACTATCCAGTAAGATCCAACAGTACATTAAAAGGATTATTCACCACAACCAAGTGGGATTTATTCCTGGGATGCAAGGTGGTCAACATCCACAAACCAATCAATGTGATACATTAAGAAAGAACAAGAACAATATGATACTCTCAATAGATGCATAAAAATAAATTTGACAAAGTACAGCATCCTTTCTTGAGCAAAACTCTTCAAAGTATAGGGGTAGAGGGTACATACCTCAATATCATCAAAGCCATCTATGAAAAACCCACAGTGAGTATCATTCTCAATGGGGAAAAATTGAGAGCTTTTCCCCTAAGGTCAGGAACATGGCAGGGAAGTACACTATCACCACTGCTATTCAACATAGTATTGAAGACTCAGCAATCAGACAACAAAAAGAAATTAAAGGCATCTGAATCGGCAAAGAAAAATATCAAACTCTCACTCTTCGAAGATGATGTACTTTATGTGAAAAACCCCAAAGACTTCACTCCAAAAAACTCATACAGGAATTCAGTAAAGCATCAGGATATAAAATCAATGCACAGAAATCAGTTGCATTTCTATACACCAACAATAAGAGAGAAGAAAGAGAAATTAAGAAGTCAATCCCATTTACAATTGCACCCAAAACCATAAAATACCTAGAAATAAACCTAACAAAGAGACAAAGAATCGTATTCTGAAAACTATAAAGTACTCATGAAAGAAATTGAGGAAGACAAATAAATGGAAAAACATTCCATGCTCATGGATCAGAAGAACAAATATTGTGAAAATGTCTATGCTACCTAAAGCAATCTATACATTTAATGCAATCCCTATCAAAATACTATTGACTTTTTTCAAAGAAATGAAACAAGTAATCCTAAAATTTATATGGAACCGGAAAAAGACCTTGAATAGCCAGAGGAATGTTGAAAAAGAAAGCCAAAGTTGGTGGCATCCCAATTCCAGACTTCAAGCTCTATTACAAAGCTGTAATAATCAAGACAGTGCACTGTCTTGTTTTTATGCACTAGCACAAAACCAGACACATAGATCAATGGAACAGAATAGACAGCCCAGAAATAGACCCTCAACTCTATGGTCAACTAATCTTTGACAAAGAAGGAAAGGATGTCCAGTGGAAAAAAGAAAGTCTCTTCAACAAATGGTGTCAGGAAAATTGGACAGCCACAGGCAGAAGAATGAAACTGGACCATTTCCTTACACCACACACAAAAATAGACTCAAAATAGAGGAAAGACCTCAATATGAGACAGGAATCCATCCAAAATCCTTGAGGAGAACACAGGCAGTAACTCTTTGTCCTCAGTCACAGCAACTTCTTCCTAGGAACATCGCCAAAGGCAAGGGAAGCAAGGGCAAAAATGAACTACTGGGACTTCATCAAGATCAAAAGCTTTTGCACAGCAAAGGAAACCGTCAACAAAACCAAAAGACAACTGACAGAATGGGAGAAGATATTTGCAAACGACATATCAGATAAAGGGCTAGTATCCAAAATCTGTAAAGAACTTATCAAACTCAATACCCAAATAACAAATAATCCAATCAAGAAATGGGCAGAGGACATGAACAGACACTTCTGCAAAGAAGACATCCAGATGGCAAACAGACACATGAAGAAGTGCTCCACATCAGCTGGATCAGGGAAATACAAATCAAAACTACAATTAGATACCACCTCACACCAGTCAGAATGACTAAAATTAACAAGTCAGGAAACGACAGATGTTGGCGACGATGCAGATAAATGGGAACCCACCTACACTGTTGGTGGGACTGCAAGCTGGTGCAGCCACTCTGAAAAACAGCATGGAGGTTTCTCAAAAAGTTGAATAGAGCTACCCTACGACCCAGCAATTACACTACTGCATATTTACCCTAAAGGTATAAATGTGGTGATCCAAAGGGGCACGTGCACTCGAATGTTTATAGTAGCAATGTCCACAATATCCAAACTATGGAAAGAACCTTGGTGTCCACCAACAGATGAATGGATAAAGAAGATACAGTATATATGCACATATATGCCACATCTTTATATATATATATAAATATATATAATATATATGTATATATTATATATATATTATATATACATAATGGAATACTATGCAGCCATCAAAAGAAATTAAATCTTGGCATTTGCAATGACATGGATGGAACTAGAGGGTATTATCCTGAGCAAAATAGTCAAAGAAAAACAATTATCATAGGATCTCTATGATATGAGGAGTTTGAGTGGCAGGGTGGGGGGTTTGGGGGGTAGGAAAGGAAAAAAATGAAACAAGATGGGACCGGCAGGGAATCAAATCATAAGAGAGTCTTAATCTCAGGAAACAAACTGAGTGTTGCTGGGGGTAAAGGGGGTATGGAGAGGATGACTGGGTTATGGACATTGGGGACGGTATGTGATTCGGCGAGTGCAGTGAAATCTGCAAGCCTGACGATTCACAGACCTGTACCCCTGGGGCAAATAATACATTAAATGTTATTAAAAGAATTAATTTAAAAAATGAAGACAAAACAAAGGTGGGAAAAGGTGTGAAGTTTCAGATGAAGAAATATTTGTCACTAGCAAATCTGTTCTAAAGCAGATGCAGTAAGAAGTTCTTCAGGTGGAAGGAAATAATACCAAAGGGAAACTTGCAACTTTAGGAATGAAGTGAAAGCGAGGGCAAGGATATGTATCTGAATAAAAATTAACCCTTTTCTCCTCTTAAGTTTTCTCAAGAGCAAAAGTAAATGAGCTAGAACAAAAAATAATAGAAAATGCAATGAAACCAAAAGCTGGTTCTTCAAGAAGATTAATGAAACGTAGAATCATTAAGATTGACCAAGGGATGGCAGGGGGGGTTCGGGAGGTGAAGACACAAGTTGTCAATATCAGGAACAAAGGCGGTATATCACTACAGACAACAGACATTAAAATAAAGTACCACAAACATTAAATCCATAAATTCAACAACATAAATAAAGTAGTTCAAATTCCTTGAAAGATCCAAACTACAAAAATTCATTCAAGAATTAGACAACTTGGATAGTCTAATAGTTATGAAAGAAATTGAACTTCTGGTCTTAAATTTAACAAAAAACAAAACAAAATGAAACAAACTTAAGTTCCAGATGGATTCACTGGTGAATTCTACAAAAAATTTAAGAAATTATATTAATTTTATGCAATTACTTCCATACAATGAAAGAGAATAGACCCAAAATATCATTTTATGTGGTCAGCACTACCTTTTTACCAAACCCAAAGACATTACAAAAAATAATACAATACATGAATATAAATTCAAAAATCCATGGAAATAGAGTTAAAGCAAATCAAAGCAAGCAACACAACATATCATGACCACTTTGGGTTTATCCTAGAAATTTAAGGTTGTTTCAACCTCCAAAAGTCAATCAGAGCAATTCATCATCTTAAGAGACTATGGAAGAAAAACCACAATCATTTCAATAGATGCAGAAAATATAGTTGAGAAAATTCATATCCACTAATGATTTTAAAAAAAAAAAAACCTCTCAGCAACCATGAACGTACAGTATCTTCTTTAACTTAATAAAACTTAACTTAATAAAAATCTTACACTTAACTTAATAAAAATCACTTTTTTAACTTAATAAAAATCACTTACAAAGGGTGCCTGCGTGGCTCAATCATTGAGCATCTGCCTTCAGCTAAGAGCATGGTCCCAGGGTCCTGGGAACAAGCCCCACATCGGGCTCCCTGCTTGGTGGAAAGCCTGCCTCTCCCTCTCTCACTCCTCCTGCTTGTGTTTTCTCCCTCGCTATGTCTTTGTCAAATAAATAAATAAAATCTTTTAAAAAAAATCACTTACAAGAAAAAAAAAAGCCTACAGATAACATCATACTTAGTGGTTAAAGATTAAATTATTTCCTCAATCTGGAATAAGGGAAGGATGATTTCACCATTCCTATTCAATATTATTGGGCTGAAGACCTAACTCATGCATAGAGGTGTGGGGGCGGCAGGAGGTATACAGAGTAAGAAGAAAGAAGAAAGAAAAACCTTTTTTCAGATGATATGATTGTCTACATGGAAAATTCAAAGGTATCTCCAAATGAACTAGAAATACTGAGTTTAGCAAGGTTTCAGGATTCAAAGTCAACATACCAAAAATATTTCTACTTTTACTATTGAGTAATTGAAAATAAAAATTAGAAGCAAACAAATAACACAAAAAAATTTTAAATACATGGTTATAAATCAATAAAATGTATACAGGACAAGGTGATGAAAAGTATAAAACACTGACAAAAGAAATCAAGTAAGATTTAAGTAAAGAAATATGACAAGCAGATTCTAAAATTTATATGGGAAGGCAAAGGTACTGAAATAAATTTTGAAAAAGAACAACATCAAAGCTCATATTACCTAATTTCAAGACTTAATGATAAGCCACAATAATTAAGACAGCATAGTACCAGTGAAAAGATCGCCACGCAGATCAGCAGGACAGAATAAGAAGTTTATTAATGGCCTATTCATATCTGAAAAACTGATTTTTGACAAAATTACAAAGGCAACTTAATGAACTAAGTACAGTCTTTTCATTAATGATGCTGGAACAACTGGGTACCTACATGTAAAAATAATGAATCGTAACTTATGTCTTTTTATACAAAAAGTTAACTCAATAGATCTAAAATATAAAACACAAAAATTTTTGTAGTTGGGAGACTTTAGATCATGCAAAGAGTTCATAATGACACCAAAGTGTGTTCCACAAAAGGAAAAATCATGATAAATTAGACTTCATCAAAATGTAAAACCAGAACCCTATGAAAGATACTATTAAGAAAGGAAAATATAAACCACGGATTAGAAGAAAATATTTCCAAGTCAAATATCTGACAAAACATATAAATAATCCATAAAGAACCCTCAAAATTCAGTAAGAAAACAGTATAATTTAAATGTGGGCACAAGCTCTGAATAGACTCCTGAATACATCCTCCAAAGATGTATGGATGGCAAATAAACATGAAATATGATCGACATCATTAAAAAATATAATGGCAATGCCAAATACCTATTAGAATGGCTAAAATATTGAAGGAAAAAAAAAAAACCCTAACAAAACAAAGCACTGACAATGATGGGGAGCAATGGGAATTCTCATACATGAGTGATAAATGCAAAATGGTATAGTCAGTATGGAAAACAGTTTGGCAGTTTATAATTCAGCATATACTTACCATACTAGGCTATAATGTCACATTTTCCCAAGATATATGGAAACTTGTGTTCACACAAAAATACATATGTAAATATTTATAGCAGCTTCATTCACAATTGTCAAAAACTAGAAATAACTGAGGTCCTTCAACTTGTGAATGGGTAAACCAACTGCACTGAAGGCACACAATGAAATACCACTCAACAATGAAAAGTATTTACTGATTTACACAACAACATGAATGAACCTCAAATGTATCTCGTTAGGCCCAAAAAGACAGACTCAAAAGGCTTTATACAACATTCTGAGCAGGCAAAACTAGAGACACAGCAAACAGTTTTATGGTTGCTAAAGTTTGGAACTAGGGGAAGGAATCAACTACAAAGGAAAAAGACAAGAGAATTTTTGGGTGATGGAACTGTTCTGTGTCAGGATTCTGGTGTTAGATATACAACTTTATCAAATGAATGCACCATGAAGAGTGAATTTTACTGCATGTCATTTCTTAAAGCACTTTACATACAGCTGAACACATAGGAAAGTGAGACTATGGACTCATGACCTCTAGCAAGAATTAACAGTAAACATGCCGAAACACCAACTGCCTAGATCAATAGGAGAAAGTTAACAACTACGTTGTGAAGGCTTTCATAACAGCATATTAACAACCATGTTTCCACACCTATTTTTCACCTTTAAAAAATTATGTGATCTAAAAAATATATATATGTGATCTAATCAAATGATAAGACTCATCATGCAAAAAACATTATTATATATAATCCTCTTAGAGCCACTGTACATCTGAATAAAGCATTTGGAGGCACCCAATGGAAGGTGGTAAGTTCTTGGACTTTGTTATTACTACCACAATTAAGTCAAAATATAGCTAGCTAAAGAGGTCTTGCCAAGATAATGAAGAGATCTTCATTACCCAAGTCTTTGTAGCAAGCCAACTTTATGTTAAACTCAATTTCCCCTTGTCACACTAAACACTTAACCAGAGAGAAATGGAAAGGGCAATCCTGGAATTTGAGAAATGGAAGAAGCTACCAGGCTTGTAGAATCAGACCAAACTCCTCATTTTACAAGCATAAAAATATAGTATCTTACCTTGTAGAACGCAGGATCCAGGAATTTAAACTCTCAGGATGTTTGCAGATGGTTTCACACTAGAATAGGAAGTTTAAAGTATCTGTATATAAAATTGGCTAAGAAAAAGAAATGACCTTAATAATCTTAAAATATATGACTCTAGCTCCTGATTTCTTGTGACTCTGCTTTTAAGAATGCAGGGATTTTTTGTTTTTGCAGGGTTTTGTAATTATTTTTTGTTTTGCAAATGCAAGGGGGATAACAAGCCCTACCAACCTTACAACCTCACTTCTAATCCCAGCCCCAGCTTTTTCTGCATCAAGGAGAGGACCCTCTCTTGCCAGGGTCCAAGGAAATAAAGCCACAGAAGGAGAACAAAAGACAATGTAAGAGCACATGAGAAGACCCCATAGATTAATACTAATTTCTAACCTTTTCTTACCTCTAAAAGAAAAGTTCATATATATCCCCAGAAGAGTTAGGACACAGGCCAAAGTAGCCCACCAAAGGTACAGATTTTCCTAAAATATTATCTTAAAAATCCATATAAAATTTTCATGCTGCTCCATAGTTTATCACTGGTTATTTTAATATACAAATATAAGTTTCCGCAAAACCCCAAATTATTCATTCCTAGGAAAGAATCCCAAACTTGCTTGATATGAGCAATGCTTATCCTTCAGCTCTTTGTGTCATTTCCCCCCCAAGCACAATATTCCAAGGTGGTAAGCACAGAAAAATATGAATAAACATATATACACATACTCACAAACATACTATCATCTAGTGAAATTGGAATTTTCCTGGACTGTAGAAGCAGAGGTAGCTCTATGCTGGCACATATGTTCACACACAAGGAAAAACAGAAACAATGTGCTTTATTCTGCAAAGTTTAACCTTCTCCCTTAATGGGGCCCTTGTTCAGTCTATTAGAGACGGGTTACCGTGCAGAAATTTTGATATCACTGTTCCCTCCACAAAGTTATAAGTTACATTTTCCAAAAGAAAAAGTGACTGAGAACCCAAGAATTTTGGCAGGTTTCTAATGCAGACACACCTTAAAGTCTCAGACACATTTCAGTAAATAAGAGAATGAACATTAAGATAGGCTGACACTTCCCTTTTTCAACAGCAAGAGATATAATATTTGAGCACCTACCATGTGCAAGGCACTGTGTTAGGCACTTTATACCCAATACCTCATTTACTCTCTATTGCATCTCTGTGTGTCTGTGTTAACAGAGTTTCCAGGTAATTAAACTGAACCTGGGCTGAAAGTCAACACAGCATTAAGCAGCAGAGGTCTGAACTCCCTGTTCTTTCTTACAGCCTGAGTCTATGTACCTATTACACCATGCTTCCTCCTTAATTCTAAAGATTACATTTGCTATCACAGGGCAAGTGAAATTATCAACTGATGCCCTGAATCAGATTCTGTGCCTTCAGAACTAGCTAAAAAAAAAAAAAAAAAAAAAAAAAAAGCAAGCTTTGACTAGAAATCATGCAAAGCTGCCCATTGTTATGTCTTCCTCAAATCCTTGATACAAGGATTTGTCTTCTAGGTTTGGTATTGTCTAGGTACATTGAAGATAGACACCCTATGACCAGTAATTCTACTTTGGGGTATATATACTCCTGAGAAGTGCATACAGATGTCCACCAAACTTTCTATTTAAGAATTCTAATAACACCATTGTTTGCCATAGTCCCAAAGTGGAGACAGCCCAAAAGTATATCAGCAGGACAGATACATCATTGTAACTCCTACAACTCCATTCATACAATGGCTTATGTCCAAAAATAAAAACACAAATTGCTTAGACACACAGCATGAATTGAACACAGTTGAACCGAAGCAGCTACATGCAAAAGAATTCTTACAGTAGGATTCATACTACATACAGTTGAAAACACATAAAACTAAGCTATATATTCAGGAATGCTTGCATATGTGGTGAAATAACACAAGGGATTAAGTACCATGAAATTAATGACAGCAGATAGTCTGAAGGCAGAGAAGACCGGTCCAATGGCCTCACAGAAGGCCTCTTACTGTTAGAACTGGCTCATTTCTCTTGACTTGGGCTGTGATTAGAAAGTATTCACTCTATAATTGTTATGTACTTTTGTTTTATGTCAAAAAAATTCAAAATTTTTACAAAATTGATTAAAAGATTAAACTTGGGGCACCTGGTGGCTCAGATGGTTAAGCATCTGCCTTCAACTCAGGTCATGATCTCAGGGCCCTGGGATCAAGCCCCACATCAGGCTCCCTCCCTGCTCAGTGGGAAGCCTGCTTCTCCCTCTCCCTCTGCATCCCTCCTGCTAGTGTGCACACGCTCTCTGTCAAATGTATAAATAAAATCTTAAAAAAAAAAAAATTAAGGGACACCTGGGTGGCTCAGTGGGTTAAAGCCTCTGCCTTCAGCTCAGGTCATGATCCCAGAGTCCTGGGATCGAGCCCCACATCGGGCTCTCTGCTCGTCAGAAAGCCTGCTTCCCTATCTCTCTCTCTGCCTACTTTCCTGCCTACTTGTGATCTCTGTCAAATAAATAAATCAAAATCTTTTAAAAAAAAAAAAAACTTAAACTCTTGGGAGGTCATTTCACTGTAGTAAACTCGGACTTCTAAATTCCTCACCCTAATTTTCCATTTTAATTTTTTAGTTGCTGAGAAGGCTGAAGTTGCAGATGAGAATAAGAACAGAAAAGAGGACAATCAAGTAAAGTAGTCCTGAAATTACTCAAACAATAAAACATAGAACATATATATACACCCTATGACCCTACAAAATCACTCCCCAGATAGGCACGCAAACAGAAATGATGCTCTATCCGCAGACTGGGGTAAGAATGTTGATAGTTTTATTCATAATAACCAAAACTTAAAATGACCCAAAAAGTCCACCCACAGTACAATGAGTAAAGAGAGAGATGGTCATACAGTGAAATACTATAGAGCAATTAAAAAGACAAGCTTATACACCTAACCATATGGATTAATCTCACAGATAAGACAATAAATGGAAGAAGTCATAAAGATTAATGTTTTATGTTTCTATTTATTTGGCATTTAAAAAGAGGCAGAAACTTACACATGATGGTAGAAGTCAGAATAGCGGTTGGCTTTAGTGGAAGGAAAACCACCCAGAAAGAGGCAAAATTGATCCTTCAAGGACCCTGGACATGTTCAGTGCCTTGATCTGGACAGTAGTTACATGAGTTTATGCACATGAAACAACAAGTCATTTAAGCTGTACAGTTCATATTTGTATATATACTGCAGTTTTCTCAAAAAAACAAAGAACATAAAGATCAAAAACTAAATTATCAGGCAAAAAAATTAAAGAAGAGTAGGTCTGGCAAAAAGAGGATAAATTCTCTTCTCGTGAATTTCCCCTAAATTTTATGGTCATAATATCAAAATAAAAGATTTTTTTAAAGAAATTGCTCATTCTTCTCTACTTATAACCCAACCCTAGAAAATGAACTGTTTTCATTAATCCATACTCTCTTGTATATCCTTTTTCATAGCTCTGTATATACTGTTACATAGGGAGTCATTCTGGACACAAATCCTACATAGAGAAAGGTCAGAATTCAGATTCAGAGATGCTAATTTGAATCCCTAATAGGCCATTTATTAGCTGTGTAACTTACCATTAATATGGTGAAATCTTTGCCACTTAAAAAGGGGAACAAAAAATATTATCTACTTCAAAGAGCAGAGAATAAATTAGGTAATGTGCATTTACAAGCACTACTCAATACTTCGGTAATTTACATAACACAGGTGATCAAAGTGTGGCTACAATTCTTCTCTGCTACTCTCATTTCCTCTATAATTAGCATTTCTACAATGACAAGCAATCTTCATAGTGGTGTGACTAATTTCCATTCTCCCTTCATTTCACCAACACAAATTCAATTTTATTGGAGGTTGGCGATATGCCCAGCCCAGTGATCAATCTGGATTGATCTGAACTAGTCAAAACAAACCTGTTTCCTACTTCCCAGCCTTCCAAGCAACCAGGGTGATGGGCTCATGTGACCAAGTTCTGGCAATGAAACCTACAGAGAAAAACCCACTAGAGAAAGAAAGGGTGCTCTTGGGAAGGCATTCACTTTCCTAACAAGAGCAACAGACTATGCTGACCCTCCTCTTTGCCCTCTCCTTCCTGCCTTGACCCAGATGTACTACTTAGAGTTCTGCAAGCCTTTCTGTGTAAATGACAGAAAGGCTTAAGAAATTATCCAGAGACATCAGTCATGGGATCATCAATACCCTGCCACAGCCCATGCAGTCACCTATCTCTGGGCTTCTTGCCTTATGAGAAAAATAAATTCAAGTTTCTAGAAGCCAGTTAGAGTTGGTTATTGCACTTGAGAATATTCTAAACTAATATGATAGTTTCAGTGCCTTTGGAAAAGTTCAAACTGATATCATCAAACTAGTCTTTTTTCTTTGGCCAGAAATGTAGAATTAGATCAACAAACATTTACAGATGGTCTCCTATGCATTAGTTCTGTGTTATTGAATAAACTACATTCCTTCTGATGAAGAAACTGACAATGTTTCCAATATTATACGATTAAAAAAAAAAAAATCCAAGCTGAAAACCACTGTGCATGTGTTTTTCTTCAGAGTTATTTTCCAAAGAAGTAACTCTCTCTTACGCATTGTGCTCCCACTGACCGTTTGGTTCCTCAAACATACCAAGCTCACCCCAGCTTACTAAACCTTCACAATAGTTCCCCTTGTCCAGAATGTTCCTCCCCCACACATCAGTGTCTAGCTAAGTCTTTGTCGTTGAGACTTCAACTTAAGGGCAACTTCCTCAGGGTGGTCTTTCACACCAACAACACTAAAGCAGTCATCTACCACAACGTCCTATTTTTTTAAAAGATTTTATTTATTTGTCAGAGAGAGAGAACACAAGCAAGAGCACAAGCAGGGGGAGAGCTGCAGGCAGAGAAAGAAGCCAACTCCCTCCTGAGGGGGGAGTCCAATGTAGGACTAGATCCCAGGACCCTGGGATCATGACCTAAACTGAAGGCAGCTGCTTAACTGACTGAGCTACCCAGGCATCCCTACAGGGTTCAGTTCTCTGTACAATACTTACCCCAATGTCTTATTTTTCTTGCCTATTGATTTATTTTATTTTCTACCCCCCTACCCTTACACATCACTAGGAGAATGTAAATTCCATATAAGAATCTCATTTGTTTGGATCACCTCTGTAATCCCAGTATGTTGAACAGGGTTTGGCAAATTACAGCCTGCAGCCAAATCCGGCCAGCTTCCCGTCTTATAAAGTTTTAATTAGAACACAGCCACTCACATTTGTTTACAAATTATGTATGACTGCTTTTGTGCTACAAGGACAGAGTAGAGTAGCTGCCACAGAGACCAGAGGACCCACAAAACCTAAAATATTGGCTATCTTGCCCTTTACAGAAATATTTGCCAATCCCCTATCTACAAGTATGCTTAGCACAAAGTAGGCACTTAATAAATCCAAGAAATGTTAAAATTTTATCTCAAAGGCTACTGAGAAACCTTACTGGTTTTCTCATCCTATAAATCCACTGGTTTTAACAAATATATCCATCCTGTTTTGGCAGAATTGGTCTTTCCTAGAAATACTTCATAGAGGGTAAATCCACACCAAACTTCCAAAACAACAACTCATCACTTTGGAACAGAGGATTGACATGTAGCTCAGCATACTTCAAAACTATGAGACCTCTCAGAAGCAGAATCAAATAGCTTTCCCAGATTAGCAAGTTAAATCAGGGCCACCTGCCTTTTTTTTTTTTTTTTTTTAAGATTTTATTTATTTGACAGATCACAAGTAGGCAGAAAGGCTGGCAGAGAGAGAGCAGGAAGCAGGCCCCCTACTGAGCAGAGAACCCAATGAGGGGCTGGATCCCAGGACCCCGAGATCATGACCTGAGCCAAAGGCAGAGGCTTTAACCCACTGAGCCACCCAGGTGCCCCTCCACCTGCATTTCTTCATAAAGGCACTACACATCTGCATTTGCCAACCCAAATTATACTACCTTTTCAATCCGAGCCAATTAAAATTGTGCGGTTTTTTTTTTAAGATTTTATTTATTTATTTGACAAAGAAAGAGAGATCACAAATAGGCAGAGAGGCAGGCAGGGGCGACGGGTGGGTAGCAGGTTCACTGCCCCGCAGAGAGCCCGATGCAGGGCTCGATCCCAGGACCCCAAGATCATGACCGGAGCCGAAGGCAGAGGCCAAATCCACTGAGCCACCCAGGTGCCCCTAAAATTGTGTTTTATATTTTATGTTAACATCAAGGTTTTCCAAAAATTAGGGCAGTTTTTAATTCAAATCTCTTTAATGCATTTCTTTTATCACTGAAATAAATAAAACTGCTTTGAGCCTAAGCCTGACACCTACCCAGTTTAGACCTCCAAGTCCTCCCAGATTGAGATTTTGTTTGGTCTTTGACCCTCATTCCTAAATGAGGTCTCTAGGTCCATTTTAACTCCATGATCTGTAGCCTTCAAACATGATTCACTCTATCCCTACAATCAGAAGGTTCCCAGTCTGTGCAATTTGCTAAGGGAATTATAATAGGCAAATAAATATAAATATGTAGAAGGATAACCTAATCTCAAAGAACAATTTATTACAGGAGTTCACTGTCAAAGACTCACGCTGCTCCTTCGAGAAGTATGAAGTAAGCCAGTGGAGAAAAAAATAACCAGTGATTCACATTGACCCCTGCTCTTTATGCCTACCTAAGCCATTCACAACTCCTGACAGAGGACATGCTCCAAGTATTTCACTGGAGCTCACAACAATCACCAAGGAACTCCTTTCACTTCGTTTCTGGCTAGGTTTCTCTTCCGTTCCATTTTATCCCAGATACTGATCATTAACATGTCCCCTGTTTTTCAGATTTTATTTATTTACTTGACAGAGGGAGATCACAAGCAGGCAGAGAGGCAGGCAGAGACAGAGGTGGAAGCAGGCTCCCCGCTGAGCAGAGAGCCCGATGTGGGACCTGAGATCATGACCTGAGCCGAAGGCAGAGGCTTAACCCACTGAGCCACCCAAGCGCCCTAACATGTCTCCCATTTTGAGCTCTACTTCTGCCCTCTGGAAACACGGACTTCTGGAGTTTCCATAACCCAACTATCAGGACACTTTAGAATCGCGGTTTTGATCCATTTCTCTGGTTCCTGCTATTCTTGGTCATCTTAAGCGGATTTATCACAAAAGGTTTGACTTCCTAGACTGGAGAAAAATAAAAGCCCCCTCTGTTTCACTGATATTTTGGATAAAAGAGCCAAGCCTGTCAAGGCAAAGTTCGGAAGTCAGATGTTGGAGTGTTAGAGGCTGTTACATGGAAGTATTTAAACAGAGGCTTGAAGTGCTTTGGGGAGAGGGGAGGCTCTGCGGGAATCACTTAAACAGAGGCTTAAAGTTCTTTGGTGGGAGGGGAGGGTCTGCAGGAGAATTACACCAAATGACTTCTAAGTTTCTGCTGAATCTCAAGACTTTAAAAACTGAATTATTGGGGCACCTGGGTGGCTCAGTGGGTTAAGTCTCTGCCTTTGGCTCAGGTCGTGGTCCCAGGGTGCTGGGATCCAGCCCCTGCATGGGGCTCTCTGCTCAGTGGGGAGCCTGCTTCCCCCTCTCTCTCTGCCTCCTTGTGATCTCTGTCAAATAAATCTTTTTTAAAAAACTGAATTATTTAATAAGCTCTGAGAATATTCCCTACATTGAAGCTAATCTCTGGAGGTAAAATATTAAAATCTCAGTGATGCTGGAGCTACTATGTAAACATATATACTCTTAAAAAATAATGATGAGGAAGGACAGGAGAAGGGAAAAAGGCAAGAAAAGGATGTAAAAGGAAGAGAAATAAGAGAAGAAAAATACAGAAAGGACAGCAGAAGAATCAAAAGATCGAATCTCAAAGCTTTGAGTTGCCAAGTATGCATTTTCCAGTAAATTCACCTTGCCAGTATTTGCCAAACAAATCCAATATAGGTTCATCTGGTGTATTAACAACCAGAAAGATTATTTGAATCACATGCATTTGCCTGTACAATGATAAATGACATCCATGATTATGACCATGAGGCACAAAGATGGAGAAACTATCAAAAAAAAAAAAAAAAACCCAATCATTTTGAATAATTTGGGAGTTAAATTAATTTACTTCCAGAATAAATGAACGACCTGAACCAGCATTCACTGAGTTTTATTTGAAAGGAAACCAGTTGGACAGTCTTATATAGATGAATTGGTTACAAATATGTACTAATGTATTAAAATGTAAAAAGTAAATAAGTCTAGATAAGATATTCTCACTACAAAAAATCTTTTACCAAAGATTTCCCTAGTTTTCTTTAACTTCATTTAATGCACTCAAAATCATACTGAATCAAAACAGAATTTTTCACAAGTATCCTAAATTCATGGAATCAGGAAAAAAAAATCTATCGCATGTAATATTCAAAAGGGCAAATGTCAAAACAATGGAATCTCTTGATGCTTATCAACCCAGAATGAGCAATACTTCAAGAAATGTCATACTAAGCTTCAAGTTCATAAAGTATAACTAAATCAATTAGCTGGAAAGATCACAGTCTTAAAAGGACTCAGGTGTTTGGTTTTTATTGATGTCACATAAATGAAGTTTTGAAACTCATCTTTGACAATTCTGTTCAGTATTTCCATCATTTCTATTTGGGACACCCATGTTTATGTGTTTCCTTTGTATATTCTCCAGATATTATAAATAACTATTTATTTCAAATCCCTAGATTCATTCACCTGGAAATAAGATATCACTTGGCACAGTCTGAGGTCATCTAATATTTCCCAAAGTTGCATTAGTGAGGCGTTAGTGAGCCATGCAATAATCCATGAGATGCTCTAAATTTAAGATAGGAATGGTTATCAAATACATTTACAAAATACTAAATTCTATACCACTCTCTTCATTGGTTTTTATGAAGTTCAATAGTAAAGACGTCTGTGTAATTTGCTTAGCTGCCATTTCCCGAGTGTATTTATCTTTGAATTTTATTGTATTTATTAACATTCCATAGATGACACTTTGGGATTGATGGTCTATTTCGAATGTATCAGGTTCAAATGCGTTTGATGTCCAGGTGTGTAAAGTAAATGTATCAGACAATAGGTAGTGATTTGGGGTGTGAAACTAGATTCTTCAACTCCTAAAAAGCTTTCAAGTCCAAAGTACTAAAATTACATTTTGAGAGATAGGTTAAATGATAGAGATTGAGAGAAAAAGATTTCTTAATCAAGCAAACCATATTTGTGTAGAAGATTCAGCCCTTGGGCCACCAATTTTCAATTCCTAATCTCAATCACCCTTCAATTAACAAGTAAGAGAGTCTCGCACAGAAAGCATAACTTGTCCACTCCACCCTAGGACTTTTTTTTTTCTTTTTAACGTTAGGTATATTTTGGGAGTTCCTGTCATCGCCAAGTACCTGTTATATCATTTTCTTAAGCACTTCTCATAATCTTAAGAATATTCCCAGGCACAAATGAATAAACAAAAAACAGAATCAGACCAATATACAGAGAAAAAAAAAAAAAACCTGATGATTGGCAGAAAAGTAAGGGGATTGGCAAAATGGTGAGGAGAGTGGGAGATACTGGCTTCCAGTATGGAATAAATAAATCACAGGGATGAAAGGCACAGCACAGGGAATATAGTCAGTGTTATGTATTAGCGTAACATTGTATTTAATAGCATCCTGTGGTGTCAGAGGGCAGCTACACTTGCACCGAACGTACCATAGTGTATAGAGTTGTTGAATCACTATGTTGCATACCGGAAACTAACATAACATTGTGTGTCAACTATACGTAATACTCCCACAGGTAAAGTGTTATTAGCTCTTATTCTATAGATAAGAAAGCTGATGGTCGGATTATTTGATCTGCCAAAAGCAGGCATAACAGAGCTGGGGCTGGACTGCAGGTCTCTCGGAAGCCTGTGCTTTTCTCACCATATCCTTCTTCTCAGGTTGGGCAGGACAGGGCAGTGGCACTTCATGTGACAAGAGTAACACATGTAGGCAAGTAACAGAATCTTCAACTGCGGTGTTGGACCTGACAGAGTTAAGTAACCATGTATTTTCCAAAAGGAACCAACTCACAGAAAGAAAAAGAGTAGCCCTTGTAATAATGTGGGAATGAACATTGTTAAAGACTGAGTTAAGGTCATCTCACATTATTCATACTCTCTCCTATCACCATAGCAGCCCTTCAAAGTTGGTAGTAAGTACACTTAGATTAAAAATAAAATGGAGGGGCGCCTGGGTGGCTCAGTGGGTTAAAGCCTCTGCCTTCGGCTCAGGTCGTGATCCCCGAGTCCTGGGATCGAGCCCCACATCAGGCTCTCGCTCATCTAGGAGCCTGCTTTCTCCTCTCTCTCTGCCTGCCTCTCTGCCTACTTGTGATCTCTGTCTCTCAAACGAATAAATAAAATCTTTAAATAAATAAATAAATAAATAAATAAATAAATGGAGCCTGAGAAAGTTAGGTAATTTTTCTAATAAGATTTTATTTGAGAGAGAGAGAGAGAGAGAGAGAGCACATGTGCACATAAGCAGAAGGGGTGGGGAGAAAATCCTCAAGTAGACTCCTCACTGGGTGTGGATCCTGATGTGGGGCTCTACCCCAGGACCCCGAGATCAGGACCTGAGCTGAAATCAAGAACCAGCCACTGAACTGACTGAACCATCCAGGCACACACCAAGTTAGGTAAATTTCCAAAGTGACATGGCTTTGGAATTGCTGGGATCTGACTGCCTTGTTCATTCTTATACCAAGAGGACTTTCTTGTTTTAAAAACTGGCTCTGGAACAGGAAAAAAATTATTTTATCCCTTCATTACATGATTGCATTTTATCCTACTAATAACCCTGTGGGTAGAAAAGGCAGGTTTCTCCAATAGCACAATGAATTTCAGACTCCGTAAGTATGAAGTTCTTAGGTAAGGCTGAGCCCTTACACAAACCCAGGTAGTCTGATTTTCATAATTCCCACAACACTCTGAAGAAAACAAAGCCGTATTGCTTTGGTTCCCATTCAGCATTCAGAGGACCAGAGACACTGAAAATCACAGGGGGAGTGGGGGACACATGACACAGATCTACCTACAACTAAGAAAAAGTCATTCAATTCCTGCAGACTTCAGACATGCCATGTGTAATAATTTTCCTTCTGAATCTAATGCAAAATTCCTTTAGCATTTATCCACTATTTCACTTTCTTTGGCCTCTATTTCAAGGCCCCTATTTAAATATTTGAATTGTTACCAACGGACACATTGCAGGAATAGAATGAACGATTTTAAAATTCCCTTATTATTGATACACAGGACAACTTGGATGAATCTCAAGGACATTATGCTGGGGGGAGGGGGAGAGCCAAATTCAAAAGGTTACATAATGGATGTTTCCATTTCTATAACACTCTCAAAATTGCAGAAATGAAACTAGATTAGTGTTTACCAGAGAGTGGAGTGAGAAGTGGTGGGAAGAACAGGTAGCAATGGATCAGACTTTAAAGGGGGCAGCATGAGAATAAGTGAAACAAAATAAAATGATAATAGATAAATAAAATAAAGTAATAAAATAATAATAAAACAAATAAATATTTTAATTAATAATTTAATGTAATTAGTTAATTTAATATTTAAAATTTAAAAATAAAAAAGTGAAATTTTAAAATGCCATAGGCTTTCACTCACATGTGAAATTTAAGAAACAAAACAAGTAAACAAACAAAAAGACACAAACCAAAAAACAAACTCTTAAGTATAGAGAACCAGTGGTTGTCAGTACACTTATAAGAACAAGGAGTACTGTACAGAATGGTTGAATCATTATGCTGTACACCCAAAACTAAAAATACCCCTATGTTAATTATGGTTGAATTAAAGTAATTTTTTAAGGGGTGGCAGCAGAAGGAATTTTTCAGGTGATAAAGGACTTTTCTATTTGGTTGTGCTAATGGTAACAATCTGCATGTGGTAAAACTGCATCTAACTAGACACAAAAAGGAGGGCATGTGACTGGACAATTCTGCATAACCTTGTACATTGTAACCAGTGCCAGTTTCCTGGGTTTGATATCGTACTGCATCATTTGTAAAGCGTTCCTACTGAGCAAAATTGGGTTACTGGTACACAGAGCTTCTCTGTATTGCTTTTACAATTTCCTGTGAACCCATAATTATTTTAAAATTTAAAAGAATGTTTTAAGTCTCCTGATCTTAGTAGGGGACATTGCTGGTTACCAGTGAGTATGGGCTTCGCAGCCATGCCTTGGGCAAATCCGCTCCACCATCTGCAAAAGCCTGCTATATCCCCCAGGAAAAGTGGCAGGGGCTCTCAGGACTGCTGTTGAACTTTACTGTATGGATGGGTTTTATTTTTTTCTTTAATTTTACTTTTAAGATTTTCTTTATTTGACACAGAAAGAGAGCAGAAGTAAGCAGAGCCGCAGGCAGCAGAGGGAGAGAGAGAAGCAGGCTCTCTGCTGAGCGGGGAGCCAGAAGCAGGGCTCGATCCCAGGACCCTGGAATCATGACCCGAGCCAAAGGTAGCCCCTTAACCAACTGAGCCACCTAGGCAACCCATGGATGGGTTTTAAAAAGAGAAACGATCTGATTAGATTTGGGATATATTAAAATTCCTCACTTAGTAGGACATACAGGCTCACTGTAAACAGAATGCTGCTTACTTTTCCAACCTCATTATATGCCCTGTCGCTCTCCTGCCAAGAAAGAAATATTTTCATGCTTGTGGTTCTGATTATACTCTTCCTGCTCTCTGGAATGCTTTTCTTCATGGTTGTTCCAGAGGGATTCAGCTGTCAGTCCTCAGCAGCCCAGCAGTACTGCCAGCAGCTAGGGACAGGAGTATCTCAGATGTCTGGCCTCCCTCTACAGATTTCCTCTCCAACGTTTTCTGAGACAACCCAGCTCTGCTCTCAACAGACCTTGCAACTAAGCAGCAGCATATGGCCAGTTTAAAGCCTGATTCACCAAAAAAGCCACTGGAGATTGCTCTCAGCCTCTTACCCCCAGCCAGGATTCCCAAGCGTTTATCTTGGCCAAGTCATAAATCCACTCACCAATTTTTAAGAGTTATCCTTCTGAGTCCTGAAGCAAAGCCTAACCTAAATTATCCCCAGAAGGGGAAGCATGTTGGTTTTTCTCTCCCATTTCGGGTGTTTACTACCCGTGAAGCTTTCAGAATCTACAGGAGAGCACAACAATGACAAAAGGTAGCACAAAGACTAGGATATTGAAATAATAAATCAGCTAGACTTTGCCCACATGGGTTACCTCTGAGAGGTTGAGAACAAACGTTAATTAGCATCACACAACCCCAGGGCTCCAGGGACACACATCTGAAGGGAGAAAACACAGTAGAGCTGCAACTTAACCCATTGTATAAGGGTAGGGGGTGGGGGGAGAAAGCCAAGAACACTCAGTCGCATTAGGAGAACCCAAGACCACAAAGCCGCTCCAGACACGCTGGTTTATCCTGAGGATTTCTGACCATTTTTGGTCCTTTTTCCACCTGCAATCTTTCCGCCCTAATGACTAATGCCATTGACAAGTAATACAGCTCCTGAAGGGGGTGCGGTCCAAACAAAATCATTTGTAAAGATTAGGGAACAGATGAGTCAGCATAAAGAGATGGAAATATATTTGTGAGATCGATTTTGGAGCGACAGAGTACACATTTTTACCGAGCCCTGAGCTGATTTTTAACTAAGAGGGACATTCTGATTAACCTTATCTCCAAAATCTCATCATGACAGCACCAAGCTTGTTGAATCGCCAAGCAATGCATATGGAAAAAATAAAAAATAAATGAAGAACTGCTGATCCTTTTAAATAATTCAGCAGCATATTAGTCTTGGGGAACTTGTGGGGGCTGTGTTAACGGCAGCTTCGCGTTGGTACTCTGGAACCATGGCATGTTCTGATTATACTCTTTGTTCTGATTATACTCCGTTTCTCACCTCGGGCACAGAACCCAGGTTCCATTTCCCAAAGACAACGTCATAAAATCCTACACGCACCGCTTTCCTCAGACACAAGGAATCTACAGCTACTTATGGTACAGTTTTATCGGAGGAAGAAGAAAAAACTAGGTGAGGGACTCCTACGCGTGCATGCAATGAGAAGAAACCCACTTGCAAGCGGATAGGGGCGGCAAGGCACCATCCGCCAGAAACCGGTTCCATCTGCGCAAGATTGCTCACCAGCCAGCGGAGACTCAGAACACGGAGCTCTTTCCTGGAGCAAAAGGCTTGAAGCCAACGTGGGAGACCCCCAATTTTAAGACCTGTGCCTAAGACACAACGCCCAGAGCATCTTGCTTTGAAAGGAGGTGGCGGTCGCATCCGTGAGCACCACAAGACCCCTGTACAAACGGAGAAAAGGCTCGCGCGCTTGGACTCACCCGCCCCAGGGTCCCACGCAAAGGCAGCCGCCTGGACTTTCTGGGACACGAGGCGTATTTTCTTGTCTTAAAGTGGTGGTGACCTGCGGGACAGGTGTCTGAATCTAAGACACACCTAGACACCTGCTGAAATAGTCTCCTGGACGGCCGCTGAGGAGCACCATCTTCCCGCCCTTCCTCTGCCTCGCGCCAGGTCGAAATAGCGCGGTGAAAGAGCTTATATTTGTGTGGGGCATCGGGGAGGGGCGGTCCGCCCTGGTTTCTGCGGCTGCGCGAAGAGGGCACCTCTAGATCACCTGGCGCAGGTGGGCAGCAGGGCTTCAGTCTGTGAGCTTTGCAGGACTGGAACTAATGGAGAATGGTTCCTTAAGCAGCTACTACCCCCAGGGCACGGCAGGAGAAGCCTAGTCCTTCAATGAAAAAACTACAGCTGTGCATGGTCTGAAAAGTCTAAGTCTGAAATTAGGTTGGAACACAAATAATCTGAAGCCTTTAGAATTTAGCCACACATGAGCATCCTGTGGGAGTAAGGCCCTGGTCTGAAGAACAAGATTCTGATTTTCCATTTCTTCTCAACCACTTCTCCTGCCAGGTAGGTAAGAACCCCAGAATTTTGCCCCTAATACTCAATAGAAAAGACAGAGCAGATATCTCTATCTGGGTTCAACCCAGCAGAGGGTTCAACCCGGTAGACTGAATGGGTTCAACCCAATAGACTGAATGGCTCCTTCTGGCCACCAAGTGCTATTTCAGCCAGTCACAGAAGAAAGACACCCAAAGAGAAATCAAAGCAATGTAGGTGCCTAGAAGTTAACTGGCCAGTTCGATGGTCCTTGTTAAGATGTGCATAATGAAATCAGTCTACACAGATCAAAATATGAGTTACTGCAGAATCTGCTTAGGAATACAAAAGCATAGGGGTGCCTGGGTAGCTGTGAGTTAAGTGCCCAACTTCTGGTTTCAGCTCAAGTCATGATCTTATTTATGGTGGTAGGATTGAGCCCCACATCAGGCTCTGCACTCAGCAGGGAGTCCACCTGAAGATTCTCTCCCTCTGCCTCTCCCCCTACTTGCATTACGTGCACTCTCTCACACATAAATAAACAAGTCTTAAAAAAAGAAACACAAAAGTATAGGACTCTTAGTGATATTTTTTAATTCAGTAAAGTTGTGTTTTGAGTACTAAATGCTTTGACTTTTACCACATGTACATAGAATTCAGCCTCCACCTAATTGTGAAATATTAAATCCACCTATTGTCGAGTATCTGATTAAACATTTTAGATTGAAGAATGTCCCGGGCACCTGGGTGGCTTAATGGGTTAAATCCTCTGCCTTCAGCTCAGGTTGTAATCCCAGGGTCCTGGGATGGAGCCCCACATCAGGCTCTCTGCTCAGCGGGGAGCCTGCTTCCCTTCCTCTGTCTCTGCCTGCCTCTCTGCCTACTTGTGATCTCTGTCTGTCAAATAAATAACTAAAAAAAATCTTTAAAATAAATAAATAAATAAATTGAAGAATATCCCTAAAGAAAGTATTTTCAAATCTTTGCAAAACAATTTCCTCTAATTAATGGCTCAGGCATATGTCCCTGGGAATAGGTTCAACATACAATGAATCATGCTTTTTACAAAAGCAGCCCTCTACTCTCTGTCTTCACAAAGAATTTACAGGTTATATAGATTCAGCTGGTACACCATTAAAGATTTGTACCCTCAAATTTATCTGATGGAGAACGTTAATAAGAATTAAAGCCTTTTTTTAGAAGAATTGATCTATCTTCAGCTCTGTTTAAACACCGGTCCAGTGGATAAGCACACTCTGTGCTAGAGGTTTCCAAAAACCTTAAATTAGAGGGTGACAACCTATCTAAGGCAGCGTGAAAAGAAGCAGAAACATGCATACAAGCCAAAATCTATTGAAATAGCTGAAAGTAAGATGCCAAAAAGCAATTTAAAAAGACAAGAAAAATCCACAGCGCCAGAAGTGAGAGATCTGAGGGAAGGAGTCAAAAGTTGGAGGTTAGAAGGGGCTTACATCAGACAAAGATTACGTCAAAAACAAGCAAGGAAGATCCAAAGTGCTAACCGAAAACAGCGTTCAAATGCCTGTGGCGTGCTTTCACAGCTGGGCAGGTAGGAAGGACATAACCAGCTAGCTTAACATATCAGAAGTAGGCAGCAGAAGCCTTTGATCACACAGATGGAAGCAGTGTATGGGTCAATCATCTCAAAATAGGTCATGGGCGCTAAATGATTCCTCCAAGCCTTCAAGTCAAATCACCTCTGTGAAAAATAGATCACACAAGAATGGACTCTCCTGGCACTGTCAGTGCAGAACCTAACCAATGTTTTAAAATTTTTAAAAGGCAGTATTCTAAACCTTCTACTTTAAAATTTGTGCTTAGGGTAAAATTGCAAGTCAGATTCCCTAAATCTCCCATCAAAATGTTAACCTTTCCACCTGTGCATCTCTATCTAAAGTACATGGATCTCCATCAATGAACAACACAGAATATTAGTACTGAAGAAACACCGATCTTCACTTCTTATTATATTCTATCCGTCTAATGTCTGAGACTACTGATATTCCAGAAAAATAGGCCAAGAGACTTGTTAAACATTCATTCCCCTCAATCTTCTTTTTTTTTTTTTTTTTTAGGATTTTATTTATTTATTCGACAGAG